>NW_019154105.1:9687294-9811981 GCF_002288905.1 Enhydra lutris kenyoni
GGCATCTTTTTAACAGTCCTCTGCGCTTATCTATCTATCTGTACTATGTCGTTCATTATCCTGTGCTTTTTTCCATGTCACGACAGATATCATAGGATCATGACGTCTTTTGATTCCCAGCGTCTCGCAGGATACCTTGCAAATAATAGGGACACTGTGTAAGGAGAGAAAAACAAGAGGAAAGCTAGGAAAAGGAAAAGAAAGGAATGAAGGGAGGGAGGAAGGAAAATCCAGGCTAGTGTTTATTTTTATAACTGTTGTCAATAACTGCAGACAAATTATTTTCTTAAAGAGCTCTAGGAAGGAGTATCGTATAATCTTTCCCAATAATATATTACAGAGAACAACAATTTGAGCAGACATGTTATGAGGCATCTTTTTAACAGTCCTCTGCGCTTATCTATCTATCTGTACTATGTCGTTCATTATCCTGTGCTTTTTTCCATGTCACGACAGATATCATAGGATCATGACGTCTTTTGATTCCCAGCGTCTCGCAGGATACCTTGCAAATAATAGGGACACTGTGTAAGGAGAGAAAAACAAGAGGAAAGCTAGGAAAAGGAAAAGAAAGGAATGAAGGGAGGGAGGAAGGAAAATCCAGGCTAGTGTTTATTTTTATAACTGTTGTCAATAACTGCAGACAAATTATTTTCTTAAAGAGCTCTAGGAAGGAGTATCGTATAATCTTTCCCAATAATATATTACAGAGAACAACAATTTGAGCAGACATGTTATGAAGACCATAGATCTTTATATAATTTAATCTTTACTCTGGAAGAGTAAGTTTTAGGGATATAAGAAATGTATTAAAGAGAAGTTAATCTGGTTAAATGTAGACAGTACATATATTAAAAAAAAAAAAGCCACGTTCATTGGGGGGGGGGGGGGGGCGCTGAGAAAGGTGATGTGATCCAGCAAATATTTTGCATAATGCAATTGAAATGCTATTGTGTTATTCATCAAGAGTCCTTCCAGAGTACAAATATGAACTTTTCACCTATTTTTAATTCCTTGGACATTGTATAAACTAAACCATTGTGCTTTTGTTAAACCAGAACACCTTTCAAAATTTTCTTAGCCTCTTGAGGTTGATGAATTATTTATTGTCAACTAATTTAGTTGCCAGAAGGAGACATTCTAATGAGATTTTGGAAGCTAAATATGAAAAGTCTCATGCTTTCGGAAGAAAATAGCGCATTTGTTGAGAAGTGGTTTTACTTCTATTTAGTGATTAGCTCAGCACTAAATAGTTGTGCCATTTCTCACATCTATTGCTAACTAGCTTACCAACCCCAGCTTGGAAGGGAGAGGCAGCATTTCCCACTGCTATTTCTACCGGTGCTCATTGAAAAATATCTTTGAAAAAAAGTTTAATATTGTAAATGTCTGCTAGAGGTAAAATGGTGATTAGAAAAAAATACAGTTCCTTCATAGATGTGTTAATTAAAAGTAAGATGTCGAGATTTTAATTATAAAGGAAAATATGCCCCTCGATTCAGGTTTCCTTGGATACTAGAACAGACTTCTGGACTTTTACAGTGTTTACTTCTAGACCGAGCAAACGGGAAGGGGCTCAAAAATATTTTAGCAAACTCTTCAGTGTAGTTTTTGTATCTCTAAAGGTGTGAATATAGATGTCTACTTCAGACTTCTTCCTTTCCCACTTTAAAGGGGAAGCTGGAGGCTTTTCCATGATGTGTAACTTGTAGCTATATACTAATGGAGTGTGCCTCTGGCTGTATCCGTGTTTTTTACATATGGATATTTCAAGCACCCCAGCCATCTCAGGGACACAGTAATTTTTTGTTGAGCTGAACTTGAGAAGGACTGTTTGAATGAATGCTTGATGACTCCTGAGTTATGCCCCTTTCTTGCCTGTCACAATGATTCAATGCGTGTTAGCGTGGAATATCAAAAATTCAGCCTTGTTCTCAGAGTCTGTTCATGCAAATACAAACTTTTTCTCTTTAAATTCAGTAAGTAGCTCAATTTCAGGGACCATAAATATATACTGTATAAAGCAAGTAGCATTTAATGAATGAAAACAGAACACACACTTGGCCTTGCCATCAACCATGTGCCTACTTTTCCTACGTGGAGACACTTATGCATGAATTTTTACACTCATTGGAAGAAAAGAAATGGTAAATTATCATTTTTATAATTGAGGAAAGTCTATTTCATTTTCTTGGAACTTAAAGATTGTTTAATTGATTTTCCTCACACTCTTCAATATGAAATTGGCAGAGATTAAACATGGAATGTTTCTGTTTAAAGTGATTGTTTTTCAGGAGTAACAGCCAACTGTGTATAAACTATGAGAATGGAAATCATATCCTCACCGCGCTAGTGTCTCTGTATGAGGCTATCCTTGAATCCTTTCCTGGGAAGACTTCATACAGGCGGAAATGTCTCAGCTTTGAGAGACTTGGGTTAGTAATGGCCTTAAATGAGGTTAAAATTAAGACTACCTTAGCGAAAGATGTGAGGTCACATGTTCAGAGTGTCAGTAGCAATATTAGTGACTCCTGAATACATCCCACAGAACACTAAGCAGGCTAAGACAGGTTCTTTGAACCAAATCGACCAGAAAATGCTTTTTGAAAATGGGTTTAGTTTATACTTTGGAGAGTATGTGCAGACACATTCTCATCTCTATTGGTCCATAAATGTTTCAAGAAAGTGACAAAAGATAGTTTTTAAAGAAAGACGATTTAATAATGGGGATTGTGAGTCTTTTCGTCCATACTGAAGGAAAAGAGGGAACTAAAAGGGGACTGTTAGAGTTGGAAAGGGCAACGGAGCTAATTTACATGTTGTTCAGCTCCTCCATTTTGTAAGTTACCAAAGTGAGTTCTAGGAAGACAAATGACTTGACAAACTTCGTCTGTGGTGAACAGAGCTGAGACTTCAATTCTGAACTTCATGTTACTTCTCTGTAAGAGGACACCTTAAATTAATGTAACCCCAAGCATCTGCAGTTTTTAAAGAATTATGTGAAACTGTATGTGGGATATTTAATCCTGCTGAGAAAATGGAGCCATTTGTCAATGTCCTCATGCTAGTAGAGCTGGTGTAAAGACGGGAAAGAAGAATCGTGCTATTAAACAAGAGGAAGCAGGTGGTAGGATAAATGTGACTCTAACACAGACTGTGAGACTGATAGTAGGGTAGATAAGTTGAAAGTATGGCATCCAGTGAAGAGAAGTTAGATTAAAAATAACATTACAAGTTCTTTAATGCCTAGGTAGTATATAAATAAAGAACTGCATGGAAATAAGTGACACCCAGTTCAGGATAGTTTTTAATTGAAGGATGAGAGAGAGTGGCACAATCTGGGAGAGGTAACTGAAATACTTTATTACAATAATATTTCATTTTAAGCTGGAGATGTTATTCTCTAAACTTGCACACATCTTAAAAATTGTATAATGACTTTGTATAAGTTTAAAGACTGCAAGAGCAGTCTTTAACTTAAGATATGGTTGTAAATGTTATGTATGCTTATGCTCATTTGCATTCCTTTTCCCATCCCACCACGCAAATCCTGGTTTTAACACACAAAGATATAATATTGATATTAAGTTGTCAAAATTTAACATTTTACACTATCACATTATCAACAATGTTCAGACTCTATTAGCAGCCTTTCGTCTGTCTCTCACTCCAGTTGTCACTACCTGTTTCCACCAGATTTGTCCCTACTCACCAACTTGTGCTTGGGCCAACCTGGCACTCTTGGGTTCACGCACTCACCGTCTCCTACAAACTCAGATCAGTACATAAACATGCTTGCTTTCCTGTCTTCCTTGCTCACTGACGGACATAATCCATTTCACTAGGTTCAAACCTCTTCTAGTTTAAACTTGTATGCTACAAACTTCAGATTCCCTTAGCAAGCAATTTATACAATACATTCTTCTTGATAGTTTCAGTATCAGTATATCCTCAGATCAGTAAATTGAGTTCATACAGTTCTGAATGCAAACAATATGAAGATTCACACATGACTATTTTGCACATTAAGTCATGAATTAACCTAACAGGCATGTGTTTTTAATCTCATTGAACTCTTCTCAACTCCCTGATACCTAAAGCTCCACTGAATTAAAGTACACAAAATGTCAGTTATATACCAGGACATCACTAAGTCTTTCATCTAATTTTTTCCTGCCAAGAATAGAGGCTGTTCTCTGTCTTCATCATCCAGCTTCTATTTTTTTTTTAAGATTTTATTTATTTATTTGACAGAGAGATCACAAGTAGGCAGAGAGGCAGGCAGCAGGGGTGGGGGGAAGCAGGCTCCGTGCTGAGCAGAGAGCCCAATGTGGTGCTCGATCCCAGGACCCTGAGATCATGACCTGAACTGAAGGCAGAGGCTTTAACTCACTGAGCCACCCAGGTGTTCTATCCAGCTTCTATTTTAACTGAGCTGTCTGAGAAAAAAAAAAAGAAAAAGAAAAAGAAATTCTTCTTAGGTGCAACAAAATGTCTACCCAGGTTTAAAGACGTGATAATGCAAAAATCTCAGAAATCTCATGGGAGTGATCATACGGAGTGAGACTATGTGAAAGCATATGGCACTGCACTGCCCTCCAGACAGAGCATCACGATGGTCTAACTTCTCAGGAGACAGCAAAGGTACATAGGCAGGAATAAAACTGGAGGCCAAGTTTATGCTATACCACGAAGGAAAAACCTAGTTGCCAGCATAGTGATGTCATGAAAGAGGCACTAGACCCCATCTCTTATTTTCTGTATCTCTTCCATCAAATCTCACACAGTAGCCTGTGTTATGAGGCAAGCAAAAACCACAACAAGAGAGAACTAGTTTAAAATCTTAACTATGGCACCACAAGTGGCAAGGTCAGACGTTATAAACTCTGGAAATTCCCAGGAGTACATGTTCTGCTTTGAGATTATCCACTTAAAAAGGATGGCAAGGGGATCAGCTTTCCTGATTGGCCTCTACTCCTGGCCTTGCTATTAACGATAAAACCGTAGATGCCCTCATTTCCCCTCTGCTTGTCTCCGAATGCCATTTGAATGGAGACAATTTTCAGTGGAGGCATTCCTCTTTTACGATCCCATATTATTTTGGCTCAGCAGCCTGTGGCATCATAAAAGTCATTACTCAAAACAACGTGTAGCTAAACCACAGAGGCATGGGCTTTTCCACGCTGCCAGTTGGGAGGGGCATTCGAGAATTTGGCCTGATGTGGACTTCTAATGGGATTATGCTGGACAGGAGAAACTCTTCAGCTACCCTCTACTAGCTCTTTGGCGTGAAAGGTGGGAGCATCAGTCAGGGGGGGCAGTAGCCTCTGAGAAGGGATGTAGTTTCATCTTCTGGCTTCTTTAATGTCACCTTGGGCCAATTTCCAGGCAACGATTATTAATAAGGGAAAGAACAATTATTAATAACTGAGACAAGATCCCTGAGAAGCTTCTCAAGCTGTTGGTTGGTTTTCAAATGGCTCCTGTAGGGTCTCTGAAGGAGTTTCATGATGGTGTTATGAAAGATGGCTTAGACCTTATAAGATGTAGATTTTTATTTTCAAATGCTGACTCTTTTTTTTTTTAATTTACTTGTTTGTAAATTATTAATTTTTTTCCTTGAAGTTTCTATCTTTCTCCTAATGATTTAAAGAGCTATGTGTTGGGGCACCTGGGTGGCTCAGTGGGTTAAGCCTCTACCTTCAGCTCAGGTCCTGGGATCAAGCCCTGCATCAGGCTCTCAGCAGGGTGCCTGCTTCCCTTCCTCTCTGTCTGCCTGCCTCTCTGCCTATTTGTGATCTCTGTCTGTCAAATAAATAAAAATAAAATCTTTAAACAGTTATGTGTGCATATATATATGTATGAGTATTTTTATTATTCAGAAGTTGTGACTCAGCACTAAAACACAAGCACTGATTTACTCTAGCCACAAGAATAGTACATTGCAGTTCTCACAAAAATCTCACAAAGATATGAGATTTTGATGATTTGATATTACCACCACTATTTTATGAATGAAATTGACTGAGGGAAGTTAAAGAAGCTGTTCAAAAATACATATTATGTATTTACAATTTTACAATTATGTAAAAGTGCTATATTGTAGCTAAAGGAATCTATTTTTTACTTAGTTAAAATTTGTAGCCTTTAAAGTACCTAGATGTTTATGGTTAGGCAAATATTCCTTTTGATGTTTAGGGTTTTTTTTTTCTTTTTCTTCCTGTAATGGAAATAGAGTTAAGTAGTAAGTGAAACGTCTAAAGAATGGATAATTTGAGAGTTCTGTTTTCTTCCTAGTTTCCATCTGTACATGTAAAATTCTATGTCTAATTTTTTTTCGACTAACGTTATGACATAAGCATTTTCCATGTTGTTATAAAATCTTTGTAGACATCATTTTGCATGATAGTCCTTCCAAGAGTTATAATACCGGTTACCTACCCATTCTCCTGTTCTGTAAATGTGAACAGTTCTGAATTTTTCTCTGGCACAAATAATGGTGCAATAAATATCTTAGTGGCAAATGGTTCTTGTATATTTATAATTACTTCCTTAAAACATATCACAGAAGTGAAATGAATGGGTGAAGGGGAATGAGTATTTAAAAATTACTGATGTACATAATAAACAATTTTCCTCTGTGCTGTAAAAATAACATGTGGGTGTGAGTTAGCTGCCTTTTATTATCTCTGCAGTTATATATATCTATATATCTGAATGTATATACATATACAGACCATATGCTTGTATATATACCCAAGATACATGGGTATATATATATACATTTTATATATATATATATATATATATATATATATATATATACATATATATATCTGCATTCTATTATCTGTACAAATATTTGTACAATTATAGAAATCTGTACAGAATTACAATTAATGTTGTCAGTGTATTCCAGTTTAACTGATAGAGTCAAATGCTGATTGGCAAATGAAACCCATGGAATACTTCTCTGATAACTGAAAATTTAGAAAAAGACACTTTTGGAAAAAAACCCTAAAATTATACTTAATAGATACCTTGCTTCAGATAAGCATCTTTAGCATTGACCAAGGACCTATTTTTGTCTAATTAAATACCATATTAGTAAGTAAATATGTTAATCAACTACAGAAAATTAGATAAGACTTTAGAAGTATTGGAACACAGAGCACATAGTGGGTGATAAAACATAATAATTTGAAATGAAGCAAGAATTTTATTTATTTATTTATTTATTTAGAAGAAGGGATTTTAAAAAGCTGATTGGAATTGAACCACTATGAGTCATTCCTTAGCATTTGTGCTCACCCTGCATTCATTGTTTTCAAATATGCATGAAGCAGGGAAATTCCCAGGTATGTGATCCTGAAACTGAGCAAACCTAATTGCCATATATGATCCTTAAACCACGAATTAAATTAATACATTAATTTAAATGTATTCCAATAATAAAAGAGTTCTTGAAGAACTGTCTTCAAAGATGGCATATGTCATAGATATAAATCAACTTAGAACCAAGAAGATGTCTCAATATAGTGCTAAAGAAGTGACCAAGAATATGTAAATAAGATGGATAATCTAGGTATGTGTTTGTAATTTCAACTTACATGAACGTCAATGAAATAAAAATAAAATACTTGTTTCCAGCATTTTCATTGACAGCTCCTAGATTTTTCTCAAATGGAGTTCAAAAAGCTATTACAGTGGGGCACCTGGGTGGCTCAGTGGGTTAAAGCCTCTGCCTTCGGCTCAGGTCATGATCCCAAGGTCCTGGGATCGGAGCCTCGCATCGGGCTCTCTGCTCAATGGGGAGCCTGCTTCCTCCTCTCTCTCTCTCTGCCTACTTGTGATCTCTGTCTGTCAAATAAATAAATAAAATCTTTAAAAAAAAAAAAAAGCTATTATAGAAAATCAGATCTGGAAATTATTCTCAACTCAGTCAACTTAAGAGTGAATTAAATAATATCCACTAATGGTCATTCATTGTCAATTAAAAAGTCATGAATTTAAACAAATATTTGTATTTTATGTTACATATTATGATAGTTACTTTGTAAAGAAACTATTCCTCTTCTCTATGGAATAGTGCCATTTTGGATGTTTTCCTGGTCCTTTGTGAGACCCCTGAGACTAAACATACGTTGTCAGCTTCCCTGCTCTGCACTCCATCATGTTGACAGGTTTCTGAGGACCTTGGGCACTCCCAGGAAGCAAGGGCAGAGTGGGCCTCAACCCTTATATTACCAGACTTCTATCTGTTCAATCATCTCTCCTTACAGCATTACAACACACACATGCACACACATGCACACGCACGCTTAGTCTGCTCCAGTGGGGGAAAGTGTGAATCCCTCTCTTTCCAACACTAAACAACATCTAAGTCTCCCTCTCTGTTTCAGCCCTCCCCCTTTCCTCTTGGTCAATGGAACCCTAAGAGGTTTCTCTCTCCTTTTCAATACTTTCCAGCTTTTGCTCTTGGTTAGAGACAATGAAAAACATACTTAGTGTAGTTGTTGAGTTTCAAGCAAGCCTTTCTCTAGAGAATTTCAAGACTCGAGTCCACTGTGGAGTGTGGAGAACAGGCATAAATCACATCCTCACCATCCACATTTTTTCACATTGGACTCAACCTACATGCACTTGAAAGACACTGAAGTGGGAATACATTTTTCTTGATGATGAATGGCTATCATAAACCATAGAATTAGTTTCATCAGACAAGCTCTTTATTGACCATGCTCTATTTCTACCTCACTTCAAAACCTAACATACCATGTTATATATTGCAGTGAAATTGACATCAAGATAATTTTCTCATCTACTAGTCTGTAAACATTTCAAGAACAAGAAGAACTTTGTCTCACTCATTTTTCTGTCCCCAAAACCTAGCAGGGTGCCTGGTCTTGAATAACACTCAGTAAGTACTTGTTGAATGAATGAGTGAATGAGTGAATGGAAATCCTTTTGATTTCAGTGTTTGAACCACCTCAGTCTTAAACCTTACTGGCAGCTTTTGTGAATCACCATAACATAGGCTGGCTGGAGTATAAAAATGCCAAGAGGGTAGACCAATGATTAGGAGACAAGGAGAGGAGGACTTAGCAATTTTAGTAACAGCATCATATTTTAACTCGTCCTCTTCTCATGACTAGGTCCAATTCAGGGGTGTTCCAGTTGTGGACTGAATTGGTCAGGTGCGTGATATTATATAGAAGAATAAATCATCTTTCTAGCCAGGTCAGGAAATAGATTTATTTCGTTATTTTTTCCTCTATAATATATTAATATTAATTTGATATCATAAAGTATCTTAATAAACTATTTTATATTTTACAGTTTAAATAATGGCTTTCATACCATTATCATATGTAATCTTAAAAATATATTGAAATTTAGGAATTGATAAAGAGGTTGAGGGTCTTAATAATGATGACACAGCCAGAAAGGGGTAGACTTGAACCTAAGTCACCTCACTCCATATATTCTTTCCATCATGTTATCATGTAAGACCTTATAAAGAAGAACCCAAAGGTGAATCAGACATAGACACCCTAAGACATGTAGGTGAGATCACTGACCACATTTCGGGGTAGAACTTGGAAGTACCATCAGAGAAATAGAAATAACTTGCAATGGAAGGATAAAGGAGTGAGAGTTGATTTCCACCTGGGAAAGGAAGAAAGCCTTCACAGATTGGTAAATGAAAAGGACTTCTAGGATGCCAGGAATTTGGAAATTTGGGTTGTAGAGGAAGATTATTTTGAGTTGAAGAAAGGACAGAAGGAAGCACAGGGCTTGGGTTGTGGATCAGGGAACAGCAAGTGGCTTAGTTTGGCAGGATCTTGAGTGGGTGTAGCGCACAATATGGTCGGAAAGGTCAGCTGGGGCCAGATTGTGAAGGAACTTGAATTCCAGACTAAGGCGTTCAAATTTGTTATGGAGACAGTGATCACTGAGGATGGAAGTTTTCTGCATGGACCATGAAACTGTTGAGCAGGGCGAATGAGATGTCTGGACCATGGCCACTGCACTCGTATCCCCCATTTTTATCAAACCAAATATGTGTGCACCTGTTTCTCTGGCTGATGTCAGGAAATCCTTTGCTATTTCCCCAGGGTAATATTTTCCTTGTATACCTCAAAAAGGGAAGCTGAAAATCCTATGAGCATTTCCAAGAAATGGGCTGTCCCTGGGGAATGAGCCCTGACTTCTGCCCGACAAAACAGGTCTGCTTTGGACAGGGTGTGCACTGCTCACACTCAGTTGATAGCAATGCGAAAAGCAGGTATTCCATCTGCCAACGATAAAACACATAAAATCACACAGGAATGTACAGTATGCTGGTTTGAACTACATAGGCGTTTGCCTCAACCGGAGAGAAAAGACCTGCCTATTTATGTCCCCTGGTAAGGACATTAGGGAGGAAAAGCTTTGATGTTTAAGCAATCATATAATTGACTCTACTGTTGGATCGAGAAGCCCAGGGTTGGTTTCAGGAATGAGCACTGAACATTTTTAATGGCGCGATGAGTAAAGGAGGCGTGTGGCAAAAAATGTTAGGCAGATAGACTATTATCTGAAATATTCTGATTATGCAGATTTTCAACTTTCCCTCTCAATGGGTACGCTGCTAGCCTGGCTGAATTTTGGCTTCAGGTTCTAGATCCCTGGGATAATAATAATCTAAAAAACAACATAGATCCTCAAACGTGGTGGCCAGCTATTGTATACACGTTTGGAGAGGGCCAGGTAGATGGAAAGGGCTCAGATGGGTGCAGGAGGACACATCTGTCCTACGATTCTGCGATTAGATCTGGAGCCAGTTTCTCATCCTTTCACTTTGCCCCGTACAGCCAGTGAATGTGCCCAGTCCTACCGATTCCTCTTGGACAAAACGACAACCATCTGCTTCTTTCTGTCACCAGCTTCGTCCAGAACTTCATTGCCTTCTTCCTGGATTAGTGTAATAGTTTCCTAACTGATTTTCCTGCCTTCGGCCTCCTCTTTCCCCATCCAATCTGCAGACTACCTCCTTTTTCCCCTATCCAACCTGCAACCATTCCAAACTAACATTCTTAAAATACTGCTCTCTCTCCCTTACTCATCTGTTCATGCCACCGCATGGTTCCCCATCGCCTGCTCTACAGCCGGGCGGTCAGGTGCTCCTGATTAGGTACACGGAGGAGCTGAAACTCCTCCCTTCCAGCTTCCATCAGCACATGCCCTGCACGGGGCCTCACTATTCACATTTTTTGTTTGGTTGGTTTTGGACATTTTTCTCCCTTCATCCCCTCCTTTCGTTAACACGCTCTTTGCTCCAACCTTCCCCTTTATCAGCTCAAATCTCAACTTTTCCATGGTTACTCCAGCCCACTTGGGTGTCTGTCTTCAGAGTGTCTTTCCAAATTTATATCTGAACTCCTAACTCTGGCGCTAGCTTCCAGACTGCCTTGTTTGGTTATTTAATCTCTTTACATCGGGGATTGTCCCCCAAAACACTTTTATGTGCTGTGAGAGCAAGGATCGTTTGTAGCACCGCTTTTGTAACCTCTCGTGTTCAGCAGCTTTATAGGATGATCTAAAAAGAAGTGCTTTCTTAAATGAATTTAAAAGAACTGCATTCTTTTCACCAAAGAAGGTAAATACATGGTAACGAAGTTTAGCTAACTTACTTTATCCCAAAACCAGAGAAATGATTAAAAAGTGAGATAAAAAAATTTTTTAAAAAGTGAGATAAATAGTGACAGCTAACAATTAAGTTGTTGCTTCTTTTGTTCCAGCATACTTTCATAAACATTAGATACATTATTTTATTTAAAATCTTCAGCAGTCTTGTGAGGTAGGCGCTACTAGTATTCTTAGTGTATAGAGCAGGGAACTGAGACTTCTAGGGATAAAAAATTTGTCCAAAGTCACAGAGCTGGTAAATGGTGTTTAAGCTTATTTGTTTAACTTCAGAAACCATATTTTTTTTTCTTTAATATTTTATTAATTTATTTGACAGAGAGAGTGAGATCACAAGTAGGCAGAGAGGCAGGCAGAGGGAGGGGGAGAAGCAGGCTCCCTGCTGAGCAGAGAGCCCGATGCGGGGCTCGATCCCAGGACCCTGAGATCATGATCTGAGCCAAAGGCAGAGGCTTAACCCACTGAGCCACCCAGGCGCCCCCAGAAACCATATTCTTAATTACTCCTTGCTATGGTCTGAATGTTTGTGTACCACCCCCCCACCCCCAACTCAGATTCATAGGTTGAAATCCTAACAAGGTGATGGTATTAGGAAAGGAGGACTTTGGAAAGTAATAATGCCCAGAACTATGGGAAATATATTTCTGCTGTTGACACGCCACTCCACGTGTGCTGTTTTGTTACTGCGGCCTGCACAGACTAATACACTCAGATAGTCTGGATTTCTTAGAAGGCCTCAACCCTCCATCTGTTTTTTTAGTAAGACAAATAAATATACATTTTGTGACAGAGTATGATTATTTTACTATTGATAATATTTTCCTGGCCAACATGTGAGACAGTTGGTACCAGAATAAAAAACAGCTCTACTCATGAAAAGAAAAATTGGGGGAAAATGATTTTATAGAAAACACATACTGGGATTGGGATGGATAAAATTCATAGAATAACAGCAAGGTACATTAATATAAGCATGTCATTTAGGCACTGTGATTTATATTTTCCAGTCTGAATATATATCAGGTTATTATTTATAACCAATAGTTATTATTTTCGAAAAGAAATGACTTGCTTTCTGAATTCAGCCATAATTTGTCTTTCATTGGAATTTTTTGTTCAGTGTGAAATCTGATAGCTGAAAAGTTGTAAAGATAACAACGTTTAAGAAAAAAACTATATTTAGAACTATTTCTTTTAAATCATATTGTAGAATTTTATAGAAAACAAGACTCTCCAGCTGTTCTAAATTTTCACTGAAAACAAATATGAGGAAAATGGATTTTCTTCTAGCAGGAGTGTTTCAGGCAGTAAGTATTGTGAGTTTGGGAACAGTCTTCCAAGGAACAGTTATGGTTGCATATAAAATCAATGTTTATTCTATCATTTATTAAAAAACCTCAACGAGAGCATAACTATTCTCTTGAAAATATCTGCATGATCCTTTAATAACAGAGAAATCTGGAAAGTAGTTAGAGCTGGTGGCCAAAAGCAGGACTTAGTGGGTGTCCAAAATGGGGAGGAGACATGAGCTTGGAAAGAGGAAATTCTGCTCTTCCACGTTAGCAGAAAAACAATACAACTTTGAGTAGTTTCGGATGAACATGACCTATACTAGCAAGGCCATGTGAGCAGCCTAGTTTAAAAGAAGAAGTTAGGAGTCAAGAGCTTTGGAACCTAAGTTGACAAAGAGGGATAAAGAGTCCATTTATGAAATCATTTACTCAAAAAAAAAAAAAAATAGCTTTTATCCAACACATTGATACGTCAAGCACTCCACTAGGTACGGAGGTTATAAAAAAATATATGATACAAAAGTAAGCTTTGCCTCCAAGGGGTCAGCGTGGTTTTGAACTATGACTTATAAAGAGAAGTGGGTTAGGGTTGAATATAGGACTCTAGGGTCTTAGATGTACCATGGTGGGGTGACAGATATCAACGTTGCAAGGTTGCTTGACAGAATTTTCCCCAGATTCATCTTGGGTATTTGAAGGGGAAAGCCGAGGTGCTTACTCAGTTCAGTATAGACAGGAAGCACTTAGTCGTAGTGGCCAGGGGGGATGTGGCCTGTGACGGGATCAGCTCCAGACCTAAGGCCCAGGCAGTAAGCTGTGAGTCTAATCTTAGAAAACCAGAAGTGGTGCTGAGGATATACTCCGTGGTGTATCTCCTCTGGGCCATCACCTCACTGAGGACTCACATCTCTTATTAAATACTTTAGTGAAACCAACTTCCCTAAGAAAAATTAATAAGATTTAGAAGGAATGTCAGGGCCATCTTGGAATTATAGGATTAATTTACTTCCTACTATGTCCTCCCAGTGCCTCACCTTTATTCCATCCTTCTGCTAAAATTCATGAAACTGACTCATGAACAGAACAATGTTTTCATTGCTCCCACCAAAATGGAATGGAAAATGGCCAGATTCCTGACCCACGTGGGTATGCTGGATAACTTCTCTTGAAGGGAGCTGATGTAGTACCTTCAGGGAGAAGACAACTGGGTCAACTGGAATCATAAAGGACTACCGTTGGGTCACCACTTGCTGTGCGCCAGGCGCAGCACAAACACACTCTGAAGGTGGAGAACTTAGATTCTAGTTATAGATTTCTCAGGCTCTCTGCCTTATTTTGTGCCATTTCCTCTGCGAAGAGCCCCCTTTCCTCTCAAAACCAACTGAAAATCTCTTTCATCATTCACAACTCACAATTTGGCACCTACTTGAAGACTTAGTTCTAACTTCCCCCAATCTAAGAAAACTCACCTTCTGTTCTCTACGCCTCTGTGGGAGGTTCTTTTTTTTTTTAAAGATTTTATTTATTTATTTCACAGAGAGAGATCACAAGCAGGCAGAGAGGCAGGCAGAGAGAGAGATAGAGGAGGAAGCAGGTTCTCCACTGAGCAGAGAGCCCGATGCGGGACCCGATCCCAGGACCCCGAGATCATGACCTGAGCCGAAGGCAGAGGCTTAACCCACTGAGCCACCCAGGCACCCCTCTGTGGGAGGTTCTTATGTTTCTCACCTAGAACCTACTTTTTGCCCTGGTTGCTGTGCTCTCAGTTCACAAAGCATATGGCTGGCTTCCTTACTGGAAGATCAACTCCTTCAGAGTAGGAAACACTCTCTCTTTTTTTTTCCCCCCTAAGATTTTATTTATTTATTTGACAGAGAGAGAAAGAGACAGTGAGAGAGGGAACACAAACAAGGGGAAAGAGAGAGGGAGAAGCAGGCTTCCTGCCCAGCAGGGAGTCTGATGTTGGGCTCCATCCCACCTGGGATCATGAACCAAGCCAAAGGCCAACGCTTAAGGACTGAGCCACCCAGGTGCCCCAGAAAGCACCCCTTTTAAAAGCTTTATCTTCCCCAAGCAGCATGGTTTTCAAGGTTTCCTCCCTATCACAATCCTTTGGGGAGCCTGTTAAAAGTCTGGATTACTGGTCTACATCTCATATTTGCCAGGTTAAATCTCAAGAGGTAGGGCCCCAGGACTCCCATGTCAAACCAGTATCATGAGTGAGTTTTGTGTTGAACAAAATTCTGGACTCTGTCTTAGGGTAGAGCATTGGTTCTCAGCTGGGATCGATTTTGCCTTCCAGGGGACGTGTGGCAACAGCTGAAAACATTTTTGTTGATCACAACCAGGACAGGAATGGGTGCTCCTGGCATCTGGAAGGGAGAGGCCAGGGACACTACTCTACACCCTCCAATGCCTAGGACAGTCCCCAGCACAAAGAATTAACTGGCTCAGAATGTCAATGGTGCTGAAACCCTGGCATTGAGCAAACAATACCCTGTGCATGTGGATGATCAATAAATGTTTCTTGAATAAATGAGTCTATAGTGAAGTAGGTTGGGAAAAGTAAAGTGAGGTGTTTTTCATAAGGGTTCAGTTGCATTTCTTCTGGGACAGGCCTGATGGGGCTGCTTTACAGCTTCCTATCTGTTCAGTTGTGCAGGGTCATGAAGGCCTAGGACCTCCTAAAGACCACCCATTCTAGCAAGAATAGTAACCTTTATATAAGAGAACCAGTATTATTATTTTTATAATGTTCACATCATAGTGACTTTCTCCTTTTAGTTCTTTACGGGTTTCTTAAATTGTAAAACGAACATGTATTTCCTTAGGTGACCCTAGTATTTCTGGGATGGGTGGTAGCATGACCTCTGTATTGCAGACAAGTTCCCTCAGGGCAGCTCCATGATTTCCTCTCTCCTTGTAGTTAACCGGTGCCCTTTCTAGGACTAGAAGCCACTGTTTTCCACACACAGACCAGAAAGCCACCTCGCTTTCCAAATACTTGTTTACAACTTTGGGCCTTGTTTGAAAACAGAGTCTTCTGGAATCAAACGTCTCCCTTCGTTCTTTGCGATTGCTCAGTCCTGAATGAAGCGTCCTCCCCCAAAACCATTTCCTCTGTCTGGAGAGAGGCTGCGTTTAGATTGTCTCTACAGAAGTCAAGGATCAGTTCGTTTTGAGAGTGGTCAGTTTGGGGACTTAGAGCTTCTGATTCTAGCATGAGGGTTATTTTCAAATTAGGCCATGGGGAACTTGTGGCTGTGCTGTGTTAGCCTGGTAAGCAGAGGATTTGTTCCTGGAGAATAAACCCTCGGAATTATGTGTGTAAATGTGTGTATACACATATCATTCTACAATACTGAGACCAAAGATAGGAGACTCACATAAAAGATTTGGATGGATTCATTTCTGACTCTCCGACTCCACTACAATTTCCTGCTTTTGATTTTTGTTTGGGTTAGAAGTCCCCGGCTAGGCTGCTCCGTGTTGAGGTTCGCCGGCATTTGGATAATGCTTTGACTCAGTAACATCAAAAAAGAAAAGAATGAGGATTTGATTATAGTTTTCCATCTTAGAATAAATTCTTATTTTTTTAAATGATATTTATTGATGCAGAAATTTTTAGGGTATACCTATAATGTTATAACACATTATAGATTCCTCACAATTCTGTGAAGACTTTAGACATAGGCTATGTTATTTTCCTTTTTTTTTTTTTTTTAATATTTGAGAAATTCGGTTCTAGTCTGTTCAGGTCAGAAGTAAAAATGAGTTTAAAAGACTGGAAAGTGTTTAATAGCATATAAAAACATTTTTGGGGGGTGGTCTCCCTGTAACTCATCTTTTTTTATTTTCCTTCTTCTTCTCACCGTTATTTTCAAACACGTCAGTGTCAGGCAAGTGAAATAAGAAGAAATAGCGTCTTTAAAAATCAAGCTAAATAGGAGAGAGAGGAGAAAGGCAAAGGCTAATTAGTGAGGTGTTTTGCATTTTCTCTCCAGCATTTAGTACAAGGCTAACTTTCACGGCTGTCGAATCAAGTGAATCAAGAGCCAAAAGTTCAAATATTAGGCTTTCCTGTGGAGCTGGTTTCATGAGGTCCTGAAAGCCAACACCAGCGGAGTGACAGAAGGGTGTGCATGTTTCTGTCTCGTCTGTGGTGGGCAGCCGGGATGGTCACTGGAGGCAAACGAGACTCCCCAAACCAACGTTTAACCTGCGCCTCAGGATTTCGGTGCCCTAAGGTGAAGCCCTTTGCTTCAAGTCTCCACTGACTTCCTCTGCGTTTCACTAACCCCTCTCCCCAAATTGCTTTCCTTAAAGCTAAACAAACAAAAACGTCAAAACACCAGACTTCTCAACAAAAGGCATTTTGTTTTCTACCCAACTGTTGTGTACAATATATGAAAGTCACAGTCATGGCAGAAGGAAACTTACATTAAATTAACTTCCCCAAAACAACTTAAAATCAATGGATGTGTTTTCCTCCAGAGAAATCCGTAATTACCTTGGCTTTGGCACAGCAGAAAATAACAGAGTATCATAGACAGTTTCTTGAGTTGACTATAGTTCAGATCAAGATCCACATATGCTATAAATCTCTGTAATGGCAAATAACTATCAGGGACCTACGAAGCCATTTAGCAATTTAAGTGGTCCACACCAGAACTTCCAAACAGATTGGAACAACCAGTGTTCATTTCTCACAGAATACTCTGAAATGACCAATAGGCGAAATTAAAGTAACAGTTTAGAGATTTAAGCTTGTGTCTGTAGAATAGGTCCGCCAGATAAAATGCAGGGCGCCCAGTGAAATTTGAATTCCAGATAAGCAACGAATTTCTTTAGAATAAATATGTACCAAATATTATATAGGACATGATTTTACTAAGAAAGTATTTGTTATTTACCTGAAATTCAAATTTAATGACGTATTCTGTGTTTTTTTTTTATTCGCTAAGTCTGTCAACCTTACCCAAGAAAATATTTTCAAACTTCTGTTTTATTTTTTTTTTAAGATTTTATTTGTTTATTTGACAGACAGAGATCACAAGTAGGCGGAGAGGCAGGCAGAGAAAGAGAGAGGAGGAAGCGGGCTCCCCACTGAGCAGAGAGCCCGATGCGGGACTTGATCCCAGGACCCCGAGATCATGACCTGAGCCGAAGGCAGAGGCTTTAACCCACTGAGCCACCCAGGCGCCCCAGAACTTTAATATTTTAAATGAGAGAATTGTACTTTGTGACTTTCTGTAGGTTTGGGGCTTCTGGAGGTATAGAAGAAATTTTTCAATTTTTTAAAATTTTAAAACAGATACATTTTACTTTAGGAAAGTCACCAGGAAGACTCTTGAGTTACTCCACTGTAAATGAAGTACCAATCAATCCCCTGGGTGGTATTGTGAGGTCGTCTTATCCCTGACTGTAGATGCTACCAACTGAGATATTTTGTGTTTCTTCACTAGCGAAGCTGATGTATTTTTTTTTTCTTTATTTCACTGTATCGTTGAAAAATTAGTGTAATGATTACATAAAATGTAGATTTTTGGTCAAAGTGCAGAGATGTGTCATATGATGTTGTTTTAAATTAAATAATATAGAACTATTAGTTTCTATTACTGTTCTATCAAGACCCTACAGGTCACAACCCATAAGTTGAGGATTGTGCCTTCTTTTTATTTTTTAAATTTTTGGATTTTTAAGAAGATTTTAAAATTTATTTATTTGACAGAGAGAGAAAACTTGCTCACAAGTTGGGGTAGGGGCAGAAGGAGAGGAAGAAGCAGACGTCCCGCTGGCTGAGCAGGGAGCCGTATGTGGGGCTGGATGTAGAGCTCAATCCCAGGACCCTGAGATCATGGTCTGAGCTGAAGATGCCAGTGGATTGTGCCTTCTCTGGGTGGAAATGCATGTTCCAACCCATGACTTTATCAGGGTAAGAAATGAGATTTTTAAAGTGGGGAGGAGAGGAGCCTCCATTCTGTAAGATTAAGACTTAGAGACATGGAAATGCCCCCAAACCAAACAGATTCAAGGCTAGAGCTGATGCAGGTGCACGTGATAAATGCTCCAAGGAAGCTGCTTGGAGTGTAGGTGGGGACCCTTAGGCCGTGCTTCATTCCTATAAATCTCCAGCATACCCACCCCTATTAGTCATGAGAGACACTGAATCGTGTCCTTCTGTTATCACTTTAGCATTCAATGAAATTTTGTAAAACACTGCAATAAGGACCCAGCCATCTTTGGAGAATTAACCAAGGGATCTATGTCTCTGCCTGGAGAAAACTGGGATGGGGAGAGAGCAGCGCAGAGAATCAGCTTATGAGACGACGTGATGTGACCTGCAGGAGCTCCGGACCAGAGCTGGGGAGGCCAGACACCCGGCACATCTAAGAGACCACTAGGTTGGATCAGTAGAACATGTAACAATTCCTCAGAGATCCCCAGAAATCACTGGGGAAGAAGAACACAGTACAAGAGTGAACTTCCTGAAATCGATTTGTATGTTAAAAGAAACGTAACCTTATTTGGCATTACAGACTCGTGAGATGTGGAAACATGTTGATTGTATTATGTTCCTCTTGGCAGCCAGAAAGCTTAGGGCTGAAAGTATTGCTTAATTATAATAATCATCTCATCCAGAATGCCTAAAATCATTAGAAGCTACCAGGAAGGAGGGAAATTGAAGTACAACATCTTCTCTCCCCTTAAATGGTTCATGACCCCTCTTTCAATCTTTATTACTGTAAAAAGTTTTTGTGTGTACAGTACTAAGGGGATTTGATTTGCACATAAGCTGGGATTTAGAGATGTCTGAGCACGTGCAGGGAAACCGGAGGGCAGCCTGCCAAGAGTCTGCTCCGATGAGTGAGTAGGGAGGCTCTTGAGAAGATAGAGTCGCTCACAAGCTGGACCCCAAAATGAAACAGCAGAGTGGGAGGGCAGGTGTGACTCTGGATAGAATCGTCTTGTCAACTGTATTAGTTATTGGTTCTCCCCACTCCCTGCCATGGACATGTGTCAAGTCTTCTGGGGACAAGTGTAAGTAAAACCAGAAAAAAAAAAAAAAAAACACAAAAAGGTGTTTTATTAAAACCGCTACATAGGACACCTGAGTGGCACAGTCGGTTAAGTGTCTGGCTCTTGGTTTTGGCTCAGGTCGTGATCTCAGGGTTGTGAGTTCGAGCTCCACATCAGGCTCTGTGCTCAGTGAGGAGTCTGCTCAAGATGCTCTCCTCTTCTGTCTCTTCCCCGACGCTGCCCCTCCAAAGCAAACAAACAAACAAAATAAAATAAAAAGCCTGCATGAAAAGGAGTGGCTTTAGATCTCTCCTAAAAATGTTACATCCTGCTAAATGGTTGGTCCTTCAAGGGCCAGAATGATCTCCCCTGGGAGACACCGGTGCTTTGGGGCCTGGTAGCAGAGACTAAAGGCAATGACAGGCGTGGCCGACAGGCCCCAAGATGCTCCCAGGCAGCATCCCAGCCGGTGGGGTGTGGTATGTGCAACGATGACTCTCGGTATGAGGAGTGGCCAGACTCTCTCCATCGTTAAACTTGGGTCAGCCTTCTCTAAACCCTCTGTGCCTAAGCTTTGGGGTCTGTCCTCGCTGCTGCGTCTGGGACACCCAGTTGTAACAAGAATCTTGCTAAGCAGGTTTTACGAGAATCCTCACCCTCTGTGTCTGATCAGGCTCCCCAGTCCACACCCTGGCCATCTGGTCATCCTGGCCTGCCTGTAGTGAGCTCTCACCCAGTGGATTTCGCCAGAATCCCCCTGACCCCTGAGGTTTCCTCTTACAAATTTTCCATCCACTAGCACCCATCCTGCTCCCGGGCTATAAATCCTCAGTTTTCCGTGCTGCATTCTGAATGGAGCCTAGAGCTATACTAAGGTCTCTTTTCCCTACGTCAGTAGTTCCTGTAGGAATATGATCTGGTTTTACCACTCTCCTGTCTGGTTCTGGTTCTCTTTAAGAGAAGAGATCCTCTGTGGACCGGAGGCAAGAAGACCTTGTACGGAGGAGACTGTGGCAGTACCCACAGTGCTTCACATGAGGGGAGATGGTACCCAGCTGTGGTGATGCTGCCCGTGTTCACAGCAGTGCCAGCCATGTGTTCTCGAGTGTGCAGTGAGACAGGTGACTGCATGGTTGGAGGGCACATATGAGAGTTACCCCGATGAGTCCAAGAATATGGGGAAAGAATCTTTCCAAGGAACTAGAACAAGGGGCAAAAAAAACCCAGAAATTATATTAAATCTGATAACATTAGCAGTACTGATTATAAATAAAATATTGTGCAGTTTTAAATACTCATATTATTACTTTACAGGTAATAAAAACTGAGACTAGAAAAGCCAACTCCCCCTGAAAGGGCAGAATTAGAACAGAAATACAAGTGTTCTGATACATTTCCAGTGCTTATTCTAGCACGATACAGCTGTACCTCATTTAAAATATTTCCTATACAGATGTTGATGTCTAAGAACTTTTATAATTTGGATGACGTATGCATTAATAAATTTCTTTTTTCTATATGTCTATGTGGGATATATACTTTCTTAGAGCTTATTCATTATAAATTTAAACTTAGATTTAAAATTTTGAATTTAAATTAAATTTATTAAAGTATATTGAGCTATATTCATTAAAAAGATGACTCTGCTCATCTTTATTTGAAGAGAGATCTACTGGGAGACCTGGGTGGCTCAGTCAGTTAAGCCTCTGCCTTTGGCTCAGGTCATGATCTCAGGATCCTGGGATCGAGTCTGGCATCAGGCTCCCTGCCCATTGGGGGGGGTCTGCTTCTTCCTCTGCCTGCAGCTCCCCCTCTGACAAATAGATAAATAAAATCTTTTTTAAAAAATGAAGAGAAATTGACTAAGTTTAAAAATAGGAAATATATTCCAAAATCTGGCAAAACGTAAGAAGGTACATTGTTTAAAAAAAAAAAAAAAGGTAGCTGGAGGCTCTGAGGATGCATAAAAGAATTCTATCTCTGTTTTTATAACTACTCTTGAAAATGACATCCAAGCAAGATGGCGACATGGGGTTGGACAGGGTCAAAACTACAGATTTTTGCCAGGTTAGTCCAGAAAAACTAGAGCAGGCACCCGACTCACTCCACAAGCAAAGAGGCCGAGAAAGCCAAGAACTGGAGGCTTTCCAGAAGCTGAGCAGGGTGGACGCCAGAGGAGTAGCCAGGAGAGCAAGCCAAGGGTTAGTAAGTAGAGAAAGCAGCAGAGGTAACAGGAGACAAGAGCACGGGCAGGGGCCGCAGGGCTATCTCCACGGCTTCTGGACAGTGTCTCCTTAGCATGATAGTGCCTCATTTAATGCTCTGAGCATGAGCTCACTGCATAATGTCTTAAAGGTAATTTTCTACACCTGATACCACAGAAACCAAATCTAATCTACCCATTAAAATATAGGATTTGGGTGTGGAAACTGAGGGACGTGGGCGTCTGGGTTATCTGGGTTGTCATTAGAGTGTGCAGCAGACTTTCTGGTTGGTTTCTTAGACCTGTGTCCATCCCTGTCCCCCAGCCACTGCCTTGGCACTGAAGAGAGCGGGACGGAGTCTGGAAAATATATTCCTATTTCTAGCCTATTGTTTTGGAAGCAAGAGAAGTGAGATTCCAGATGGAATTGTGGAGACTGAGGGACAGTGTATTAGCTTCAAGCCTGGAGGAAGCCCTAAAAGAAGTCCATGGTATTAAAATCTCGGAACTCAGGAAGGAGAGTGGAAATTGATAAGAGTTTTTAAGTGGCCAGGTAAAGGACTATGTCAGCAGCATTATTAGATATGGTTCACTATTCTAAGAGACTCTATCGTATCTTAAGAGTTGTAAATATCATCCTTGCTGTGGGAGGTATATGGTCTTGAACTTGTGTTATGAGAATCTGTGGGATGTGCTATGTCCTTTCTTTTTGGCCTAGATATTTTATTTGGCCCTAAAATGGATGATGGTCAGGACAAACCTCCTCAATATCAATATTTCAGACAACTCAACTTTTAGGCTTACCCAAAACCCGAACTCTTCAAACCCAAGAAAGGGGAAAGAGTGGAAGGCCAAGATGATGTAAAGGACAGAAGTGAGGGTTCTCCATTCTAAGAAGGCAGTGGGCACCTTCCAAAGCACTCATCTCACTCAGACTGGTGCGTGGGGGTAGGGGTGGTGGAAGAAAGGGCAGAAAATCAAAAGACATATCTCTGTAGGAGAGGTATGCACCGATCCATCTTTTTAAGACCTCTGTGCTATGTCATATGTCCAAAGTTGTTGTGGAGATATGCTGTTATTTTGTACTTATACAGTGTTTTACATCACCAGTCAAATAAGCATTGAAATCTTAAATCATTCTCCCTGCAATGTAAGCTCCTAAGACTTTCTTGAAGTGAAGAATACATCCCCAAGTAACTTAAACATACTTGCGTAGAAAAGGACAGGATTTACCTGGGGGGTAGGGAAGGAGCAAAATAGAACAAAGAAAAGGGAAAGATTCATTCAATCATTCTATGCAGAAAGACTGTTCAATTTCTTATATATCCTGCGCAAATTAGAAGGAAATGCATTGCATTGCATAGTGTTCAGGCAAGAAAACAGTTTTCAGGAACACCCTACACTGTTGGTGGGAATGCAAGCTGGTGCAACCACTCTGGAAAACAGCATGGAGGTTCCTCAAAAAGTTGAAAATAGAGCTACCCTATGACCCAGCAATCGCACTACTGGGTATTTACTCTAATGATACAAACGTAGTGATCCGAAGGGGCACGTGCACCCGAACGTTTAAGCAGCAAAGTCCAGAATAGCCAAACTATGGAAAGAACCTAGATGTCCATCAACAGATGAGTGGATGAAGAAGATGTGGTATATATATACAATGGAATACTATGCAGCCATCAAAAGAAATGAAATTTTGCCATTTGCAATGACGTGGATGGAACTAGAGGGTGTTATGCTTAGCAAAATAAGTCAATCAGAGAAAGACAACTATCATATGGTCTCCCTGATATGAGGAAGTGGAGATGCAACGTGATGGGGTTGGGGGGTAGGAAAAGAATAAATGAAACAAGATGGGACGGGAGGAAGACAAACCATAAGACACTCTTAATCTCACAAAACAAACTGAGGGTTGCTGGGGGGAGGGGAGAGGGAGAGGGTGTTGGGGTTATGGACATTGGGGAGGGTAGGTGCTATGGTGAGTGCTGTGAAATGTGTAAACCTGGCGATTCACAGACCTGTACCCCTGGGGCTAATAATACATTATATGTTTATAAAAAAATTAAGAATATATTTTAAAAAAAAGAAAAGAAAACAGTTTTCACTCTAGCAACTGGCCTGCTCAGAGTTCTGCTTCTCACTTGTTCATGACATTTATTGGGTTAACACTGTGGTCCCACAGTTGGAAATGCACAGAGGCTATAGCCTGGGTGTTTTTGGTGGATGTACGATTTTTAATACTAGGCGCTAAGTTCCATAAGGAGAAGAAGAATGACCAGGGAAGGAGTTGACAGGCATAGTGTATATAGAGTTGTATATAGAGTATAGAGTTGACAGGCATTGTGGGTGTTGACAGAGTGTATATATTCTTTGTTTGGCCTCTTCTTGGGATTCTCAATAATAGCAGAGGACAAGAGCACCTTCGTTTGAGGATATTAGGGCAGCTCGAAGCTGCAGCTAAGAATCACTGAGATCAACAGCCAGTCATAAAAGATAGGGATATTGAAAGCAGTTGCTGGGATAGTCTGCAAATTATACCATACGGGATCTGATCCATATGATGGCAACAGAGCAGATTCAAACCAGTATCTGACAGATTCCACTTCAGGTAATGGACTGATCGTACGGTAGTTCAATCTAAACAATACAAATACTTGAATTTATTTGCAGTCATGTTCATTATCAGCCACATATAAAACATGGACTATTGACTTTTTTATTACTGAGAAACAATGAAGCCTTGGAAAGGGGGTGGATTTTTGCTGTCCAATCTCAGAATGTTAAAATGTGTCGTTTCTGCAGTAGCAAAGAAGGAGAAACCTTATTTTAGTCATTTCCCAGGCGACAAGGAACCAAATTTTCCTATCCCAATATAAACATTTTAGATGTTCTCAAATGCTTTCTCTTATTTAATGGGGCCAGATTTACAACAGACAGCCCTGGAGAGGCTATTTCATTCCAAAAATATTGTCTGTAATTTAGAATTTGATAGCAGCAGGCGGGTCACGATGTTGGGCCTGGCGTCACGACCCTAACAACCTGAAGGGGGGTATGGCTGTCTGAAGAGAATGACAGCAGGCTTTGCCTGTCCGTGGTGCGTCTCTGAAAAATGAGATGTGGGCCTATCAGTTATACAGTAGCAATGTTTCCTTGTTAAGCTAACATAATTAGAATAGGATTTAAAAAATAATAGCTTCCGACAATTTATATCTATGCCTTTTCCATCTGTTCTCAAAATCTGAAAATATTTGCATATACACCCCCAAAACAATTACAAAGCAAACTCCCAAGGGTCCACCATGCATCTTTTTTTTTTCAAAGATTTTATTTATTTATTTGACAGACAGAGATCACAAGTAGGCAGAGAAGCAGACAGATAGAGAGAGGTGGAAGCAGGCTCCCTGCAGAGCACAGAGCCCGATGTGGGGCTCAATCCCAGGACACTAGGACCATGACCTGAGCCGAAGGCAGAGGCTTTAACCCACTGAGCCACCCAGGTGCCCCCCACCATGCATCTTAAGAAATAGGACCCATGGAGGTGGGAAACACAAAATGGGTGGGAAATGTTAAAAGGTACAAACTTCCAGATATAAGATTAAGGATTAAGGAGAGAAGGTACAGCACTGTGACTATAGTTAACAATACTGTATTGTATATTTGACATTTGCTGAGACCCTAGATCTTGAAAGTTCTTATCACAAGGAAAAAAATTGTTTAGTGATGAATGTTAACTAAACTTACTTTAACTATTTCGATATATCTATCTACATAAATAGAAATATATCTCAAATCATGTTGTGCACCTAAAATTAATACGATGTTATATGTCAATTATATCTCAATTTTATAAAGAAGAAAAAATAGAACCTTACTGTCCCTTTGAAGTCCCTTTTCTCTCATACTGCACGGAAGGACGACCACTACTCTGCGCATTGTATGTATTATTTCCTTGCCTTTTGTTATGTGAAAATACAGATTTCTCAACTTGGGAAAATGGGATTATGCAGGACATATTCTATTGCAACTTGCTTTTTTCACTCAACATCCCCTTTTGAGATTCATCTATGTCCCAGCTATACAGTACCTCATTGCATTAATGTATCACAAATGTATTCAATTGCCTTTCAATGGACACTTGAGGTGTTTTCAGGCTTTTCATCAATATCTTTGCTTTTATGAACATTCTTATACATATCTCCCAGAGAACAAAAACAAGAATTTTTCTTAAACAGTGCTCCCAACCTTTTTCACAGGTCAGCACATGTAAGAACTAATCTTCATTCTCTGATTCACAGGGACAATTCCATCAGGTTGCCCTGGTCAAAGGCAATTGCCTTGACCCTACCAGAGATACCAAGGGCTAAGGGAACAATATTTAACACACCTGTCACTTAAGGAACACTATATAGGAAGCTCCACTGTATGGATTTGCTTTCTCTTATTGAGTTAGACTGGCTCAAACCTTCCACAGGGTGTTAAATCATAAGAAAGATAATGGGAACCCTTGTATATTGTTCTTCACTTTAGTACGAATGAATCTCATGTTTCTCCATTAAGGGTGGTGCTGGCTTTTGGGTTGAGGAATATATATATATATATATATATATAATCATACTAAGAAAAGATTCACCAATTTCTATATGATCAAATATTTCCTTATCATTTGAGATCGATTTATGTGAATTATGTGAAATGCTTTTCTGGGACATACGTGAACATAATCAAATAAATTTTTCCTTAGATCTATTAGTGGGATGAATTTTATTAAAGGATTTCCTATAACATTAAAATAACCCCCTTGGGGAGCACCTGGGTAGCTCAGTCAGTTGGATGCCCAACTGTTGATTTTGGCTCAGCTCATGATCTCAGGATTGTGAGATCAAACCCCCAGTTGGGCTCTGTGCCCAGCATGGAGTCTGAGTGAGATTCTCTCCTTCTGCCCCTCCCCTTGTTCTCTCTTTCCCTCTCTCTCAAATAAATAAATAAAATCTTAAAAAAATAATACCCACCTGATTTTGATGCACTATTGGATTCTTTTTGCTAATATTGTATTTAGGATTTCCTATCTATATTTAGAAATAAGATTGGTTTGTAGTTGTGCGTATATATGCATGTATAAGTATGTAGGTATGTATGGGTATGTGTGTGGAGTTTTTATATCAATGTTAAACTCACCTAATGAATATCATTTGGAAGCTGTACTTCTTTACCAATGCCCTGGCATAGTTTAAGTAGCATTGAGATTACTTGGCCTTAAAGGATTCTGTTGGCTTGTTTTTACGGAAGCATAATTGACATACAATATTGTATTAGTTGCAGGTGTACAACATAGTAATTCAATACTTATATATGCTGTAAAATGGTCACCACAATAAGTCTAGTCACCATACAAAGTTGTTTCAATATTATTGACTATATTCCCTATGTGCCAAATCACATTCCTGGGTCTTATTTATTTCATAACTGGAAGATCGTACCCCTTAATGCCCTTCACCTATTTTTGCCCAACCCCCTACTCCCTGTCCTCTGACCCTCAGTTTGTTCTCTGTATCTATGAGTCTCTTTCTGTTTTTCATTTGTTCATTTGGTTTGGTTTTTGGTTTTTGGTTTTTTTTTTAGATTCCATGTATAACTGAAATTATTCAGTATTTGTGATCTTCAAAGTTTTGTAGAATTCCTCTTTCATACCATTTGTTCTGGTGACTTTTATGGGATGTGGAGGCTTTTTGACAACTTTTTATTTCTTCTATGAAGACCGGACCACTTAAACTTTATACTTCTATTGCAGCTAGTTTTATAAATTATATCTTCCTCAAAAATACCGATTTGAAGGAGCACATCCACCCCGATGTTTACAGCAGCATTATCAACACTAGCCAAATTATGGGAAGAGCCTGAATGTCCATTGATTGATGAATGCATAAAGATTCTTTATATACATTTGTAATAGAATATTACTCAGCCATCAGAAAGAACGAAATCTTATCACTTACAATGACGTGGATGAAGCTAGAGAGTATTATGCTAAGTGAAATAGATCAGAGAAAGACAAATACTACATGATTTCACTCACATGTGGAACTTAAGAAACAAAACAGATGAACCTAGGGGAAGGAAAAAAACGAGAGAGGGAGGCAAACCATAAGAGACTATTAAGTATAGAGAACAAGCAGGGTTGCTGATGGGGAGGTGGGGGATGGGCTAGATGGTTGATGGGCATTAAGGAGGGCACTTGTGATGAGTACCGGTTGTTTTATGTAAGTGATGAACCACTAAATTCTACTCCTGTAGCCAATATTATACTATATGCTAACTAACTACAATTTAAATAAAAACTTTAAAAAATAAATTATATCTTTCTAAAAAGACATACATTCCTTCTAATTTTCAAAAGTTAATTTGCATATAGTTGTACAATAAAATCTAGAACTTTAAAAAAATCTGGGTTTTTTTGTTTGTTTGTTTTTTAAGATTTTATTTATTTATTTGACAGAGAGATCACAAGTAGGCAGAGAGGCAGGCAGAGAGAGAGGTGGAGGCAGGCTCCCTGCTGAGCAGGGAGCCCGATGTGGGGCTCCATCCCAGGACCCCGGGATCATGACCTGAGCTGAAGGCAGAGGATTAACCCACTGAGCCACCCAGGCGCCCCAAAAATCTGTGTTTTGATGCATATGGTTGCCTTTTGATTTATTTTGTGTATGTGTCATTCTCTCTTCTTTACTGAGCTAATTGTCTATCCTGTTTTTTTTTTTTTTTAAGAATCCACGTTTTGTTCTCTGTTCTAACTCAATGTTTACCTTTAGAATTTCTTTTATTTTTTTTATTTTGCTTTACTTTGTTGGTTTTTTCTATTCTTTTTTAGTTGTATGCTTTATTTCACTGGTTTCATTTTATTGTTATGTGTATTTAATACTATGAATTTCTTTGGAGACCTGCTTTAGCTATGTCCCACAGATTCTGGACATAGGTCTAAGTGGATTTGAACTCCATTCCTAGTACCAAATATGTGTTTGCTTTCTATTGCTATACACCTAGTGAGCAGCACCTAGTGGCTTAAAACAACACACATCTGTAATCTCAGAGTTTCTGTGGGCCAGAAGTCCAGGCATGGTTTAGCTGGGTTCTCTGTTCAGGATCTCTCAAATCTATAATCAGGATATTAGCTAGGCTGCATTCTTTTCTGGAGCTTGAGGTCCTTTCCCACTCTGTATAATTTGTGGCAAAATTCAGTTCCTTGTGGGTGTAGGACTGAAGTCTCCACTTTCTTGCTATCTATCTGTTGGAGGCTGCTCTCAGCTCTTCTAGGCTCCACAGTTACTTGCTATGTGGATCTTTCAGAGGACTTCCCACATATGAGTTTACTTCTTCAGTGCCAGAAGGGAGATTGTCTCACTCCCATCAACTAAGATTCTGTCTATATATATATTATATATATATATTAGAGCCTAATCAAGAAATGACTATCCAATCACTTTGTCATATTCTCTTGGCTAGAAGAAAGTTGCAGATTCAACTTAAACACAACAGGAGATTATCAGATGTCACGTACCAGATAGTCATTGTAGGATATGTTGGCCATGTCTTTGCAGGTTATTTGACTTCTCTTTCTAGCTGATCTTAAGAATCTTTTTTTGTTGGGTACCTGGGTGGCTCAGTTGGTTAAGCAACTGCCTTCAGCTCAGGTCATGATCCTGGAGTCCCGGGATCGAGTCCTGCATCAGGCTCCCAGCTCCACGGGGAGTCTTCTTCTTCCTCTGACCTTCTCCTCTCTCATGCTCTCTCTCTCACTCTCTCTCTCTCTCTCTCTCTCTCTCTCTCAAATAAATAAATAAAATCTTAAAAAAAAAAGAATCTTCTTTTGTTTCTGCTGTTCTGGTTCACTGGCATGGTTCAGGTGCAGATCTGGTTTTATTATTTTAGGAGCTGATTCTTGTTTCCTGTAACTAGATATTTTAACTTTTCAATAATTCCGGATATTCTCAGGCATTTTTTCCCCCAAACATTACCAGGGGGTGTCTTTCAATCAGGGACTAGGGACATTTCTCAGTTTGAAATTTCCATGAACACATGAGTGATGTAAATTTGAATCTTAGATCTGTGTGAGAGCATTTTGTGATTTTCTTTTTTTTTTCTTGTTTTGACATACAATATTGAGTTAGCCAAAGGATACAACATAATGGTTTGATATATGTGTATACTGTGATATGATCACCACAATATATTCAGTTAGCATTTATCACCTCACACAGTTAAAATATTTTTCTGGTGATAAGAACTTTTAAGCTTTGTGATTTTCAATTCTCAGTGGAGATGATGATGATGATGATTATTATTATTATTATTATTGCACCTAGAATTTCTGAGACAAATATATTTTCTTTCAGTTTCCTGACCTGGTAGGCCAATATTTCTGTCAACATTTTCATAGAAGGAATAGCCCATTTGGTTGTACAATGTAAGAGCTTTAGTTCAGTTACCTTCTGTTGAGCAAGCCCTAGGTTTTGTTTATTGGTCCTTCATGTGCAACCATTGGTTCCCAATGATATTAGCTCCTGGTATTGTAATGGACCCTCAGGCTGGCCTTGTTTTCCACTTTTGTTTACTAGGCTGGTTTCAACTTATGATTGATAGATTGCTTTTTTGGTTGATTGGTTGGTTAGTTTGGTTTTACTTGATCTTTGTTGATTTTTTTAAAACTGAGGTATAAACGACATATTTGGTGATTTCTTTCTTTTACTTTCTTGTAATTCGGAAGTTCATTTAATGTTATTCTTGTCATTCTTTACCCAGTATTTTTGTGTTTACACAGTGGGGGTATATTTTAGGATATAGCCATATTGTTGATGTCGCAGCCCTCATTTTTAAACTGTTTTTAGTCATAATTCTTAATCTAGCCTTGGCTTTCCTCTGAAGATTAAATAGACTTCTTTTTATTTACCTGGGATGGTCATCTTGCATCTCTAAGCTTTTCCCTCAGCTGGCTGATGTCTCTCAAGGTCCAGTATGTTTATTATATGACAACAATCCCATATTTGTTCATTTCTTCAAAGAGGGAGAATGTCTTTAGCAATATTTTTCATAATGAATCCTCTATTACGAGGCAGGAGTAGATGGAAAATTGGTCTGCTACAATCAGTAGTTAAAACATTTTATTAGTAAACACCTTAAAATATTTCCTTATAACTTTTAATAAACATGTAATTTTATTTGGTTACAGCTTGTCTTCCCAGACTTAATACAATCTAATCCCTACTTTATAAATCTGAAAGATTAGAATCACTATTTTACTACCAGGAAAAATGTGTTATATCATGAATTATGATGAGAATTTGTCTGTAAACAACTTCACCTGTGATCTTTTTTCATCTTCTATACTCCAGAGCTGTTTCTACCTTTACAATTAAATCAAGTCCTAGAAGACATGCAAATTTTAGTGAATGTAAGAATATTTTCATGTGTTTGATAAAGTTACATATTCCCTAGTTACATATCTGTTCTGCTTCTACAGGGTAGATAAGACCATAACTTGCATTTTTAACCAATACCTAGATGAGTCTCATAACAAGGATTAGGGATCATAATCTAAGCAAATCTGTAGTATATTGACTCGACAAATCATTCTAAAATCTCTCCTTTCTCTTTTAGTGTTTGCAGCACTTTCAACTTTAGAAGATAGCCCCAAACTGGCAACATACTGAATTGAATTATATTTTAAATTATAATTTACCTACATGCTGATTATTTCCAGCCCTAGATTAATTTGTTTCATGTTCTGGGTCTTTGGAATTTTTCTGACTTGCACATTTTTATTTTATTATGTTTTTAATATTGAAGTTATAAATTATAATTTTGACATTTGATAACTTTCTTAGGGATGTTTAAATATCTCCTTTGGCTGTCCAGTCTTACATTTTATGTTTCCTGTGAGTACTTCTTTCCTTTTCCTTTTCTCTTTTCATTTTTATACTCTTGAGGCTACAAGCAGTCATCACTTCCCATTGCTTTTCCTTCTAGTCATGCTATGTCAATGTACTTTATTGTGATTTTCTTTAATTATCCTATAATTTACTTTGTACCTTTATTCCAGTTATGTCTCCCTTATAATAACATGCACAGGGGTGTTCAAACTTTATATAAAATGCAATTAATAAGCATAATTAATAAGGGTTAGTTTTATATATGTATAGTTCGTTGTTTTATAATTAGATTTATTTGCCTTTTGCTTAGTACAATTTTATAACTTTAATAGTATGCTGTTTGTTTGTTTTTGTTTTCTTGAATTCATATCCATAGTTTATCTGTGTGAGACTGAAAGGATCATAGTTTGATTTTCAGAAAAATTTTATTTTTTCAGTAAAGTGAGTAATTGATTGTAAATGTAGTATAGAATATACATTAAATAAGCAAATCAAAAAGAGTTTGTTTGACCATTGTCTGGACACTAGTGAAATATCTTACACAATTATAGAATTTGTTCTCTGAAAAAGAATAAATTAACAGCACATGGAGTCATTCATACCTCATGTTTTATTGTTCAAAATTAAGTCTAGGGTGATGATTTGCTAGAAAAGCTCAGCAGACACTGAGAAAATCAAAATGGCCTGAGATATTAAATCTAGATGGCTTACATGTCATCCTGTTGTAGAAGCGACGAGACCCACACAAAAAATGAAACATGAACAAGATGAACCAAGGACTGTTCTCTTTGTTAAAAACTTCCAGCAAATTTACCTCATACTGAAAAGAAAAAATACAACTACCCAGGGTCTTTCTTGAGCCTGTCTTCTGCTCTCCAGGGGCCACAACCAGGTATCTTGGAGATTTCGTTGCAGTGCTCAGGCATCTGGGGCAAGAGCTCACCCTCTGAGAAACATGGCAACATGTGCTGGGAACCATAAGAGATTAGAAGAGAATAGCTTCAGACTAACATCGACACAAATGTGGCCACAGAGTTCAGTTGGAAAGGAAAATGAAAAAAAAAAAAAAAAAAGATGGAGATCCAGTGGACTTTAAGTCTGTGTTTTTGTTTACTCAGAATTTCATTTCATTATAGTTAATAAATCTACAATTCAATAGGCTTTTTTGTACTAGAAGTGATTTTTTTTCATAGCTTGTGTGGCTTTTTGAAGTAAAATCGTCAACAAATATTTAGTTTCTTACTTTAATCAGGAAACTAAATGTAAATTATCAGCTATAGGAATTATTTAAAATACCTTCATAAATATGTAATCCAGGGTGGTGAATTTTAAACCACTATTAATGTTTTCTTCTTCCCTTCTGATCACTCCCAAATTTTTAGGATTAGAAAATATATTTGAGGGAATCTCATATCTATTTTGATCCCCATAGGTATGAAATTAAATTTAAATTTCTCCTGTTAAAAATGAAAAGAAAAATGTTTGACAGATATCTGAATCATTAGCTGTCATGTATTTGGTGCACTGTCCTCCACCTGGGATTATTAAAATCATGATTAATTATAACAGTAACAAATGTATTATTGAAGACTTTTGTGGAAAAGATGGACTTAACACCTTAAGTCTTCAGGATTTCTCTACAGTTCTGTTTCATATTTTTTCAGTGATATTTATTGGTCCTGTTTCCTGGGAGGGAATTCTTGACAAGGAAAGTGCTTGAACTAAGGTACAAAAATGGGAATAACTGTTTCCTGGATTTCTCATTCAAGAACATTTACCAAGTGTTATCCCTGTGCATATGTCTAAACCTGTTTACTTCAACTGAAAACTGTATTTTTCAAAAGAGAGAAAAACATACGTTCTTCAAGAATATTAGGAATATTTAGGAATGAGAGTTCGGGTTTGAATATTAAATCTTTGAGTCGAGGAGTTTGCTCATATTTTAAAGTCTAACGCTTGCTTTATTTATACTTCAAATCCTACTTTGAAATTCAGAAATGAAAGTATTTTAATGATGATGTGCTTTTTCATACCTATAGATTTCCTTTTTAGAGAAAAGACACCTTAGAAAGCAAGTACATTTTGTTTCCATAAGTGTGAAGCTTGAAAGTAGAATAAGAAACTAGAAAGGAGATCGCTGGAACCATGGTTCGGTCCATGTTGTGTCTTTCAGCTGCACGGAATGTGTGTGAGGGTATCTGGAGCACTTCACACCAGTCCTCCTTGGAGCTTTCCAGAGCAGAGCAGAATTGAGGAAAAGAGCTCACACTTTGGATTTTGCCTTCCTCATATACTAAAATATATGGAGTAAAATTCACTAGGAAAATCAAGCAACCTTCTAATATCTCAGATTCTGATCCAGAACAGTATATATGGAGAATAGAACACAATTTACTGTTGAATAAAGTATCAGTTGTGCTGAAAATGGATTGGCAGTAATAATAGCAACATAATAACAGGAAGAGAAGTAATTTCTGTTGAGTGCTGGTTAGGATATGCCATGAATTTTACATGTATTAGTTTATTCGCTCCCACAATAACCCAATAAGTTAGGGGTTGTAGTTACCCATATTTAAAGAATGTTTAACTGTAAAATTGATCTCTTTTCCTATAAAGCTTGCTTAGTAACAGCTCATCATTCTAGCAATGATACAGTGTTTGAGTAGTTATTCCAAGTATAAATGCTCAGGCAGACTGTATAATGTGAGAGTGGTCCTCAAAGGCAGAACTCTGATGTCCTATTTTTTAAAAGAAAGAAATTTCCCCTCATTCTCAGATGAAGGTTGTGACAAAAAGACTTAGGAAAAATAGATAACCTTACATTTGTTGTAGATTTCAAAAAGTCGAACAAACAGGTATTTGTTCAAATTCTTTGTCTCTGTCCTCTCTCAATCTCCCTCTCTCTCTTAGTTTCTCTCTCTCTCAATATATATAGTATACATATATATCCTTGAATACATTATTTAATGTGTCTAAGCTTTATTTTCCACATCTATAAAAGCAAGGATGATAATACCCTTCATAGTATATTTTAGGAATTAAAGTTGATAACATAAAGAAGTTACTACACAGAGTGCCCCTTACATAATACATCCTTTTCCATTTTCTTCACCTGACCTCCTGTTGATGAAGCATTAAGAAACCTCATGCTTTATGGATAGTAATTTTTTTAAAAAAGTCAAATGGGCCCCCATAGTAACTTTCATGTAATTCACTCATTATCAGGAAACAAAAGCAATTTTATAGTAGATACTGTGGGTTTTAAAAGAGCTATGAGATGTTTAATGTTTCAATATACTAGAATAAGTGATATGCATAAATGACTTAGCAGTGAGATGACATTATATAAAATTATATTGATGTAGTGAGAGCTGAATTATGTGTGGGGTAACAACAGGGCAAGATGATATACAAGTTGCTAATTGTTCTGAGGGGATTAAAAAGAAACTTAAAGAAATAGAACCTATTGAGGCCCTAGGCTTTTAGGGAAAGCCTTGAGTAGGCCCTGGGAGGGGAGGTGGTCTGTGTATATATGGGCAAGAAAAGGGAGGGAATTCTTGACAAGGAAAGTGCTTAAAGTACAAAAATGGGAATAACTGTGTGTGTGTGTGTGTGTGTGTGTGTGTGTGTGTGTGTTTGATGTGCACACATGAGTGCTGGGGCTGTCAGCCTACCTTGATCACCAGGTTCTTATTAGTCAGCAGGGAGAAATAAAGTTGGATGGATACACTGAGGCAGAATTATGCATTCTTACGGTCTAAGCACAAGAGCAATATTTTATCACTGGCTTGGCATGAAAGATTTCAACAATTTCAGTTAATAATGTTAAGAAAGTTGATGTTGGTCATATGTTCAGTATGAATTATGGGCCATTTTTCCCACTAATTTATGTATTTTTCCTAGAATATCAATATATTTTATTAGCATTGATTTTTTTTCTATTAGAGGTAAATATATTCCTGTATCCATCCACCACGTACCAAGCTAGAGATGGATTTAATTTAAATACATTTATTGAGTGCTTCTTACGCATCACAGTCTGGGCCCAAGTATGGAGGGGACAGCAATGACTAAGAAATACAACCTGTGCCCACACAGAGCTTAGAGTCTAACAGGAAATGCGGGCATTGATTTAAAAACAAAAAGTGCAAGGAATTTTGAGAGAACAGTGCATCTGGGGGCTATACCCTCACTTAGAGAGTAAGTGGAAATTCACAGAGGAATGAAAGACTTAACAGTTTCAAATTACGGAGTTATGCAGGAGCTGAACCCATCCTTCCCACTGTCTCCTCCCTCACTATGGGAGCGTCGGTAATTTAGGGGATAGTAGGTCTTTATTCATGAAAGTTTCTTTGTGTCTTACCACCTGTGACGTGCTTTTGAGAAGAGGCAAACATAGCAGGAAAACCAAACAGCTTTTCTTTCGAGATTTTATTTATTTATTGGTGAGAGAGAGAGAGCGAGCGAGCACAAGCAGAGGGGAGTGGGAGGAGCAGCGCCCCCTACCCCCCAACCCCTCAACCCCTCCAGCTGGCTGGGAGCCTGACCAGGACCCTGGGATCATGACTTAACCGACTGAGCCACCAAGACACCCCGAAAACCAAACAGCCTTTAAGGGGTTGTCGGGAAATACTGTAAGCACATTTATGGAAGCCGTCAGTGGTAAGCTGGAATTTGCTTTTATTTCAGAGTCAGAAGCCATCTAAACTGGGCTCAGCCATCCCTGGAGGTGATGGTTGTTTCTAGATGCACCAGAGGGCTGTCTGTGTTGGGACATTAAACTCCTAAAGGACGACCCTGTGGATTTTGGTGGTTAAGGCAGCTTGGAGGCTGTGGCCACTGCTCGCATCTTAGTGCTAAGCTGGGATTCTGGAACATCCACGGTCCTGCGGCTCCTGGCCAGTGCAGAGACAGCCAACCTCAGCCCTCACGGCAGAATGTTCCGCAGGATTGGTTTCTGGTGCTTCTTCAGAGGTTGGAGCAGGACATACATTCAAGCTTTCATACAAAATTCAGATACACAGAGGCTCCAAAATGCTGTCAGGAGAAATACCACTCTTCTGAGACCTGTGAATAGGTCTTCCTTTAAAAAACTGTGGCAAGAGAGGCTTTTCCTTGGTTTGTAAAGTGGGTAAACCCCAGATAACCAGGTCTTTCCTCTCTGTGGCATGTAAATGTGTCATGACTCTTATACTGGGTTATAATACATAATATCTCTCAAAAGCAGTTCACTCTGGGCCCTGGTACCAACTTGACACACCAGTGTTCAGGCTCTGTTTAGAAAAGGCCACAGTAAACCATAGCAGTCTGATCTCCATTATGGTGACATTATTATTTCCTGATGTCTCTGAGATCCCAATCAGTCTTCCTTCGTCCTGTGCCCCTGACACAGAGCCTTTGGCCTACAGCAGAAACCAGTCTTGGCTTGTCAAAGGAACTGACTGAAGCCAGGCTGTGTTTTTTATCAAAGGATGCCACACACAAACTTTTAGAAACTTTACTCTCAGCAAGGTGCTCCATCCAGAACAAATTAAATGCCTCATGCTCTAGCTTCAGTCATTTCTGATTCTGACCTCTGAAAATTCAAAGCAGCTGATAACTATTACACAATCATTCTCGTATAGTTGTTTACTATTAGCAAATCACTCCTTAGTTGTTTCCTTTTAAATAACAATTTATCCCAGTTCCTTTTAAATCTGTCACATTGAAACAAACACTTGTTTCATTTCTGGCAAATAATCCCAGATATTTGTCTGTCTGCTGTTATGAGCCCTGTTAGGAAAGCACTTGTTTCGGAGGTGTGTTCGAAACTCTCCAGAAATCTTTTTGAAAGAAATTTGCATATCGCTGCCACATGTCTTAATCTGCATTTTAACTTTGGTGTTTTGGTGTGTGTGTGTGTGTGTGTGTGGAATGACCACTGATTTTTGTGACTATCAGTACTGTTTTTACCCTTAAATTACTGTTGCCAGACAGAATAAAGGATGCCCACTTCAATTTGAATTTCAGATAAGCAACAAATAATTTTCTAGTATAGGTATGTCTCGTATACCCCCAAATTCCTTACTGTTTATCTGAAATTCAAATTTGACTGGGAATCCTCTATGTTTATTTGCTAAACCTAGCAACCCTCATGAGATAAAAGCACTCACCGGTAATAGCCACCATTCTCCTATTTTCAAGTTAAAATGAGTCACACACCCCTCCCCTATATCAGAAGCAGAGAATATTCCAAAATACTTGCATAATACCTATTATGTTCTAATGTTGAAAACTTACTACAGAGATTGGTGTTTGAAAGAGTCTCATACCTATCTTAGTGAAAAACTTGGAAGTCATAAACACTGCCAGGACTGTGTCATCTTAGCTTTCTTAATTGCTGTGAAGGTCAGATACCTTAGTTAGTGGAGATAATAATAGCTACTTTTTAAGACCACGGCAAGAGGGGCGTCTGGGTGGCTCAGTGGGTTAAGCCTCTGCCTTTGGCTTGGGTCATGGTCTCCGGTCCTGGGATTGAGCCCCGCATCGAGCCTGCTTCCCCCCACCCCCCGCACCTGGCTCTCTGCCTACCTGTGATCTGTCAAATAAATAAATAAAATCTTAAAAAAAAAAAAAAAAGACCATGGCAAAGGATGAGAATAAGGGGCCGGAAACAACCCCGGAGCTTCCTCTGCAACATCCCATAAATACTGGTACAAGGACAACATATGCCATGTACCGTCCTCAGCATCAGGGAGATAATAGTGAACTAGATAAAATCCCAGTAGATTATTAACTAGTAAAGAAACAAAGAAGCGAGAGAAGTTTAGGTAATGCTAAGAGCTAGGCAAAACATTAATCAAGTAAACAGGAAGGACCATCAGAAGGGCCGTGCTGCTAAGGATGGGTCGTCCTGAGGTGGCCATATTTAGTGGGACTGGAGTAGAAGAAGGAGCTGGCCGTGAGAAGACCCATGGGCAGGGCCTTTAGAGTAAAGGGAGTCTAAGTGCAGAGGCAGAGAGAGCTTGGCTGGCTGGAAGTGTTGGGGCACAGGGGCATGGGAGGGGAAACAGAGCTAGAGCATGAATGAGGGGCACGTTTCTAGAACACTGTTTCTCAAACTATCTGTGGTGAAGGACAATTTTGTTTTATTCCCAGTTCTTCTACAAAACCCCCAAATTACCATACAAATGAAATGAAGAAAACCACATACACAGTACAAGCCCACATTTCTTAGATTCAGCAGCATAAAATTATATTTTAATAAGTAACGTCAGAACAAACATGACAGGGAAAAGAAGAATTACAAAAGCTGTTGCACATTCATGGAAAGTGTATCTATTGGCAAACAATATACCCTGCTTAATAAGATACGCCCACCAATCACACATGTCAATGCTGTGGCGATGCCGATGGCGGTACAAGTTCATTACTCTCACTTCCGCACATGGATCTTGGGGCACAGACCACACTTGGCATGGCTGGAGGATTGTTCGAGCAGGAGAAAGGCAGAGGTCATCATGGCCATGATAAGTCAAGATTTAATTCCAAGTGCTAGCCAGATACTAAATCAATAATGTTATGAAAAACGATGACAATAATGAAGATATGTTTTTATGGTCAACTGTGAAGGAAATGAGATTCTCTTTATCCTACACTTCCCAGAGGCTTAGGTCTAAGCAGGGTGATTCATCATAGAAGATACCCACAATGGCCAGACGTCCATATTCTTCCAAGGCTCCTGTCATTTCCATAGTACCAGATGGCTCTTCCTTCCAATGATGCGCTGGAAAGAGAGATCTAAATGGGGAGACAAGAGAACTTAATTCTAGTCTGGCTCCAATAGCAAGGCTTGGGCAAGTCTCTTCACATGTCTGGGTCTTAGTTTTCTCACCTGTAAAAAAATAGGATGGAGGACTAGCTAGCTAATCTTTAAGGTACTTTTGAATTCCAAACTTATAAATCTATGATTCTAAATGTGTTTTTTTTCACTGATAGAACAAACTTTTCAGAAAGAGAAGAACCTGCTAAATTAAAATCATAGTAATGATAATTTCAAATTATTTTTAATCAAGTCAAAGTAGTTTTAATCAAATTGATAAAAATAAAACTAAAATAAAAATACATTTTTTTTAATTTTAGTGTAGTGAAACTGCTAGCAAATATTTGAACAGCTGAAATGTCTTGTAATTACTATATCCTGTCTCTGCACCGGGTTTAACTTACTAGGACAGGGTTTCTAGCACACTCTGGTTAAACTCTCTATAGATTCAGAAATTAGTATTTATTCACTTTCTAACTCTTTTCTTCTCATCCCAGTATTCTTCACCATGTTTCAGGTTTTAGGTTTACTGATTTCTATATAGGTTCTTTGTGGTAGTTTGGGGCAGATGCCAACAAAACAAAACAAAACAAAACAAAAAACATTCCTCCCTAGAACATTTTAAATGTACATTTCAAAGTGATTCAAATAAAGATGTTCTGGAAGTTGTCCATTCATCCATTAGATATTTATGGAACACTTCCGTTAAATATTGGAATAATATAAAAGTAAATGGTACCCAACTATGCTCATGAGAAGATCGTTGATGGGTTTGGGAAGAAGCACTCGATTTAACAGGTAGAAGTCTGCAAATGAGAGAAGTCCTAAGTGCTGTGAGAACCTGAAGACCCTGACACCCCCTGGCAGAGTTAAGGCAAGAGTTTTGGGGATACTAGAATGGGATCTTGAGAAATGACTGGAAAGGACAGTTCAGTCCTGAGGAAAAGCACACACAGGTACAGCAGGGGAAAGGCAGGCAGTTCTGTGACCCAGTTGGAGGCAACAGGCCTGTGCTTCCGGCCCTGTATTTTGAAGACTCTCTATTACGTTACCGAGTTTGGAAATGATTTCCTAGCAAAGGGGACTACACCTTCAAGGCTTTCCACAGGGAAACCAAGGGCCGCTGAGAGCCAACAGCGTCAGACATTTTACCATCATTACCTCGGCCTTCCAGGTGGTTTCGACCTTCCTAGCTTACAAAGGCAGAAACAGGCCCAGAAAGGTTTGCCAACATCCCTGAAGGAACAGAGGTAGCTGAGTGGCAGAGCTGGCATTTGAATTTAATTGTTTGACTTCCCCGTTCCAAAGGCCAGGCATGTTACACCTCAGCACGAGGCCTCCAGAAGGGGCGGACATGTTGCTGGTGGGAAAAGTTCTTATCTGTCTTTGCCCTCGGGCCACCCAACTTCTCAGGCTCCCTTCAAAAGGTTACCCCCCCCCAGGGCACTTTATGTGCGAGGGGATGGGAATTTACCTAACCTCAGAATGCTGTGCCCTTGCTTATCAACAATGGCCTCATGGGGCCTGCCTCCAGGCTTTTCATCCCACGGCAGCAGGTCTGGCCCAGCAGTTCACAGGCTGAAGGGACAAACTTAATTAAATTCAAGTGAGTGTTGTTAGGAGGGCCTGTCAGGCGCAGTTGTGTGCGGCTGAATAATTGAGTTGTGCACGGTTTTTTTTTTCCCCCCTTTGCCTTCTTGGTGGTAGGCTTTTTTGGGGGGTTTTGTTTTGTTTTCTTTGGGTTTCTAAAGATGACCCTGACACTTTCCATAAAGCTGTTTTCTAGTAGGAACGCCCTCCATCAAAGCGAGGCCGTTTGGTTGCCAGGCTACCATGAGAAAAGAGAACTCCGAGGGGACAATGCCGACCTTTTCTCGGAGGATCCAGGGTCTACACTAGCTCAGTACGAAAGTGCCTCCCAGGGACCTCACAGCTAGAACCGCGCAGCGGCCCTACCTGAATGCCAGACCTGTAGACAGGAAGGCACGGCCTGGCCGGGAGGAAGCTCATCCTTGCGAGTCGAAAGCAAACCGTATCCAATTGGCAGGGAGGAAGGGAAAAGGTCACTGAGAGATCCAGTCTAAAACTCTGACCTCAGATAAGCCCAGATGAAATCAGTTAAGGAGTGTTTTCCCAGTATAGCCCTCGGGCCCGGGGGAGAAGGGTGCCTGCTTGGGAGAGGGGAGGCCGCAAAGGCTTTGCAGTGGGTTGCCTAGACATTTGGGGCCGGATCACTTACAGTCTGTGTCTGCATTCTCTGAACCTTTGGTACCTCCAATTTAACCTTTAGGCGTTTTTTTAGATGATCTTTGTTTTTTTTCTGGCTGTTTAAATATCACCGAGCTTACCATTCAGGGGTTCCTCAGTTCCTGCTTTCCCGAGGATGGTCAGAGATCATCCTGTCTTTATAGTAATTTCCAGGTTCGGGTTTTTTTGTTTGTTTGTTTTATTATTTTTTTATTTATTTGCTAGAGAGGGAGCGAGTGAGTGAGAGCACAAGCAGGGGGAGGGGAGAGGAGCAGAGGGAGCAGAGGGAGAAGCAGCTCACCACTAAGTAAGGCTCCGCCGTGGGAGACTGGAACCCAGGCTCCTGGCATCATGACCTGAGCAGAAAGATGCTTAACCACCTGCGCCACCCGGGCATCCGGTATAATAATTTTCCATTGTAATTAAGCTTCAGTACTGATTTCCAGTATGCAATACAAAACAGATACAATGATGGAATGAATATTTCTTTTTTAAAGATTTTATTTATTTGACAGATCACAAGCAGGTAGAGAGGCAGGCAGAGAGGAGGAAGCAGGATCCCCGCTGAGCAGACTCAGGGCTCGATCCCAGGACCCTGGACTTGGGGCTCAATCCCAGGACCCTGGGATCAGGGCCTGAGCCGAAGGCAGAGGCTTTAACCCACTAAGCCACCCAGGCGCCCCTGGGATGAATATTTTTTAAAAACTTCTGTTGTTCTTGACGTGGGAATCACTATTTGAAAGACCATGAAGTGGTAGAAGTTTTTAGTTTTTCATCAGTGTAAGTAGGTTTTTAGAGAGGGTTTTGGCTTGTAATTAGTTGACTCTTTCACTATAGTAGACCATGCTATGGTCCAGTTATTGACGTGCTTATAAATTAAGTGCGTATTTTTCTTCTTTTTAAAATATTTTAATGTAACAGATGCTTCCATCCTGATAATGGTACAGAACTCTGAAGTTCATAAAATGTTATCTTTCACATTTCACACATTATGGAATGGAGATGTACTATCCAAAGCTATGCATTATCTGTGCCAAAACTGGGTTGTTTCTCAAAAAAGTCTCTAGATCCTTGTACTAGAGTGGGTAAGGGGGAAATTCAAGGACACAGTTTCATCCTCTGCTTTTTTCTTTTTCTTTTTTTTTTTTTTTAAATGGTTTCAGAAAGTTCCCCTCTTTCTTTGGACCTCTGAGGATCTTTGGCTTTTTTAGAAAAAGCTCTTGTGTAATACATGATCTGGCCATTGTGGGCCAGAGATAAAGTCCTGCATACATCTCTATGGCTTCCCCTCCTCAAGCAGAGAACATCGATGACTTTTAAATCATTTATTGCAAAAAGTATCATAAAGTGATTAATTTACAATTCAGTCAGAGGTTGTTGTAGCAAAACTCCTGACAGTTATAGATGAAATAACTAAGGAATCGAATATATTAATTTAACCAAATATTGAGTGATGTCAAACGTTGTTCTGAAAGCTGGAGCTATAACAGTAAACAAAGAAAGTGCCTAACTAGATTGGTGGAGATCCATTGCAAAGAAAGCATGAGGTCAGGGCTCTAAGAGTGACACAGTCATGCTCCCTGATTAGTGTTGGCACACTTTCTAAAACATCTACAAGTGATTCCGATGTTCTACCATTAGTATTTGGAATATAACACGAAGCTTTTTCCATACTAGGGAACTTTGTTTTGTTTAAAATGGTCTATAGTGGCTTGGGACATAAATACAAGTATATCCTTTATAAATAGCAGTCAAAAAACACTATATTGAGAAAGCCTAGAGCCTGAAGTTTGAGTCTAAAAAGCAGCAGGCATTCTTCTGGGCAGTTTTTTCCCTGAGATGTTTTGTGGAAGATGTCAATATTCGAAACAGGGAATTTAATCTATGGGATTGGTTAAAGAGATTCAGGAAGACAGAGAAGCCGAACAGAGGTCAGTGAGGCAAAGATTAGCAAGAAGAAGTTGTTGAACCCCAGGCAGGAAGGGAAAAGGTGAAGGTCTAGGAAATGCCAGGGCCACACAACAGAATAGGCAACCATGGTGGTAAGTCTGACAGGAGCTAGAGTCCTGAGTGGAGATGCTGCCCAAGGCAGAAAAGAAGGGGTGAATCTGCTTTGTCCTGTGCTCCCATCTTCCAGGATCCCACGAGTGCCTCTCATAACAGACAAAAGCCCGTTAGTTAACAAGGGAGCTCGAGAAGTGCAGGCAGCAGGAATCAGATTCCTTAGGACGTAGAGGAGAGCAGATAAAGAGAAGAAAAGAATCTGGTAGACACCGACCCAGGACTAGCACATTTATTGGCTTTTCTTGGTTCAGAGTGGGTTCTGGAACCAAACTGCTTGGGCTCAAATCCTGGCTTTGCTACTTATTCTGTGTGTATCTTGGGCAAGTTACTTAGTCTCGCAGAGTGGCATTTTCATCATCTGTAAAATGAGGTCCAAGTAGGAATGACATTATATAACTTGTAAGACGGATCTTAAATGAAATAACATATTTTAGTGTGTTATTTTTATCATTATTATTGTGTGTAAAGCATTGCATAGGTGATGTGAGAAATGTAATAAAAGCCATTCCTATTCTCAAGGTCGTATAGAATTTATTCTGGGAAGGAAACACATTCATAAATAATATAAGGGATTATACCATAGAGAGGGAGGAGTGAATGTTGTCTATCAACCAAGTACAGGACCACTATATTCTGCTTCAAGTTGCAAATTAAAAGAGGTGGTATTGTGTGAAATTACTTTTAAATCCCAATAGTATGGTTAATGTTTAAATGCCCTATTTAGATTTGTGGTCAAAAGGGCAGTTTGTTTTTTATATATTTTTTGTATTATAAAAGTAACAATGTTTATTGTAGGAAATTATATTAGCTATATGAAGTGACTTTTAATTGCTTATGGTTCTAGTTTTTCTGAAGGTGCATGAACTTCCTGAAAAGATTCAATGTTAACCAACAATTCTATTGAATTCAATAAACATGTGTTTTCTGTTATGCACTCAATAGTTCATGAGGGACCTTATCAGGAGTATTTATATAAAATGAGGGTTGGAGGAAACAGAGTTAATATGATTACAGAAATAAATATAATGCAATTTAAATACGGCCATTGCCACAGGAGAAGTACAAACAATATGGAGTGGGAATTTAAAGAAGGGAGAAACCACATCCAATTTAGGAGGCAGAAGGACTATGAAAAGTCGTTTGAGATAAACTTTGAAGACCTGTAGACTTTTAACAAAGTCAGTTACACCTGTTAGTTTCATCTGCTCCAAAACCATTTCCTGTCTTCTGGTATCATCACTTTGATTTTCCTCCAGGCATAACCCATCTTCCACCCTTAGGCTGTGTGGTTCGGGTCAGGTTGACCCCATTTTTGTTTCATGGTTTGCATGTGACCCAAATCTGACCAGTCAGGTAATAGTTATACCTTGAAGATATAAGACCCAGTGAAAAGGAGTTTTCTCTTTTAGGGCTGCTGAACTTGGAGCTAAAGGAGTTTCCTGCATGGAGAGATCTTGAAAAAAAGTTGAAGCCAATGCAAAGGAAAGCAGAGGTGAGAGGAGAAGCAAGTATGAGATGAAGCAGGGTGGGAGGGGGTAGAGATAGAATGAGAATGAATCTCACGTCCTGATAACATTGTTTAAGCCTCCAATAGTTTCTGAAACTGACATCAAGACTTTTCAGCTACACAGTCAATAAAATGTCTTCTTGGTTATGCTTTCTTGTATTAGGTCTTAGTTATTTCATAAAGAAAGAATCCTAATAGGCAGAAATGGAAGGCAGGGAGCTGTATGTAGTAGGATGAACTACATGAGCAAAGGCAGAGAGGTGGTAAAGACTGGGAGTATGATCAGGGAAAGCAATTGTCTGAACTGAATGGAGTGTGTGACATAGACACAAGCTCGCACCAATATATGTAAATAATGGAGAAGAAGTTGGGAAAGAAACTTGAGAAAATATAGTAGATTTTGCATGGAAAGCTGAGTGTACCCTTACTTGTCCAGGCCATCACCGTCTGAAGAAATATAATGTGAACAGTATGTGTAATTTAAAATTTTTATTTATCACTTAATAAAGGTAAAATTAATTTTAATAATGTTCTCTAACCTAATACATCCATAATATTACCAATTCAGCATTTAATCTGTATAAAAATTAGGATAAAGATATTTTGCTTATTTTTTTTGTACTGTTTTCAAAACCCAGTGTGCATTTTACACTTCCAGCTGGTCTCACTTCATAATAACACATTTCAGGGGCTCAATACCCACAGCTGTTTAGTAGCTACTGTATTAAACTGCAGAGGTCTTAGTAATGCAGAGATACAGAGATTTTTTGAGTAGCCTATCATTATGAGGGGTGTGTTTCAAGAAGTTTAATCTGTCACGATTTTCAAAATTATTAGGGAAAGGAAGTAGGAAGCTATTCATTGAATTATGTAAATGTTCCAGGCAATAAAGAAAGCTCGAACTAGAATAATAAAAACTGGAATTAAATGGAGCTCTATTAAAGACTCCAGAGGTAAAAACGCATAGAATTTGACAGAGATTTGATTTGAGGATGATGGAGATAAAAATAGAAGAGATAACAATGATTTAATTTTCCCATCAAAAAAGACCAGGATGTTAAAAGGAATACGTAAGTAGTAAAGATGATGACTTCTACCTTCTAGATGTTTCAGGGAGTTGTAGGACATCTAAGTAATATTGTTCACTAGGCAATTGAAGAGGTGTGTCTCTGGCTAAGGATATGGGGGTAAGAGAAAAGACCGGAGAGAAATGTATATGACTTTTGAGGTCATGGGAGATGACCTAATTAATGAAATGAGATAAGGGGGAGTGTTGAGCAGCTTCATGTGAAGCAGAGACTAATAGAGATGAGATCATGACAGACTTTTGTAGAGAAAAACCAAGTACACAGTCGTTCTCTGTCCTTGGCAAAACATGAAACATTCCTTGCTTCAGCTTTCTCATCTGTACAGAGATGGTGGACGTCTACACCCCTGAAGCGCCTCCTAGTGCCGGCGTCTTCTAGTGCGATGACCCCAGACCAGGTCAGTAGGAGCTCCTAGGCAGAAAGGGATTAAGATTTTAAAACATTATGAAATGAGGGAATGATAGTGAAGGGAGAATAAATATGAGTATGGTGTTAAAATATCTATTCAGTAACTAGAAAGAGAAACCTCCTCAAGGGAAAGATTCTGTCTCTTCAGTTGGAAAAAGAGCTGAACCTGTTTATAGGCAGAAAGTGGGAAACTTGCAGGGCATCTGGGTGGCTCAATGTGGGTTAAAGCCTCTGCCTTCGGCTCAAGTCATGATCCTGGGGTCCTGGAATCAAGCCCCGCATCGGGATCTCTGCTCAGTGGGGAGCCTGCTTCTTCCTCTCTCTCTCTTCCTGCCTCTCTGCCTACTTGTGATCTCTGTCTGTCAAATAAATAAATAAAAATCTAAAAAAAAAAAAAAAGTAGGAAACTTACAGAAGGAAGAACTAAAGGTAACCTGGTGTGGAGCCATGGTGTGTTCAGATATAGATCCTTCTAGCATTTACTCTATGTCTGCTCTATTTTAAGCATCATGTGTGATGTTCTTGTAAATGACATTTAATTCTTACCACAGGTCTGTGAGAGCAGAATTATTGCATCTTTTACAAAGGGAGTTGTGGTATTGTTGCTAAGACCATGAGTTTCAAAGTCAGATCGTCTGGGCTCAAGCCACAGCACCATACTTGCTTAGCTATGAAAACTTGGGCAAGCTTCTTTTCCTTTACCCTTTTGTTTTTTGTTTGTTTGTTTTTGACATACCAATTTCATGGGATTTTTTTTTTAATAGCATATTTGGAATACTTAGTGCCTGATACATGTAAGTATTCTACAGCAATAGTTCTCAGTTAGGGACAATTTAGCTCCCCACAGAACATTTGGCAATGGCTGGAGTCCTATTTGATGATCATGGCTGGTGCCTGCTACTGGCTTCCAGTGGGTAGAGGCCAAAGATGCTGCTAAATAATGTACAATGGACATGCACAATTTTCACAAAAAAAGGATCATCTTGCACATATGTCAACAGTGCCAAGGTTGAGAAGCCCCCTTCTACAGGAATTAGCTATTATTAGTAGTCCTTCATAGGGGCAGAGAAGCTAAATAACATAGCCAAGATAACATAGGAAGTGACTGAACCAGTCTTTGAACCTCTTTTTTTCTCATTCCAAGTTTGAGTCCAATTCAGGTGCACGTCTCACTATATCATGACTGCCACTTAAAAGTAAGGTTACACCTAACCCCTTGATTTCTAACACCATCCTCCAATAAAAGGAGCCAAGGCCATGTCTAGAACAGGAAATATACCAGATGATCTTGCAGCATCTTGTAGTGCCTGAATGAAAGAAAAATGAGCAAAGAAAAACACAGATACCCATGATAGGAGTATGTCATAGGGTCACAGAAACCAACGGGAAGAACTCCCAATGGCCAAAAGTGAGATAATTTGAGCAATAACACAATATAGTATTGGATCATCATCCAAAATAGAAAGTAAGTGCCCACAAATCCATATTGTTATAAATAAATGATCGAATGTATGAAATAATGGGAGAAATAGACAAACCTCCCATGCAGAAGAATTCCAAATAATTTACATAAATACTCTCAAAAAAGAAGAGAGTAGGGGAATAGCTCCCTGCTTCTTAAGTGTACACTATATCTAGTGACTTCTTAAAAAAAAAAAAACAATTTCACAGGAAAGAAAACTGAGAACACTACCTCACTCAGGTGATCAAGGTTAACATCAACAATAAATTCATGTTGATAGTATGTACTCTTGATTGATATGATGAAAATGATATATCTTTGTGGTCTTTCTTCTCACAACATATAACTTGTGTAATTATTAGAAAAATATCAGATTTCATTTGAGAGACATTTTACCAAATAATCAGTACTCCCTAAAACTGCCATCAAAAATAAGAAAAGTCTAAAAAAACTGTCACAGCCACAGGGAAACCAAGCAAACATGGCAACTAATGTGGTATCCTGAATGAGACCCTAGAACAGAAAAGGGGCATCAGGTACAAACAAAAAAAATCTGAATGAAGTACGGATTTTAGTTAATAATGTATCAGTCTCGGCTCATCTAAAGTGACAACTGTACCATACTAAGGTAAGATGTTAACAACCGTGGAAACTAGATGTGGAGCTTATGGGAATTCTCCACAACTGTTCTGTAAATCACAAAGTATTCTAAAATAAAACATTTTTTAAAAACAAATTTGCATGATTCCCCTTGAAATGGAGGGCTGACCTTTACTTGTCCTTCTTACAGAAAAAAGGCAAGGTCAAGTACTGCTTTTGAGGAGGAGAGATGAAGCTGTAGAAGAAGGGATGCCTTTGAGATTCTCAAAAAAGTCAGTATCAAGTGAGATATTCTGAAATATTACACAGTTGGAGGAAATTGTGTTCTTGAAGATCATGTAAAAGATCTGAAGTAATAAATTTAATAGGGATTTTATAGTGAATTTCAGTAGGTACATTATATAAATTATTCTAAATCATCCATGTGAAGAAAAATATATTTAATGTATTTAAATGTACATGAAACAAAATCTATTGAGTGACTATTTAAAATAAATACAATATTCAAGTTGTTCAGATAGTGAGAGAAACCATATACACAACTCGTGCACCGATAGGAATCATTTGTTACATGACCAAGGTCTCTAACAACATGCGACTGAAAACCTGTTTAGCAGATAATGTTCTTTATTCAATATCTATTTTTTTTTTTGTTACTGAAAGTTCCCAATTTTGTTGAGAGGCAGTTGGCCCTCCCCCTTTAAATAATTCAATGTCCCAGACATCCTGGAAGCTAGAGATGGCTATGTGACACAGCTGTGACCAGTGAGTGTTATTTTGGCGAAGATTTTGTGTTCTTAATTATGGATACCAACATTTCTTCACTATCTTTTTTTTTTTTTTCCTCTTCCTCTCTGTACCATCAGTTCTATGCCAAAGTACACCAGTATTTTTGTGATCAGGAGTCCATAAGAAGGAGGATGAGGAGGGCACGGTAGAAAGATGGACAGCCAGATCCTTGGTAATATTTTTAAGTATTCTTCTAGCCAGAAGGGACCTCTGTCAGACCTCTGGTTGTCTGGGGGCAAATAGTGTCACTCTTAGAAGAGTTTCTGTCCTATGAAGTCAAAACCATTCCTTACTGATACAGTTCCCTAAACTGATTGTACAATTTCAGGAACAATTCTCCAACATGGGTGAAGGAGGGAGGGAGTATTAATTTAGCACATCAAATTGGCTCATAATCCAGCAATCTATGGGATGGCTATTGGAGACATAGCATCCTAATATCTGTAACTGTTTTTTTTTTTTTAAGATTTTATTTATTTATTCGACAGACAGAGATTACAAGTAGGCAGAGAGGCTGGCAGAGAGAGAGAGAGGAGACAGCAGGCTCCCCGCTGAGCAGAGAGCCCAACGCGGGGCTTGATCCCAGGACTCTGGAATCACGACCTGAGCCGAAGGCAGAGGCTTTAACCCACTGAGCCACCCAGGTGCCCCTGTAACCGGTTTTTATACAGCCAGTTTTCTTTCTTGATCTAGATGAAGCTGATCCATAACGAAATTGTTATCACTAAGCCTGTCTTCCAGTACCCAGTGAGTATCCAAAAGGGTTTACGTGGAAGGCATTTTCTTAGAACTTTACAATCTGTTACATATCAGTCTAAGATAGTACATTTTGAAATGTACAGTTGAGGGGAATTCCCCATGACTGATTACATGAGCATAAAGACAGAGTTGCTGTCTTTCCCAGAAGTGTCATGGCAGAGCGTAGTGGGTTGATTTGTGACATTTTTGTGAGCAGACCACTGAACAGGCATGATCGGTACCTCCAAGTTAAAAGAGAAATGTTTGTATTACTGGTTGCATTCACAGACATCCTCCCTTTAAAAATTGCATTGCGGTGTTGAGGTACAATTTGGTGGTAATTTGTAAGGGATTGGATACCACAAGTTTAAGAGGGAAATTTTGGGGGGAAAGAAGTAGATTTTATAAATAAGGATCTAAAAGATATATTTCTGATGATTTATTTTAAGAGGATTTTATCTTTTCCTATATTTTCTTTATATTTTATCTGAAAATATTTAATTCATTCCTTTATATTTTTATTGCTTTTACAGTCAAGAAAGTATGTATGTTGGGACGCCTGGGTGGCTCAGTCATCAAGCCTCTACCTTAGGCTCATGTCATTGGCATCCTGTTCCTGGCTCAGCAGGGAGCCTGCCTCTCTCTCTCCCATTCCCCCTGCTTGTGTTCCCTCTCTCGCTGTGCCTCTGTTTGTCAAATAAGTAAAATCTTTAAAAAGAGAGAGAGAAAATGTGTATGTCTTGCAGTAATATTATTTAATAGTTTCAACCTACAAATGAAATTTTTCTTTTTGTTATAAAGAATGAACCTCCAGTGTAGCCTATCTTTAGATTAAAAATAAAATTTTTTCCTGAACATTGTAGTGGAATGGATTATTATTAATCCACTGAGAGAAAGATGTTTGAAAAAAAAGACTAAAGGGATCTTTGAAATGCTGGAATAAAACTTTCTTTGCAGCTGTTTTGGAAGATGCTGGAAGCTAGGAAAAGGTGAAGAGAATAGCATAGAATTTTATTCCATTCATGGACCAACGTAAGTCTAGCATTTTCCCAGATGTCAAAGGACAAACTGACCCAGTTGTTTAACACTATTTTCAGAAACTTCACAACCAGAGCTAGAAATAAAAGAGAAGCACTGAACTACATCCATGAGTGCAAAAACAAAACAAAAAGTCCTATATTAACGAAGATGGTTTATTAAGCACATATGACTAATGGTCGTATGACTTGAATGGAAATGACCAGTGGAGTATTAAAGTAAGAAATAACTTTTCCCAATTCTGATAACCCCGGAAGCAGGGATTTTCTCACATGAGAAGCTTAGGCATTTTTAGTTGCTTGAATAAACAGGGCTGAAATAAATAAATGGTTTATTGGATACAAGATCCTCTATAGGTGAAGTAGTAAGAGCAAGTGCAAAAGGTCTGGCAACATCCACATTAACCATGAGCCTTTTCTCCTTTTCCCCCATCCAAAGTCAGCAGAACAATATGGATTCTATTACTGCTTCTGGGAAAAACAATTGGTTCCAGGAGGTCATGGCAAGCAGAGATGCCCAAAGTGGCATTTACTCCCTGCCTACTTGGCCCACTCGGTAAGAAGTAGGGTTCTTCTTTGGCTGGCTCTGAGCAAATGTACGTATGCCAGGCAAAGAATGGTGGTCCTCTGCCAGCTCATTCCTGGCTACTACTTGCTATCTTTGGCTTCAGATACTTCCTATTTCTCCCCAGGCCACTGTACCTCTGACTAGCAAAGTATGATTACAGTAAATCTCAACTTTTCATATTTATGTGTTTTTATGCCAGAAAGGTTTGAACAGAGAGAGTCCTACAGTCTTGGACAGTTCCCTATCAGCTTCTCATCGCAGACAACAAGAGAATTTCCTTTGCCACAGGTGTGCCTGAGGAGACAGAAAAAATCATCAGGCACATAGTTATTTTAGTACAAAGGAAGGGGACTGCTCTGAAGCATCAAAACTTACTAGAAGAAACAGGAATACATTTGGAAACTTTTTGTGACTCAGTAAGATTTAAAAAAAAACACTACATTTATGTAACTTAAAATGGTCACTAATAAAAAGAGACCCATCAAAGTACAACTCAACTGTAATTTGAAGAAGATTTTTTAAAAATGGTTGTCAGGGGCTCCTAGGAGGCACAGTTAGTTAGGCATCTGCCTTTAGCTCAGGTCATGATCCCAGGGTCCTAGGATTGAGCCCTGTGTTGGGCTCCCCACATAGCAGAGAGTCTGTTTCTCCCTCTTGCTCTGCTGCTCCCCCTACTTGTGCTCTCTCTCTCTCTCTCTGTCAAATAAATAAATAAATAAAATCTTCACACACACAAAAATCTGGTGCCAAATTAAAAGCAATGAGACGGCAAAGAAAGGTTTACTTATTATAGCAAATTGAATTTTAAAAAAGTTTGACATGTCCAATAAACTCTCCAAGAGTCTAAATAAAGAGAAATAGACATAAAAGTGATGAAATGAAAGATGAGGTATAGAGAAAAGTAAGAAATTCATTATACATATGATAAAGACTTCAGAAAGAAAGAGAAGCCAGGAAGAACTAATGATAAGGAAAAAAAAAATTTTTTTTTAATTTTATTTATTTGACAGAGAGAAATCAGAAGTAGGCAGAGAGGCAGGCAGAGAGAGGGGGAAGCAGGCTTCCGCTGAGTGGAGAGGCAGATGTAGGGCTCCATCCCAGAACCCTGAAATCATGACCTGAGCCAAAGACAGAGGCTTACCCCACTGAGCCACACAGGCACCCCAATAAGGAAAATGTTAAAAAGAGTTGAGTCTTGAGTCTGAAACTAAAATGGGCTCACTGAATACAAGCTCACTGAGTAAATAAAAAGGGAAACTAATAGCTTATGCATAAAGAAAATGAATTCAGTTACTTCTAAGTAATTTTTGAATAAAAGAGAAAAAATTCCAGATTGTCTAGATAGAGACACACAGAAAATAAGAACAATAAAAATTCAATCTACCAAAGCTACGGTAAAGGGCCAAAACCATTGTAGAAAGTGATAGCCTACATATTTCTATTACTAAATACAAATGAATGAAAATAAATGATTAAAAAAACCTCAAAACTTTTGAAAATGTGTAGTCAAATTTAAGGAAATCAGGAAAAAAAAACTAATACTAAAGGTAAAATAAGTAATTAGAAATTTAAAATCTATAGGTATTCATAAAACTAGAAACTGACTTTTTGAAAAACATTAAAAATATGTAATGTACTGGTAAATCTAAATAAAAAGAATTAACATTAATATGATCTATACAAAATTTAAAAGACTTATTAACTATGTTAATGTTAAACATCTTAATGATGTATAATATTTTATGCAACATTAATTATAAGATCAATTCTAAAAAATTTAAAAACCTTAAAAGACTAATATCTAGAGAAGTAATTAAATATTGTGGGTTTTTTAAAGGCTCTTGTCCTGATAGTTTTACAGGTGAATTCTTCTTAAACTTTCAGGGAAGAATTAATATGAAGAGCCTAGGAAAGAAGGAAAATTTTCTAATTCAGCTAATATAAGCCTAATAGCTAAATCTTACAAAATGCAAAAGGTTGTAGTTCTATCTCCATTATGACAATTCAAGCATTCACAGATATTAGTGAATTTAATACAACATGGTTTTAATATAATAACATACCATGATCAAATAGGAACTAAGCCAGAAAGTAAGATTGTCTTAAGGTCAGGAGATTTATGAAGCAGTGTACAGCAACCATAGGCCAAGGGAGAATATCTACAATAAATATTTGTTGGGTGTTTGGTGTGGGAAGAGGGGAATAAATGACTCTCATTACCTTACTTGCTACTCCTTCTAGAATGCTGAGCCAATTGAGATGTAGACAAAGGACTTAAGCTGATAGAAATTAACATATCAACTTTACAACTACTAGCCATTAGAAAAATACAATGAAAATAAAAGACCTCATTCACAATGTCAACAAAATCATAAACTAACTATAGATAAATTCAAGAAGTAAAGAGCAGTAGTGATAACAAAATTTATGAAAATTTACAAAGGTCCTGGAAAAGACCTAAATGGAAAGACATATCACATTCATGGAAGGGAGGATTTAATTTTATAAAGATACAGTTCTTCTCAAGGTAAGTTCCATTTCTAATTCCAATGTTATTTTTTCTTTTTTCCTTTCTGTTCTCCTTTTCTTTCCTCTCCTCCATTTTCTTCTCCCTTGTTTGCTAATTTGCTTTTTTAAAACTTGAAGAACTTAGAAAGTTTTAGGCAAAAACAAGATAAAACCAAACCCTGAGATATTATAATGCTATAGTAATTAAAATTGCTAGATTTTATGTGTGTGTATATGTAACTATATAATGTTATGTTACGTACAACATTACATTGTCACTATGTTGCTATGATAAATGAATATTCTTTTGGGTCCTGAACCCAATGTGTGTGTGTGTGTGTGTGCGTGCATATGTAGGCTTCCCTGTACCAACAAATAGTTCTTAGACATCAGCAGGGTGTTTGAGAATTCAACTCAATTCAGCTCAATTCTGACAGTATCCACCAGAGATGGCATCAGATTCCACAGGTAAAGGGTTCAGTCCCACAGAATATCCCTTCACTTCAGATGCCAATCACAATCCCGGGTTGTTGCCCATATTCCTGTCAATTGGCTATAAATCAGAGGTTTTCACTACCCCCTCCTTGGATTCAATTAATTTGTCAGAACCGTTCACAGGACTCAGAAACTTGTTTACACACTAGATTACTGATTTATTGCAAAGGATATTAAAGGTCACAGATCAACAGAAAGATGAAGAGATACATACAGAAAGGTCCTGAACAAAAGAGCTTCTGTTCTCTTGGAATTTAGGGACTTCAACTACCTCTGTTTTAAGCCTAAACTTTCCAGATGATGAAATCCTTCTTCCCAGCTTATCTCTTAACTCAGGCAAAAGACCCTGCAGGCAAAACATCCTCAGAAGGGAACCAAAACTACCTCCTCAAGTAATAAAGACTGCCCTGAGTCAGCAAGACCTGTGTGACTGACCCCAACACAATGGTCAATTTGACCTTTGCTGCCCACCTGCACGTACCCCCCAACCTGTGCCCCATATAAACCTGGAAGTATTTTCAGCACTTTGGAGACAGTCCGAAACACTAATCGGCTGTCTTTCCGATGTTGGCCTCATTAAACTAAATTCCTTTCACCTTTCACCATCACTCGTTTCTCTGCCTTTGGATTTTATCAGCAGTGAGTGACCGAACGTGGTCTGTTTGGGACCCCAGAGCCAGGTGGTCTTGCTTCCCTGCGCCCTGGCTACGCAGTGGCACCTGAAAGCATTCTGGTTCACCAATCCTGTAGGTCTATGAAACCCCTCCTTTTGGGTTTTTATGGAAGCTTCATTACATAGGCATGATTGATTAAGTTATTGGCCATTGGGGATGGATTCAACCTCTAGCCCTCTTCCTTCCCAGGAAATCAAGGGGTGGGATTGAAATTTCCAACCCCCTCTTCTATGGTTCTTACCCATGGCAATCAGCCCCCAGCCTCAGAGGTTTTCCAGAAGTCAACTTCATTGATGTAAACCCAGTTGTGAATAATAAGGGACATCTATGGCTCTAAAGTATGTTTAGGAATTGAGGACAGGACACCAAATATTATAACAAAAGATGCTCCCACTGCTCTCAGGGATCAGGAAATTCCAAGGTATTTAAGAACTGTGAGCCAAGAACTATGGATGAAGACCAAACACACATGACAAATATATTTTGGTCACCTAAATGACCAAATATATATATTTCTTATGGATCACAATATCACAAGTATAAATAATCTTCATATTTTAATTATAGTTAGCATTATAATATTTAGGATATATGTATATGCTAATATGATACTTTGTTACATATATGTGTAGAGTTGTGTATATATATATAAATATGTCATATATTACATATATAAATAGATAAAAGTAATAGTATAACACAAATTTCACACAGTAAAATGGGTAAATGAATTTAATTTGAAGTCAAGTCAACTAACCAGGATAAAGACTTCATATCAGGTTCTTCCTGCATGGAGATAGGGGTTTGGAAAGAATTACAAGCCTAATAGGGTAGTGGGTAGAGTTACCATCCAGTCCAAAAACAACAGGGAGGAAGTAAGTTTTGGCTGAAATGAAATCTTAACCTTTTTCACGGTTTTCCTGAGAACTCTGTTTACTGAAATACAGATGCCACGTACCCAGTTAATGGTCAGTCAGCAAATTGAGACTCTAGTTTTCATGTTTATAAGGATTTTGTTATATTTTGTTTCATTTTCACCAAGCTCAATGAGTATGAAAAAGTTATAGTTCCAGAGCATGTTAAAATACCACTCTAGAATGTTTAATGCAATAGTTGTTTCAGAAAGCTTCCTACGATGGCTCATCTTTTATGCATAGCTTTTTGGTAACAACGGGTTTTCTCTGACTTGTTAAAATAAGATTTCCCTTTTGAAATCACTGACACTTATGGGAAAATATTTGGCAAGAGACACATATGTAATGTAATGAACTAAATGTATGATATTCTTTAAGAATGAACTATAGTACTTGAAGAACTGGGGTTTAGAACACATCACTGAATTGGGCCTTGATGGGTATTCTATGGAAAGCATTTTCATGGATGAATTCATTTCAGTGATAAGTGGCTTTTTTGTGTTTAAATGTTGATTATCTGCCAGTGACGTTTTCAGCTTGTCTTTGTCTTAGGAAATGGAGTTTTGTGAATGTGCTTCCTCCACTTTGTGCACGTATTACAAAGGAACAGTGAGGAGGACCTTGATAGTCCATGTGATCATGATTCAAAGTGGAAATCATTACATGTGAACAGGCCCTGTTATGGAGGTTCTGTTCTTCCCCCAAAAGAATTGCTTTGCACCTGGGATTCTGATCTGGAACTAATTCCTTCCACTGACTGCAATTTTAAGTGCCCTTCCTCTACCCCAAGGATGAAGAGGCTACAGGGTAGAATGCTGTAGGGCTAAGCAATTGGGAATTTCTCCCAGAATAAATACAGTACATTACCAGCATTTCTGAAGTCTATAAGATGGAGAAAACTTCTGGAACTCTAGAGAAATCAGTTGGTAATGATTTTAAAGGTAACTGTGATCATTTGCTACTGCAATGATTTTTTTCAATAAAGAGGTTCAATAAGAGGTTCAATAAAGAGGTCATTGCAATGACCTCTTTCAATAAAGAGGTTCTTGATAGAGGAAAGCAACTGATCTCTTTGAAATTGAAACAGAACAAAATCAGCTCGATTCACACAAATAATCAACTAAGCTTAAACAATGCAGGGAAGTAAGTCTAGACCCAATTAGATGTAAGGCAACTGTTCTCTTAGCCACTCCAAAGATTCTCACCAATTCCTTGGTGTAAAGTAAGTGTGGTTTATACTAGAATTTCACGGTATACCTTGTCTTTGTTTCTGCTTACACTGACCATGTGGTAAAATACATGAGAACTCTTCATCCATGGTATGCGTCTGATTTTTCTCACCAATTTTTTTTTTTTAATTTTGTAAAGTCTTAACTTAGTGAACCCTCTTATTGCTATATATATGGGTGGACACCATTTCCCTGTTATAACCTTATGCCTAGAATGGACAGATGTAGGTTTATCATGTATGATTTTGCAACAATTGGGGTGTTCAAGCAGTGTTACTTTTCTTTCTTTTATTTAAATTTAGTTAAAACAGCTTTAAATCCCCAGATCTCTCCGCTGGCAAAAAATTCAATCTCAGTTACCTGGTCTCATTTGTGGGATTTCACAATCACCGAAATACAGAGACCAGCCTCACTAGGTTTGGGTGGCACAGGTTACCTTCCAGACCCTCTATGTGGGCCTTTGTGGTGTGGTGGGGAGCACAGGTGCCTGGGTTTCATCTTCCCCAGGCCCTGTGACAGCTCTTTCCTTCCAACACTTTGCTGTCTCCATGGACCTTGGCTTCCCAGGTCTTCTGGGAACCTAGATGTCCAAAATCTCTGTCTCTGTCTCACCAGTCAAGAGAGGTCCCCCACTTCTCTTCCACTAAACTTCTGGAAAACAAAAGCAAGGAGACAGGCTGCATGGGGACATTTCTTTCTCTTTTTAGCCTTTTCTTGAAGCAAGAGAACACAGAACTTGGTGTGTATGTGTTGAGATGGGGGTGGGTTGGAGGTGGAGAGGATACAATGGAAAAGAAGAGTAAGAGAACAAAACAGGTAAATATGTGCTGCTTCGTAGAAAGTTCACATCTTTGTATAGAACGCTCCCAATAAGGCTTCTGTCTCTGTGTGTGGTAGTCATGGGAACACTTCATCTATTCTCACAGAAAATGAAAGAACAACACTTTCTAGAGTGATCAAAGAGATTAATGGAACATTTATATTCCCCAAAACAGGATTTAAAGAGGTCCTATTACATGAATGTGAGAGAAAAATGGGCATTATGACTCTAAGAAACATCTCTGTGGGCTTGAAACATATGCTAGAATATTGGACTTACTTAAGAACTACTCTGACTTGTATCAACCAAATCATGTTATAAAGAATCCAAGTCCCTCTCACTATAGTCCCTAGTGAATGCCTGTGGTTAGTGTCTCAATAAAAGTCCTCCAACTTCCTTTTCTCAATGATGAACGACCACAGACAGTTCCTTGAAATAGAATACTGATTTTAGGCCAACGGCTCATGGAGAGCCAACGGCAGGCAGGCACATCTCCTGCCTCGGTGAAGGGTGGTCATCGCATGAAGAGTTCGTCAATGTGGCACCTCAAGAGGAAGTATCTGTTGTGTTCCTGTGGGCAACAAATGTGCCTCAGAGGGGTTGTAGATTGCAGACTGTGATTAATTTTTTAAGAATTAATAATTAACCATTCTTAAACTGGTTTTATTTAACGTGCTCACTGTGTGAGAAAGAACACGGCTCAGTGACTTTTTAGTAAAAGCACGTTTAATCTCCCAATCAGTGCCGCAGAGATGCTTCCTGGGGCTCCTTTCTACCCAGCTCTGAATTACATGTTGATTGTATAATGGACACTTAGTGAGGTATACACAAAATTAGGTGTTATTCTAAATAGCTCATACTTGGTTTTATTGTCACATGTCTTATTTTCTGTAATTATCTCTAAATAGTATGTGCTAGGGTCTTGTGACACAGTGTTTTCCGAGGACAAGCTATGTCACCATCACCTGGGAGCCCCACCCTAAGTTTACTGCATCAGAATTCGCATTTATTCGGTACCCAAAAGTTTGAGCAGCAAGTCTTTGGACACAATGTAGACTGAATTATCTGTGTAACTTTGGAAAAATATAGACGCCAAGTTTCCACAGTAGATCTACTAAATCAGAATAGCTGGGAGTTGCCCATAAATGTGCATTTAAAAAATGCTAATTCCAGTGTAGTTAACATACAGTGTGATATTAGTTTCAGGTGTACAATATAGTGATTCAACACTTCCATACATCACCCAGTGCCCATGATAAGGGCACAAATGTGAATTTTTAAAAATATCTCCACAAGTCATCTTCTTAATGTTTCTTCTAATAGTGGGAAGAGAACACCATAGTAAAGGGAGATTTGCTTTTAGCATGAGTTGTCACAAGCAGGTATTTAGTTCATATATTGGAAATTTTTTCCCTATTAAGTCAACAGATTTTAGGATTGACTGAAGTTTATAGACTTGCATTACTTCCTTATGCTAGAAACAATTTTAATTGTTAGTAAAAACAAAACGGAGACTGTTTTGGAGAATTTTTTCCCTAATGTGTAAAAAGCATTTAAGTATCGTTAGAATATTTGATTCTTTATAAAGTTACATTGACGGTAAATGTTTTTTCTGAAATGTTTGCATCTCTTTGAGATGACATAAGACTACGGTTCTATAATTTCACATTTGAATTGTCTCCACTAAGCACTTATCATTGGAACTTGCCAGAATAGTGGTGGCTTCTGGGTTCTTGCTTTGTTTAGTGTGACAATAACAAAATAAAGATACTAGACATAAATCTTAGTGGTTTTTTTTTTTTTTCTTAAAACCAATGAACTTTTGTTATAATAGCAACCAAGTAAGAGCAGCAACAACTTCTAGATTGATGCATCTGGTTTATCATCTGGCTGAGACTCTCTTCAGATAAAAACCCAAGTCTTTCCAGATCAGCGTTTGGGCTCTGTTTCGTTATTGTTTTTGTTTCATTCTTTTTTTTTTCTTTTCCCCCTGAAAAAGCTAGATTCAGATAAAAACCTAAGTCTTTCCAGATCAGAGTTCAGGCTTTTTTGTTTTGTTTTTGCTTTTATTTCTGTTTTTTTGTTTGTTTGTTTGTTTTTCCTAAAAAAGCTAGATTCTAAGATTGTGAATTGTGTTTTCTTAAGAAGAGACAGTCTAAGACTGGTTGTTGATTTCATAACGAGTTTTCCATTTCTCTGGGGGTTTGTTTTCTGCCCATTTCTCTATGCAAATTATTCCTAATTTCGGTCTGGAAAAAAGTTAATTGCTGCCTTAGTGAATGCATATAACACCCTGAGAACTCAAGAACTAATCTTATTGAAAAGTTGTTTTCATGTGGTAAAATTGGGGATGACTTTTGATAACTCAGAGGAATGCAGAGTTTGTTTTTCCCATAGAAAAAAAGATAAAACCCTTGTAAACATTTTGTGAGCACTTTGCCAGTCAATGGATACAAAATGTGGTTCAGAAAGTTAATAACAAAATATAAACTCTGTTCAGATGTGCTGCAATGATGTGTGAAATACCCTTGCTGCCTCCCCATAGAACAGAACTGTGGTTTTCTGTGTAGTCATCGGATTGGATAACCAGAAGACATATGAGTCTATTTCTTTGCTTTTAGACAGCATGGAAAGAGTCAAGTATCCTAATCTCAAAAGTCTACAGGAAATTTTATTGCAGAAGTTGCTTTATTAACTAACAGTAACAACTCTTCCTTAAGTGGAGGGATTCTCCTAAATGTCATTTTAATACAGCTTTTTTCCACAGAAAGCCATTTCATCTGGTTTGGACTCTAGCATAAATTCAGAACACTTAATTAAGTTTCTGGCTTGAAAGTAACTTACATTCTCTTGTAAGAGAACTCGATTTACGAGCTGTAAGTGTTAATTTGCTAGGGCTCTCTCTCCCTCAATACATTCTTTTGAATTCCATTGAAAATGGTAAATTCTACTCTATTTTTTTTAAATGGTAATGAATTCATAGACTTTTGTACTGTGAAGTACCTCTCAAATGTTATGTATCATTGAGTTGAGAATTATAGAAAACAACACACAGTTTTGAAGTTAACAATTTGGTGGTATTTCAAAATATAAGGATTGGTATAATTAGTAGGAGTCGGTTAGCTATTTAGATTTATCATGTATTTATCACATAGTCAACTGTATGAAAAGCACTGTGCCACATCTCTGATTTTGAACCTCTCTGAGAGAATACATTGACTACCTTCAATAGGCCTAAGTATTCATCTGTTTTATCCTGAGTTCCATCCACTACATTAGAGTTCCTTGAACTATCAAGAGGGAAATTATGGCATAAATGCAAAGTAATCTGATGATAATTCTCAATGCTTCACTAATAGAATAGCTATAACTATTGAGGTGTGCCTTATCAAGGAACATTTGGAAGAATTTTAAATTTTCATTATTCTCTTATTTCTGTTTAAACCCCAAGAAGACTGATTTTTTAAGCCTTTTTGCTTCTTCAAAGCAAAAAACATTTCAAAAGCTTGAAGAAAAGAGAAAGATTATAAAAGTAATGGAAGGTAGATGGTAATATCTGTTTACATTAGTTAGGTATAAACAGTTAAATACATCAATTGTTAACTCAAACTTTATTAAGGAAAGAAGGCTATTTATGGTGCTAATCAAAGATAGGGGTACAATGAATAATCCCACGTCAAGAAAAAGGAAAATCAAGGAACATGAGGAATGATTTTCCCACATGTCTTATCCCATGGTGGAATTATTCTTCCAAAAGCAAATGATGAAATAAAAAAAATTCTGGATGTCCAAGTTTATCCACATAAGATAATGGTTTTCCTCCGAAGGAAAAGACTGTGGGAACAACACTGCCTCAACCACAAACCAAAGAATGAACTTGATGACCAAGTAGGGCTTTTCCATTTCTAATTTCTTGATTCTTCTTTTCATAAATTTTCCTGTTTAATTTTTTTTCTTTCAATGGGGCTTCCAAAAATGCCTGTAAAAAAGGTCAAGTTGGAAATAGCTTACTCACTGATAATAGGAGGGGAAAAGAAAATATTCGTTTCATTCTGCTAAGTAGAGACAGGAAATATTCCCTCCCTCATTCATTGAACAAATATTGTTTGAGAGCCCACTATGTGCCAGTCTCTATTCTATGGGTATGAAAGTTGAGCATCCTAACTCCTAACCAACCTAACAACTTGGTTAAAAATACTAACAGTAGTGTACACACAGCATGATTGATTCTCTGATCCACAAATGAAAAATCAGTATTACATAAAACAGGGGAGGGTGTTATGTGAGCGGAAGACTCTTATCCTTAATGAGCAACAAACTCATTCCATATGTGATGCTATCAGCCCCATTTCCTCATTTTGCAATGAGAAAAGGCATCTCGTAGCAGTGTTCTTTGAGGTTATAGGGGGTTGGAGAAGTGGAGAAGATAGCTAGGGGGCCCAGCTCTCGTGTTCCTATAAGGCTCAGTTCCATGTACCTACTCTCATGTTTCTCTGTGTTGGTTCTAGATGCAAAGAATTCCAGGGCCTGGAATAAAGCTCATCACCAGGTAGGGAAAAAAGGACATGATTTTTCCTGGACAAGCTCAGGAAGTAGGGCAGTACTCTGTAACTTCCATGGGATAGAAATTTGTCTAGATACCTATAATTGAAAGTGAATAGAGCTCAATGTCCTCAAGGAACTTACAGTTTAAAACAGGGCAGATATAAATCTGATTACTTACGGTGCAATAAAGTTCTGTACTTATATTTTGAGCCAAGTGGAGTAGAGAATTTCTCACATTTATTGGACCATGGGAAAGACATAAAAATTACAATCTAATATTGACAGGAGGTCATAGATATATTAAAAGTGGGGAGAATACTTAATTAAAATTAAAGACTTGTGCTCTGTGAAAGACAAGGTCAAGAGAATAAGAAAACAAGCTAGAAACTGGGAGAAAATATTTGCAAAAGATTTTTTACAAATAAAGATAAAGAATTATTCTCTAAAATACACAAAGAACTAAAACTCAACAATAAGAAAATAAACAACCCAATTAAAAAATGGGTCAAGACTTTTAGCAGACACTTGAGCCAAGAAAATATACAGATGGCAAAGAAGCACATGAAAAGGCGCTCTACCTCACGTGGTTTCAGGGAAATGCAAATTAAAACAATAATGAGATACGAATCTATACATATCGGAATGGTCAAAATCTGGAAAACTGACACCACCAGAGGCTGACAAGGATGTGGAACAACAGGAGCTCTCAAATATTCCTTGCTGGTGAGAATGAAAAATGGCACAACCACTTTGGAAGACAGTTTGGCAGTTTCTTGTAAAATTAAACATACCTCAACCATATGAACCAGCAATCATGATCCTTGGTATTTACCCAAAGAAGTTGAAAACTTATATCCACATAAAACCACGCACATGGATGTTTCTAGGAGTTTTATTCACAACTGCCAATCTTGAAAGCAACCAAGATGTCCTTCAGTAGCAGAGTGCCTAACCTGGGGTATATCCAGGGAATGGAATATCATTGAACACTAAAAAGAAATGAGCAATCGCCATGAAAAGACATAGAGGAAACTTAAAGGCGTATTACTAAGTGAAGGAAGACGATCTGGAAAGGCCACACACTGGATAATCCCGTCTATGTGACGTTCTGGAAAAGGTGGAACTATGGAGACAGTAAAAACCATGAGGGGTTGCCAGTGGTTGGGGGATGGGGAGGGATGAGTAGGTGGAACCTAGAGGACTTTTAGGGCAGTGAAAAAACTCCATATGATAATGATGGATGTAGAGTCATTATACATTTGTCCAAATCCACAGAATATACAAAAACAAGGGTGAACCATATGCCAACTATGGATTTTAGGTGGTTATGATGTATCAGTGCAGTTTCATCCTTTCTAACTAACATACCACTCTTTTATTACAGTTTGGAGGTGGGGATATTAGTGGAGGTTCTATTGTGTAGGGGCTGGGGGGGGTATATGAGAAATCTCCATCTCCCCCTCAGCTCTGCTGTGAATCTTACATTACTCTAAAAACAAATCTTATTAAAAAAAAAAAAAAAAGGCGTGGAAAAGGTAAATAGCAGAACAACAACAAATTATAAATGATTTTTTTTTGCTATAAGAAATGACAAAAATTTGTTTATATGTTTAGAACACAATACGCATGGGGTATGAAAATACTGTCAAATTATGACAAGATGCAAAACATTGACCAGTCAGCCTCAAATGGAAAACACACACACACACAGACACACACACACACAGACACACACACACACACACACACACTCCTGCCCAGTTAATTGTTGCCAATGAGGATGCACAGATTTTTAAAATGTCCACACATCGACTGATTTCATGAAACTTAAGTCTTAAAGGGACTGATTTCACAATTAGGGAGACTACATTTGTGTGACAACTTTTGAAATTATTTCTCTATTTCAAACATATTTTGGAAGAAAACCTGCTCCAAACGTTGGTTTAGTATTTGAGCTAGTGCATGGACACGAGTGTGGGAAACAGTGCGAGCCAGAGGCAAAGAAACATGGGGGGAAAGGCAGGGATTTATCTCAAAGCAGGCATGTAGGGGGCAGTTTGTGAAAGGAACTTAATGACTGCTTTGCTTTTGATTCCCTGCGTTATGTCTGGTAAAATTAAAAGTTCATCACATTTTAGTTCTTTACATTTTCCTACTTTTCTTAGAACTTGCCATATTTCATTCCCATTGAGTCATCTGTACATTTGCCATACAGTTTCGAGTAAAAAAAAAAAATATCTTCATTTAGGCCCTTGTTATGTTCTAGACCACGTGCTAAACAGTTGACATGCAAGGTTCTGTTAATTTTCATGAACATGTTGCAAAAGCAGTATTATTAAGCTAATTTTAGATGGAGAAACTCAAGCTGAATCTGCATGTGAATCTTACCTATAGGACTCAGAGTTCATTTTACCTTAATAACTGGTCTTTGCGAAGGCATTTCCTCCAAGTAGTGTGTTCTTCAGAAGATAAGGCCCAAGAAAAAAGCATTCTATGGTCAAATCAGCATGAGGACCATAGTGCACTGTATCTCCCTCTGGAAGACTCCCAGGACGCTCAGGATATCAAAGTCTCTGTGAAGTTCTGAAATAAAGAAATCCATTTCATGTTGTTTATCCGAGTACTTCACAATCTTTAGTTCGCTGTCAAAGAAGTGTGTGTGTGCGTGTGTGTGTGTGTGTGTGAGAGAGAGAGAGAGAAACATTTAACATTCCAGGACATACTTTGAGAAACTTTGTCTTAGAGTATACTGAAAGAGCCTTATTAATCTGAACTCAACTCATTTAGAATCCAGAAATATAAAGCTTCTTATAAGCGCTCAAATCTGTGTTTGTCACAATGAGGGTCATGACTCACTGGGTCATGAAAGCAACGAAGTTGATTCTGACCAGTACTGGAGTGGGGGACCCAGAAAACAATTAAGATAGAAAATATCAGAGTTGTTGCGTGTAGCACGTACTGAATCGTGAAATTTTTACTGGGTCACAACGCAAAGTACCTTTCTCTCTGTGGTCATGGCCCCAGATGTCCGAAGCCACTGTTCTCATGAAAGTCAGATGAATTGCTTGTTGCACTATTTGTGATGACAAATGCCGGAACTTTGTAAAATTTAACACAAAAAGGACCAGTGTAATGCCATGGCTAAAGACAGTATTTGTTGTTACTTCAAATCAGAATTTTTAGAGCTGAAATATCTCGTGGGGGAAAACCAAAATAGTTTGGTGGCTTTTCAAGTTCAAACAGACCAAGCTGGGCCTAGAACCCAGGTTTTCTGACTTGTACTTCCGTATTCTTTTACTTGTCAGCGTAAATTGATGTAGATTTTACTTATAGAACATGAGGATTCTTTCTTTCTTTTTTTTTTTTTTTAAAGATTTCATTTATTTGTCAGAAAGAGAGAGAGAGAGAGAAAGGCAGGGGAAGATGCAGGCTGCACTTAGCAAGGAGCAATGCAGGACTCATGGGAGGACCCCCGGATCATGACCTGAGCCACCCAAGCATCCCAAGGATTATTATTATTTTTTTTAATGAATAAGAAAACTGGGTATAAAATTCAGCAGATCACTCCTGGATAGAAAGTCAACGACAGGTTACAAACATGCTGAAGGGAAAAAGTAACTTAGCAGATTTCAGGGTTGGGGTCTAATTACAATTCCACACCATACTAACCTAATACCCTATTGGGGGGTCTTTAGGTTATCTGGCCATTCCGCTATCTGGTTTCTCGATTGTACATATCAGCGTCCCGTACCCATGATTTTGAGAAGACTTAGCAGATAACACACCGGTGACCACAGAATCTTGCTAGGTGTAAGTTAAAGAGGCAACCCTTAAATAATGAATCGAAGATTAAGAAACCTCCAGACTCCGCGCCATTTTTAAAGAAGAAAAGGAAATTTGATTTACCGAAGAATCCCTTAGCAAAATACGATCTTCTACACATTTTATCTTAGGTGGACCTTCTCAAGACTTCAGCTCAAGTTCTGAGGATTAGATCAGAAGTTGTGCCTGATCGCCCCCCTTTCATGGTCTGCTCTGGGGAGAGAGGACCCGAAACTGGTCAGAGGAGGGTGGAAATACTTTCCTTTCCAGCCCTCTGCTCCCAGCCTCTGTCTCCCTCAGTAAGTGAGCCTGGGCTTGGATTCCTGCAAAGTGTCTTCGCATCTTCAGGGCTCTGGACGCCCAGGTTGGTGTCCTCTCCCCCCAGGAAGCTTCAGCCCCAGTGGGCAGAAATCATTTGATAACTTAATCTTGGAGGGAGGAAGAGACGCTGAGGCCTGTGTGCTCCAGTGATAAACGGAAGCATCCGGGCGAGTCAAGAACAGACGTGGTATCTTTCCAGAGTACTACAAACGAGGGAAGCGTACCCAAGAACTGGAAGCGGGCGGGGACCACCCCCACAAAACGTGGTGGGCGTCTGGGGGGCCCCGCAGGTTCCTGGGGCTCCCTCCGGGGAGTCTCTTCCCGGGCTGGAAGGGCGCTGGAGGTCGGAGGAGGTGAATGTCCTAAAGCCCAGGAGCGGCCCGTGGACCCTCCCCCTTCCTATAATTAACTCAACGCGGGTCCCGCCAGGAGGGACCCGTGGCTTCCCTGGACCGCCCCCCTCCCCTAAGCCCGTCTGGCGGGGGCAGGAGAGGACCTCGGGGCGGCGGGACCCCCGCCACACGAGTCCCCACCTAGGCGGTTTCAAACCCCGACCCCGCTTGGGGCCGGCAGCCCGCGGGATCGTCCCGCTCCTCCCCACTCCCCGCCGTCCTCCCGCGCCGGCCGCGCCCGCCCCGGCCATCCCGGCGGGCGCAGGGGGCGCGGGCTCCGGCCCCGCGTGACGTGGGCGCCGCGGCGGGAGGGGCCGCCCGGGGGGCTCCGGCCGCCTTATTAGCGCCCGGCGGGTCGCCGGCAGCCAGCAGACCGCCGCACGGAGAGCAACAGGAGCCGCTCCGACCCGCTCCTCCCGCCTCCTCCGCCAGCCTCCTCCTCCTCCTCCCCTCCGGCTCCTCCCGCCCCCACCTCTGCGCGAGCGGCGGAGTCGCCCTCTCGCTGCCTCTTTCTCCCGCTCCCGCTCGCTCCTCTCGCTCGCCACTACTTCCCCCTGCTGTGCTCCCGGGCGCCCTAGCATTCTCCGCGCGAACCTCAGGAACCAGTGGTGCTCGAAAAGCCCAGGGAAAGCCGCCTCGGGCAGAGATAGTTGGAAGCCCCCGGTCCCTTCCCCCTCTCCCGGCGCAGCCCGTGCCCGGCTCGCAGCACCTTCTCGCTCCTGCACACTCGGTTTGGGAGGACGGGGTGAGAAGGTGAAGTGGGAAGGACCGCCGAGCCGAGGGGCCAGTCTCAGAGCTCAAATTTCATTTTCATTGAAGCAAATCACAGAAGATCAGTTGTGGTTTTTTTTTTTTTAATTCTGCATTTTTTTTTCTTTTTCTTTCTTCCTTCTTTCTTTTCTTTGTTTTTTTTTTTTTTTTTTTTTAAAGAAACTTATTTTGGGGGGTTTGCTCTGGGCATTGGCTTCGCCCAGTAGTTGAAAAGTGAACTCGACTCGTGATGGTTCTCCTGTCACTCTGGTTGATAGCAGCCGCTCTGGTAGAGGTTAGGACTTCAGCTGATGGACAAGTAAGTGGAAAATAATAACAATAAAAAACTCAAACCCAACCTTTTCCCGAAAAAGTTCCTCCCCTCTTTCCCCTCCTCTCTTCCCTCCTCCCCCCTCCCACCCTTCCCTGTTATCTTGCGCCTTCAGGAGCCGAGTCGGAGCGCTGGGCGCCGCCTGCGGGGTGTTATGGGGCTGGGGGTGGGATTGCAGGGGTGGGTCGCGACTCCCACGCCGGGAGCCCCGGCTCGTCCCACCTAGCGCACCCCCCCGCCGTTGCGGCGTTCGTAACGATTCCTGGCGACAAAGTGCAGCCGATTCGCATCCTCGCCGGGCCGTCTGGGTTTCCCCGTTCCGGAGGGCGGTCTGGGCGCTTGAATGAAGTTCCGGACGCGGCGCCCGGGATCCCCGCGCTCCGGCTGCGGCCGCCCGCGTCGGGTTCGCGGGGCTTCCTCTCCTCCGCACTGACTCACCGCGTTTTCGGGCAGCGGGAGGCGGGGGTTTCAGGAAGTCCCCGGGCCGGGCAGGGAGCGATCCAGCAGACACGTGTCCTGGGAGGACCGCGGCCGGGCTGGGGTTTGACAGTTGGGGCGGGGGACTGGGGACGCTTCCTGCCCTGCGTTTTCCTGGGCAGAGGCTGGCGGCGCCGCCGCGGTCCTCCCCTCCCCCTCCGCACGGCTCCTCCTCCTTTAGAGCGGAGTCGAGCGCGGCTCCTCCGCTCCGCGGCCCAGCCCCCACGCTTTGGGGACTCTAGGTGAAGCCCGATGCTCTCGGAGTCCTGGAGAAGGCTGGCGGGCCGGGCCCCGCCGTCTGTTGTAAATCACATCAGCTCAGGGCCCGTGGGACTTGGGGCACAGGATTTCCCTGTGAGCTGTTGTAGCTTCTCCGGTCTGCCCGGTTCTGACCGTAGGTTAAGAAGTAGAAGATTGCCTGGTCGATTCTTGACCTCAAATCTGATCTGTCAGGCCCGCTTTTAGGTTTCTTTTCACGCCTATGAATACAGAGGCTTTCTTTGCTAATCCGCACCCAGTATCTGAGTTTTAAGAAAAGAATATTGAATGTCAGTATTTATTTTTGCTGGCTTTATAAATATTAAAATTAAAACGGGGAAACAACTCCCCGTTCCGAACTGTTATTAATTGGCTCATTCTCTTGCCGCAAGAACCTACAAACCTAAAGGCGCAGCCTTTAGGCACCAGTCCCCACCTCCGGCATCTCCTGATTAGCTTCTGAAAAGAGTTAATGGTAGAAATAAAACATACAAGGTGATAAGATGAAACCCAGTAACTGTTTCTTTTTACTTTCCCCCTCCTTTACAGGCTGGTAATGAAGAAATGGTGCAAATAGGTAAGCCTTGTTCTCAGATATCTTTCTTATCTTGGTAGAAAGCAGAGAACGAAATAAGCTCATTAAAATACTGTTTCTGAAATTTCTCCCATTGGCGGTTAAAAAAAAAATTGTAGTTTAGGAACATCGCTGTTCTTCTCTTCGTCTTTAAGGAGGAGGGTCCCAGTTTTCTCAGACAGAGTTAAAGGGGTATAAAAATTCTGCCATTGGACTTGTGATGCGTTAGTTTTTTACTGTCCCTGGACAAGCCACTGGTAGGTACTTGGAGGATGATGTAGAGTTTGGAAGAAGACATGGAGATAAGTCAAATCAAATCAACTCGTGTTGCCTAAAGACAAGCACATCTGATTAGAATGGGAAGCAAAGTGTAAGAATGCTACAAAGGGGGGAAAAATGAAAGAGGATGAAAATTTTTCTCTTAAAAGTTTTCCAGCTTTGTATTAGCTTTTTGATGACTTCTCTTATTCCGTATGCTTTACAATAACTATCTGCTAAGGTGCAAGATATTGGTATTTTGCAAATAATGTCCAAAACTGCAGGATATGGGAATTATTCCCATTTTATGGATGAGAAGACTGAGGCTCAGAGAGGATAAGTGACTTGGAATAGGTCACTCCAAAGTCCACATGATCTTTTTTTTTTTTTGAAACTATTTATAATAATATTTGTTCTGAGTTCAGAGACTGAAAGTCATCTGGCCAGAAGCCAAGCTCCATTCAAAGTCTTTTTATACACATTTAACTTGGATTACTTTAAAGATAAATTTTCGTTTTGGCAGAGTATTAGTCTAAATTCTGTATTTGTCAGATGATATTGTAAGGTCCCCTTTGAAATGAAAAGTTTTGATTACCACAAGCATAGTTACCTGTTATCGCTTGTGTGCGGTGCATGGGGCACCGTGTTAATTGCTTTGTGTGCATTGTGTCATCTATCTCTCACAAGCACACAGGAGGTAGAGACCCCATTGCGCCTGTTTCAGATTTGGAGAAAATGAGGCTTGGGAGGTTCTACAGCTCCCAGCTAGAGTGCATAGTGAAGAGCTGGGAGGATTCCCTAGTTGTAAACTAATGGAGGGACCCCAAGATCCAGGCCCAGAGCTGTCCATATGTAGCTGCCTCTCGTCATCTGTCAGTGTGCTCTCTTCCTGTGCAGTGTTTGGCTTTGTTGGAACTCTTCTCCAAGCTTAGAGCTCCGTTGTAAGGTAGGACAGAGGGGAGGACGGTGACCGAGAACTGCATAAAAAAATGCAGTATCTGTGAAGAGACATTTGTTATTTGTAGCTGATAACATTCAGTCATGAATATATATTTTTTAAAAGAACGATTTTTAAAAAATCGTCAAACAAGTAGAAAAAAAAACTATCTTCTTTTTTTATTGGTTAAACATTTGATTACTTAAACATCCCACCTTTTCAATTTGTAAATTAAAAAACTGTGTTAAGACGGCCCACCCTAGGGGCGCCTGTGTGGCTTTTTTGGTTAAGCGTCCAACTCTTGGTCTCAGCTCAGGTCTTGATCTCTGGGTCGTGAGTTCGAGGCCTGCCAAAAAAAAAAGAATAAAGATTACCTATTCTTTCAAAGATTATCTGTTCTATAAAAAAGATTACCCATTCTATCAAAGGAATAAAATATATGCTTTGATTAAATTTTCTGATAGCATCGTCATGGTCTCCTGTAAGAGGCCCTGAGTTAGACTTTGGTCCAGTCCTTTTGTTAATATAAATACTTCAGTCGCATGTTTCTAAGAGAAGGAGGTGGTACAGGTGTGTTTAAATTTGGTAGAGGAAGATGACCAGCAGTGTGGAAGAGGGGATAGCAGGGGACTCTTAGATTGTGTTGCCGGAGATTTTCTTCCTCCCAAGTTCCTCTGATATATAGGGTTTCTCTCTTTTATTACTGTCATTTTTATTTACCATTTTCAAGTTGAGTGAAGAGAAGAAATAACGATAAAAATAGGTTCGATTCATGAGTCCTGTGATAGTGAACATGTAGCTATCATTCGGCTTTGGGAATATAATCATTTATGTAGCTCTTAAAAGGGATTTAAAAATACATTTTAAGAAATCTGTGTATAGGAATGAGATTTCTTTCCCTTGTCCCTACATGCAAAGGTGTTGTTAACCTGAAAGTTTGGTAAAATGCCCTCTTCTACATATAATTAAGTAATTTTTTCCCAAGAATTAATTGAAAAGTGGTTTTATATAACTGCTTGGAGGTGCAATTTGATTAATGGTATGATTAGGAAAGATTAATAAGGCTTGTAGAATTAATTATTTTTATTGGTCTCCAAATTGGCTAGAGAGGAGTGCATGGTTCTGAATGACTTCTATAAAATCTCATGTCTTGGGAAGAGATAACTGTAGATTAGTGACAAACTGCAAATTATTAAGAAGCTGAGTTAAAAAAATTAGTTTGCACTGAGGTATACTATGCATGCGGGGTGGTGCGTGTAAGTACACACCTTGCTGACCCTTCAGGAAGGGAACTTGCCTGTGTGACTAGCGTCTTGATCAATAAGTACAACTTTTTACACCTTCTTAGCACTATCCCCACATGATGGGTAACCACTCTCCTCACTTGTGACAGGACAGGTTACTTTTGCCAGTTTTGAAGTGTTTTTCATAAATATAGTCACGCACTATGTGCTTCAGAAAGCAATAAAAAAATATGTCTAATATGCTTCAGGCCCTAGATTAGGAAGGTTTTTATTCAGGTGGAGAGTAGGCGGTAGTGATGAGGGCAGGTGAGAATGTATATAGAAATATCTCCTATGTAGTGTGTGGGCCTTTTCTTCTTTCCTTCTCTATACACCGAGTGGAAAAATGCCTTCTTGGTATGTGGGAAAGTATGATTCACCCCAAGAAAATGGGCAAATAGGCTTTGAACTCTGACCCACTTCTCTGCTGCTTGGTCAACCAAAGAGGAGCTCCTTACCTCCCGCCTGTCTGCACCCGCACATACCTACACTCACACATGTATACAGACGTGCGCGTGTGTACATAGAGCTAGGTGTGTGAGTGTGTATGCATTGTGCATATATGTATAAGTGTGTTTCCTGACACACTTACTTGACATACTTCTGTGGTGTATCAGGGAGCGTTTTCATTCTGACTCAGAGTATGGCCTTGGGAAGTTGCCTAGGGTAATTGCGGGCAGCTGCCTGGCTGGTCCGATTGGGTAAGGACACATGTGGCTCAGGAAATAATCATGGTTCTGTAGAAACTGGAGATGTGTAGAATCTGCAGAAGAATGAATTCTCTGAGCCCTTTGTTTGCTAAGCTGCCCCACTCGGATACTGCCTGAGGATCATTAGAAGAAGAATCACTGTGAGGCTTCGGTGTTGGGCTGAGTTCCCTCACTTACCTCTCGGAATTGGGCATATCTATCTTTCTCTGCCCTATTTTTGTTTCCAAGTCTCAAATTCCATTACTTTTTATTCTTAACAAAATAAGGTTGCTAATCTTGTTCTCTCAAATATCCAGTTTACTGAGAAATATTGTTTCATCCTTTGCAGGTCTTTATTTGCTTTTCAAGGTTTAGTGTGAGTCACGTCACCGAGTCCTTGGCTTATAGTAGGCGTATCTACTGGTGTAGACCTCATGAGAACTGACACTTTGTTGTGATGATTGCTGTATCCCCAGTATATAAAACTGGGCTTGGTACCTTGTGAGACCTCAAATATTTGTTATTCAATGCATAGATCAAGTAAGCAGGGTATTAGATTGGGATTCACCTTTGTTCTGTCTTTTTGTAAATGCTCTTGGTCTGTGCCCCTCCCCAGGTTTAATTAGTCCCTAAGAAAATAAGGATGGTGATAATGGCTCTACAATTAATGATTCAGTGTTATCAGGACTCCTTGTGACTTCTCTTTGGATTCCACAAAGCTCAGGGAGCTAGGTTTATTGGTTTCTTACACTGTTCTGTTTCTGTTCAACAAGATTTGGTAAATTGAACAGAATTACGTGCAGGTTCGGAATGCCCACTAATTTTGCACTAATGTCTGCTTGAGATCATTTGCTCTGTTTCAGGCATCAGCGGAATTAAGATAACCTAAGATTAAAATCTCCCCTCCCAATTTGCCAGGAGCAATATTGAAAAGTGTGATTTAAAGGGGTTTAAAGGCTTAAAATTTAGAATTTTAACTACCTATATAACCATTATTCTTTCTTGTACCTAAAGATTATGCGTTTGACGTCATTGATTTAGCTTCCATCCCTCCATTGGGCCTCATGGTGGCTAATATTAAATGCTTTAAGCTTTGTAGATGAAGATATTATTTAGTGTGACATGTTAATCTATTACTAGCAATTTATTATTGCTGTCTAGCTGAAATATTTCTTCCTCATACATTCATTGTTTTTTCTTGCCATTGTACCAAATCATCATAATGTTGCTCAGAAATGTTAAGAAATCCCCATGGTCACTTCTGCTTCCAGTATGATTATCTCTAAGCATTCTTTGCTTGTGGGTAGCCAAGCCAGATTACCTTGGAAAGCCATTAGGGACAATTCCAAATTGCTTGGTAAAATCATGAATGGTTTCAATATGAAGGATTTGGTTATGCTACTTGGACTGGATATATTGACAGTGATGACTTAGATGGAACTCTTATGCCAGAATTTTGGGAACCTTCTCTTTGTGTTGCTCCAATAGAGATCAGCTTTTACTCCTGAACTGTGATGTGTGTATTATTAGGAATTGTTGGATTAATTCTTTTTAATTAGTTTTTCTTCTGAATATAGATGTTTTACATGTGCCCATTATAATTGTCTTCTTTAGTTTTTCTGTATTCCCCAGATTTCTGACAATCATCTTAAGTACCGAACTGTTACAACTCAGCATATTCTTACTCAATCAATCATCTTTCAGTACCCAGATTGTGTGGATTATTTTTGTATACCTGTTTTTGTTTTGTTTTCTATTTTAGTATAGTTTTCCATAACATTACACAGTCCTTATAGACATAATTTTAATCTCATTATCCTGATAAACCTTAATGTATGTGCTTATTTCCCTAATGACACCTATTTTCTCGTGACAATGAACGTTGCCCCCCAGTGTTGTATACAGATAACTGCCTGCTTTTCAAATGACTAGGAGAAGGCCCTAGAAGCTGACTGCTGAGACAGATGGCTTTTAAAGAAGTTTGTATGATCTGAACTTTTACTAGTGGTATAGGGAAGTGTTGATTTTTTAAAAATTTCAGTCTTAGTTTTAGCTCTGCTCTCCCTAAATCTGAGTATAATTTCTAAATATTTGATTTTGCAGTCTTTGAAATATGTAATGAATTAATCATTTTTCTAGTTATCAATCATTATTCTAGTTATCAAATACCCAAAAGTATAATCAATTACAAAAAAATTCTTGTAAATTTTAGTAGTGCTATGAGAAGATTCATCCATCTCCTAGAATTTGAGAATTGTATTATTCTTTCAAATGGATAGTAAAGCGTGGGAAGAGTTTCCTAGTTTAGGAATCTCTGTTCCCACAAGTAATTTATCCATCCTGATTTTCCAAATATGTGTATATGATTTTGCTGACTAACTGTAAATCCTTAGGAGAGATTTTGTGGTCATGTCAGTCTCTTATTTGTAAAAATGATAGCATGATGAATCTTCATGGAATTTAGAATAAATTGTGACCAGCATGAAACAGTCTACCTTGTTTTTGAAGTGATTGAAAAAACAAAACAAAACAAAAAAACATTTAGGAAACTCGTGGGAAGTAAGATAGGATTAAACATATGAATCTTCAAATACTGGGATCTTAGATGTTAAATCACATTTCCTCCAATCTTTCTTCGTATTTAGTATTTGTATTTTTCTATGTGTATATGCACATAAATTTAAAAAAATGATTGAAATCATTCTTCAAATGAGCTTGAGTTCTTTTATATGTAAAAATCTCTCTTTTACATTTCTTAATCTAAAACATAACTGGCCTATCCAATAGATGACCTATTAATACTCATTGCCATTCTTCCATTACATGGTCAGGGGCACAGAATCTTGTTCATTGTGTAGTTTACTACTTTCCAGCTGACTTTAACCTCTCAAAGCATCTCTTTCTTCTGTGTAAACATAGGCATACTACTACTGCTTAGTTCATAGAACTGTAAAGGATTCACAGAGTGCTGGCAAATGGGAGGCAAGCTAGGAGAATGGATAGTAGCTATTATTAGTAGTATATCTTAGTCTTGTGCTTTTTAAAAAGCACTTTCACTCAGTGAGAGCCACCCCATTCTAGTCCGTACATTTTTGGTAGGTCTGCCTACCACCATGAATTTCCAGGAACCTTAATTTACTGTGTCAAGGACTTGTAAACTCTCCAGCCACTCAGCTCGCCATGTGACAGCTCTTCGAGAGGTCTATTTTCATGTATTATCTTAATGTTGATATCTCAATATAGTATTGCTTAACTCATTGGAATATGGCAGTACAGGGGGCAGTTGGGTAAGGAATGAACTGTGCAGAACAATTACTGTATACAGACTCCATGCCAACTTTATTTCTTGTATACTGGACAGAATTCTTTTTTCTTTTCATCTTATTTACGGAAAGTCCTTTCCAGTTCCATTGAGAGAAAGTTCCTGTATTGATCATGACTCCTTTGGATGCAAGGAACGGGAACCCAGTTGATACTTGTTAAGCACAACAAAATTGATCAGGCAATCAGAGTCAGGTATAGCTGAACCAGGGGCTCAAACAATGTCAGAAATCCTTCCCTCTCCTCCCCCAACTCTTCTTTCCTTCTCATTTTCCTGCGTTTGTTCTGTTTCTTTACCAGGATATGATTGGTGGCCCCTCAGGCTGTGGCTGGTATTGTCACCAGCGTCCCTAGGCTTTCTTCTGCCTTTCACCCCACTAGACAGAGCTCTTGTTTTTTGATAGCCCCCCCCCCGCCCCCGTCTTGGGGAGTGAGGTTGATTGGCTACTTGGCTTGAGTCATAAGCTTATCCGGGAACCATTGGCTGTGGTCCGGGGATGCAGTGCTCTGAGTGGCCTGGATTGAGATATTTCACTCTTGATTTACTGGGACTGAGAAGAATGCAGGATGGTTAAGCTGAGGGCACACTGGGGTGCAGTTAAGGAAAAAGGAGGACGGATACCAGGGAGCACACGTGTACTAATGCGGTGGCCTGAGGGCTCCCCAGCACGCTGCTTGGGAATGGGCAGCTGTGGTAGGTAGAATAATGCCACCCCCCGCCCCACCCAAGGGGTCTGTATCCGAATCCCTGGAACTCATGAGTATGTTCTGTTATATGAACAAGAGCAGTTAAGTTTGCACATGGAATTAAGGTTGCTAATCGGTTGGTCTTTAAATAGGGAGATTACCCTGGATTTTCTGAGGTCTGTCCTCATAAATAAAAGAGGGAGACAAAAAGACAAAACTAGAGAGATGGCAGCATTAGAAAAGACTTGGTCTGATGCTTCTGGTTTTGAAGATGAAGGCAGGGACCCAGGAGTTAGGGAACGTGTGTGGCCTCTGGAAGTTCGAGAAGTCAAGGAAACAGATTATTCCCAGAGCTTCTTGAAGACATGCAGGCCCGCTGACACCTTGATTTTAGCCCCTGTGACCTATTTCAGACTTCAGACCTCCAGAACTGTAGGATAATAAATGATTATTGTTTTAAGTCGCCATGTTTGTGGCAATTTGTTATAGTAGCAATAGGAAGCTAAAACAGTAGCCTAGTGGACTGTCCCAGTTTCTCATACCTTTGTTATATTGTGAACAAGACTATTTTAGATTTGGAAAGTATAATCACCACAAGTAAGTTTCTGTGGAAATCTTTAAAAATGCTGCTTGCATTTCTTATCTGCCATATTTTCCTCAGCCTTCGGCCCCGGGGGACAAATGGTTATTTTCCTGGCTTTAAATTCTGGGCTCAATATTAGTCTTTAAAAGTATTATCCATCAAAAAATTGTGAGGTGTATGAGAAATATTAATTTATAGAATGTCTAATATAGCTCCTGAGTCTATAAAACTTCCAGGGATGATAAATATAACCATCAGATGTGCTTCTTTAAAAACTAAGATTGAATGTTAACATTTTGACAATGGAGCCTCACATTAAAAAAAATATATCTTCTCTACTTGTTATTCTGTTATCGATTACTTGATCATTTTAAGATGTGGCAAACAGGGCACCTGGGTGGCTCAGTTGTTAAGCGTCGGCCTTCGGTTCAGGTCATGATCCATGGGTGGGTCCTGGGATCGAGCCCCACATTGGGCTCCCTGCTTGGCAGGAAGCCTGCTTCTCCCTCTCCCACTCCCTCTGCTTGTGTTCCCTCTCTCACTGTGTCTCTGTCAAATAAATAAATAAAATTAAAAAAAAAAAGATGTAGCAAACAAAGAAAATACTTGGACATTTTTCTTCTTTTTTTTTTTCTTGAAAGATCGTCTCTTACCTGATTTCATGATCTGGAACACTAAGGAATGTGTTGTTCTTTCCGAAGTGACTGTCTCGAATGTAAACATTGTGCAATAGCAACAAATATTTATGAAAAAGCCAGATTTAAAAAAATGAGAAGAATTTTTAAGTTCACAACTATTTGTTCTTTCTTAATGAGAAAAAAAAAAAAAGCTTTCTCTTTTGTCTCCAAGAGCTTGATGAAAAATCTTTGACTCTGAGAGTAGGTTTGCAATTAAAGTAAAAGACTTCAAAGAGGTTCTCTGCCTTGTGGTGATAAGAGCCTAGAGGAGATGAAGTGAGGAAAAAAGACTTTGGCTGTGTTCAGAAGTTCAGCACGTGTCACAACTAACTTTTAATTGCCTCTCGGTGAAGATGTGTCCCCTTCTCCGTTTGTGTTTATAGCCTTGGGAAGCCCTCAGCGTGTGATGTCTTCCTTAATGTCCACTTGTCACCTTGCTCACATTTTTCCTGGAGCAGCTGGCTCCTGTCATTTCCGATGAAAGTCATTCTCCTGCCCTCAGCAAAGGATTTGGAAATGTTGTTGTTGGAGCTGCTGCTTTAGCAGATCTTGAAAATGCTTATTTGCTTTCCTTCTTGTGGCCAGATTGTTGCATACTGAGAATTTGTACCTGAAGAAGGAAATTGCCTGTGTAAACTCTCTCTTTATAGTCATCAACCAATTCTTGGGAGAGAATCTCCATGTCTGGGTGGGGTAACAGAGTATGGGTTGTTTCGGCTAGCCTGGCCTTCAGGCCCTCGGTTGGCATGGAGCCGAAGATCCCTTCTGGTCAGAAACACCAGACTGGGGTGGGAGTGGAGATGCGAGAGGCCTGAGAGGTGCTGGGACGTGGAAGGAATCTGAAGCCCGCTTCTACCTTCTGTAGCTCTAACTGGGTGGGAATGGTCAAGGTGATAATAACCTCAGCTAATTTTTCTTTTATTATATTGTTACAAGATGTACTAAGTCTTTTATGTGCCTTACCTTGTTTGAATCCATTATTATCCTCCTTTTAAAACTTCTCTGAGCCTTAATTTTGATAATTTGCTTGCAGAGGCCAAAATGCACATCACCTTGAAATCAGAATTTAAACGCAGTACTGACTCCAGACCTCTGGTAATCAACTGTCGTACCCCACCTTCTCCCTTCCTTGCTTGGGAACTCAAGCCCTATTGCATTAATCACAAGTGTTCCAATATCTTATGTGCCAGGAGTAGCTTTGGGCTTCATTAGATCAACTAACGATTGCTGTGATGTGTGTGAGCTTTGTACTGTAGTCACTTGAAGTCTTAGTGATTCTGTTCTCTTGCTATTCTATAGTGTGGTCTTTGTAACGTGTTGGGGACATCTGGTAACCTCCGGGAGACATTTGGGTATCACTGCACAACATACTAGATGGATACCAAGCTGCCTGTCCCAGTTGTGAGCTCTGGAGACTGAATGTGTGAAGGAATTAAGATGATCTCAGAGCTTGGGCCACAGGGGCATACTATGAAAACATTCCCCCTCAAGAACCTCACTTCCAAAAGCTGCCATTGATTTTTCCCCCTCAAAGACTGCTGTATGCAGGGAACACTTAAACATAGTTAAGATACCACACCTTCATCCCAAAGAGCTTAAGATCTCTGAAAGAACAGATGCAAGCATATAACGTTTCTCCCATAGAGATTTTTATAACTTAATACAGATAGTGCATGACCGTGAGATCTAAGAAGCTTAGACCAGCAGGTATGTACTCTGGACAAGGTGGCAGGGAAGGTTTCTTGGGAGAGATGGGGCTTGAGATCGGCCGCACAGGCCAGGTTGGAATTGTACAGATGGAGAGAAAGCAGCAGTCCTTTCCCTGGGGGCGAACGGTAGCGTAGGACTTGGAGGACAGACGTGATTAAGTTGGGTCTGGGCAGCCCATTAGAATGTTCCAGTAGGCCAAAATGAGAAATGATGTTGCAAAGACGTTAGCTGACAGGGCGTGGAGGGCCTTAAATGACAGTTCAGTTTTGATTTGGGTTCAGTTATCCGGTCTGCGAGTTTCAGCTCGTTATTTGTGAAGAGAGAGGATTTGATTAGTAGAGGTCTTTAAGGAGATTGCCATGTCTAACATGGAAAAAAGCTATCAGTTTTCTGAGTCTGTTTTATCCTGAAGTGATGATGAGCCACTGAAACTATTCAGAGAGAATAACCTAGTAACATCAACACCTAACATTTATCGAACCCTTCCTGTGCGCCGAGTAGTGTCCTAAACACTTTGGATTAGGTCAGTTAATTTTTACAAGTCTGTGAGTTAAATACGATTACCCTCGCTTTACAGATGAGTACTGACATGGAAGTCTTAAGTGACCAAAATCACAGAGGTAGCAAGTGGCAGAATTAAGGCATTTTACATGTGGGACTTTGAAACAGTTTTCATGGCAGTAATTCAGATAATATTTTTGGTACAATTTATACAGTATTCGGTAGTGAGAAATGATGTTGGGGAGTTTGGACTTGGTACTTCGAGGTTTGCGGTGTGTGGTGACAAAGACTTGAAGCAATCCGAAGAAATGGGATTAGTTTGACAGAAATTTCTAAGGAGAAAACAGTAGGACTTGAATGATATTAAATGGCGGTGGGGGGGGTGGATGTAAGGTTAGTTTTCTAACCTGGGGTTTTGGGAGAATCAGCACATTATGAACAGAAATGGTGAAGTCAGGAAAGCAAGATGAATATTTAGGTGAAAATGAGAGGTTTGGTTTAGATATTTTAGGGGTGAAGAGAATGTATGGCACATTATTCTAGGCAAAGAACTGCCTTGTTCAAATTTCAATGTGAGGGAAGTTCCTTTTTTACTTTCAACCTGTATTTAGAGAGGGCCTGTTATGTGCAAGCACACCGACATGTGCAAAAGGGCCCAAAGTCTCAGAAATGGTTACAGTTTTGAAACTGTGAGAAAATTCTAACGCGGTTGGTGTTAAAATGCAAAGTCTGATCAGCCACAAGGTCTTTAAGTATATGGAAACATAGAACATTGCCTCCTCAAATACTTAGATGGAGATTATTTTTAATATTAGTATGTATATATACAGATGTATACACATCTCTCACAAACACACACACACTCTCTCTCTCACAAGAATGTGTCTCTTTGATTCAACCCAAGGAGGAAGAAGCTTTAAGTTAAACTCTCAAATGAGGACTCTAGAGAATTCTCTGACAAGGAGACTTGTTAGTATTGTCATCCAGTGGAGATACGATGATACTTTTTCTTAAAGGTAGTTTGAGTTTCTGAGGAGATCTTGAATGAAAACAGCTCTCTCTCTTGCTTGAGGGAACAAGTTAGAAATAGTAGATATAAAGATGTAGTAAATATATCCTTTACAAACAAGGCCAGGGGAACAGGAGGCTCTCACTTTGATAGGAAGTACGTACCCCAGGCGGCATGTGACAGGGTCTGCTGGGCTAGAGCAGGGCTTTTTCCCGGTGATGTGAAGGACAATCTGTGCTCCTTTTCAGGATCCTTCCAAGGAACAAGAATGGTGAGGGAGGTGCTGAGCTTTGCAAACTTCTTATTTTTCCTAGACGTAGCAATCACAGACATCACTCTTCTTTAACCGGGAAAAGGGTGAGCTAAGAGATGGAGGGGCCCAGGAGAGTCAGAGAAAAATCTTTCTTCACAGAGAGCAGGAGCAGGTTAAATGCTCTCTAACTCTAACTTAAAAAAAAAAAAAATCTACTTGAGATGCCTTCATTGTAAGAAATAGGCAAAGATTAGATGGTTTTCAAGGTCATTTTTATTTTTGACCTTTATAGATATTCTATGAATATCTAAAGGAATAGCAGAATGGGGCTGATTTCCTGTTACTTGTTTCTAACTATGAGGGGCTCTGTGTCTGCATTCCAGGAGATCTGTTTTAATGACCAGATCCACTTTCTGGTTCTTAGTAGCTTAAATCTAAGACCTAGATACTATGAAATGTTTGAATTACTGGTCAGCGAGAGCTGTGAGAAGTAGAAACAACTTTTGCAAGCAAAATTCTGGTTGTAGAGGTATAGACAATTTGTGTAGTTAGCTGTCATTGATTGCTTGGTGATAAATTGTTATTTGGGGAAAAGATGGTGCATTCTAATTTTATTTATTTATTTGTTTGTTTGTTTGTTCATTTGATAGAGGTCACAAGTAGGCAGAGGCAGGCAGAGGGAGAGAGTGGGGGAAACAGGCTCCCTGCTGAGCAGAGAGCCAGATGTGGGGGCTCGATCCCAGGACTCTGTAATCAGGATCTGAGCCAAAGGCAGAGGCTTAACCCACTGAGCCACCCAGGCGCCCCACATTCTAATTTTAGATAGACCCTTGGGCTCAGTCTGCTCTCATCCATTCATTGCTTCAGGTTCTATTTTAGGCATTGGGGAGCAGTAGAAAGAGAACGGATAAAAATCTGTGCCCTCCTGGAGCTTATACGCTAGTGCAAGGAACAATAAGTACACATAAATATAATTTATGGTATGTTAGAGCGAGTGATAAGTTTTGTGGGGAAAAATAAAATGCGGAAAGAGGATAGAGTGATGAGATGGATACTGGTCAGGATGGAGCTAAATGAGAGAGGGTCACATTAAAGCAAAACCTGAAAGAACTGAGGAGGAGATCCCAGAGGAAAGCCATCACAGCGGCCTGGAGATGTGAGAATTCTCAGTATCAGGCTATGAGACAGAGCAAACCCATTTTACTCCGGGATGGGTTTTGAGGAGAACAAGGAGTTGACCTGTCACCTTAACTACTCTGGCTCTATTTTGAGGATAATTTATAAAGGGGAGGAACAGAAGCAAGGGGAATAGGTATGGGGCTCATTAAAAACTGGGACCAGTGGTTTGGACCAGGGTAGTGGCTGGGCTGGTGGTGAGCTGAGGTCACTGTTTGGTGGCATCTTTGAAGGCTGAGTCAATAGAATTTGTTGGAAGATTTGATTTGTGATGTGACAAGAGTTAAGGGTGGTTTAGCCAGGTTTTGGGTCTGAGTGGCTAGGAGGATAGCGTTGCCAATTACTGACTTTAGAGCAGGGAGATAGGACGTTTACTTCTGGAAATGTTAAGTTGGAGGGCTTAGGGAATGTCCACCTGGGAAGGCAATGGAGTTGACAAGAGAGGAGTCCATGGAGGAAGCTGGGGCCAGAGATCAATGATTGTGAAGACACTCAAACTCAAGGGATGAACTTACCATGCTGCAGAGGGTAGATGCAGAAGAGAGGAGTCAATGGACCAGGTCCTGTGGCTCTGCCATGTATGCAAGTTATACAGATCAAGGGATATGAGGAAGGGAGAATGAGGAGGGGAGACCACGGAGGAAAGAGGAGAGCCAGAAGAGAAAGATGTTCCAGAAGCTAAATAAAGAACTTATTTCAAGAAGGAAGGAGAAATAAGCTGGGTCAGTATCTGCTGAAGCAGCAAGGAAGGAGTGGGCATCTTCACCATTGGCTTCAGCAACATGGGGTCTCTAGAGACCTCAAGAGCCTGATTGGATCCTGCTCAAGAAGGAGCAAGAATGGAAGGAGAGGAATTGGAGACATCTCTTGTAGTCAACCTTTTGGAGCATTTTGCTATAAAGGGTAATGAAGTGATGGGGTATTAGCCAGAGTGGGATGTGGCATCAGAGGATTTTTATTAAGGATGGGAGATAAGAAGGCAGCTTGCTGTCTTGTTGGTGGGAATGATCTAGTGATGTGGGGAAACTGATATGGAAAGAGGAGAGGACAGTTGTAGAGGCAGTTCTAGCAGAGGCAAGAGGGGTTAGGATAAGGTGCACGAGTGGAGAGTTTGCTCCTAGGTAAGACCACAGGCAGCTTCTCCGTAGCACCTGGAGGAAGATGGACCACGTGTGCACAGACGCCAGTCAGGGGTGGGAGGTTCACTGCATCTGAGTCCGGTTCAGGTGACTCAGTGACCGCAGTGTGGCTTTATGGTGGCTCCAGTCATTTGTGCTTGTAGAATTTATGGCCCACGAAAACCTTTATATACGAATTGCTGTGGCCCTTCAGCCATCTCTGCTGGTGGTTATATAGTTTCGAATCTTAAAATTGCACATTGGCAGTAGTTGAATGAGTAGCTAACTTGCATTGAAGGTTTCAATAACTCTCATTTATTGCATCCTCTGCATAATCTCATTTAAACCTCTCACTAGACCTATGAAGTGGGAAGTATTTCTAGCCTCCAGTTAACAACTGAGGACACTGAACCTCAGAGAAACTGAAGAACTTGGTCAGGGTCATGCACTGACTTAACTTACTGCTTTCTAATGGTGCAGTTCCTTCCTTATCCACAGGCTGTCCTGCTTTGTGGAAGGATTTGGACCTGTGAGGTTTGTAATGTCTGAATACAGTAACTTAACACTGGTATAACTTAATTTGCTTGTATGATTGTAATCTGAGATGAAAATACTTTTGATGGCGTTGAGCTTTCCCCGACACCCCCTCCCACCTTTTTTTTTTTGCTTTCCAAAGAGCAAAGTGAAGAGCCTTCCCAATTTAGGAGCCTTTTACAGAAATTTTTGAAACTACACTGTAGGCAAAATTGGTTGTCTGGCTGCGGGTAGACAGAACGTGGTCATTCTTGTGGTAGTTTCCCTTTATAAGTCAGATCTTAAATTAGAAATCGACAGCAAGAGGTTCCCTCCATTCTGAAGTGAATAAGAGGATAGCAGCATGGTCCTCAGTGTCAAAATGACCAAAATTGAATTTCCCCCTTGGCTTCTTGCTTGTAATGTGTCAGGCCTCCCAGGCCTGCCTTTTCATTGATAAACTAGGGATAATAACACCCACCTGCTGCAATTGCTGTGAGAATTAGTGATGGTATATATTTTTTAAAATATTTTATTTATTTATTTGACAGAGAGGGAGTTAGAGAACACAAGCAGGGGGAGCAGGAGAAAGGGAGGGAGGAGTTAGGCTCCCTGGTAGCAGGGCGCCAGACTCGGGGCTCGATGCCAGGACCCTGGGATCATGACCGGAGCCAAAGGCAGACTCTTAACCGACTGAGCTACCCGGGTGCCGTAGAGATGGCATATTCTTGATCACAGAGCACAGTGCCCAGCATTTGTCCTGCCAATAAGTGGCAGGTGGCCTGGTAGCTCCTTTGTCAGTTCTGCTAACTACTGTCCAGGGGGTGGCAGCCTGAGGGGTTACTATCTACATCTTTTCCTTTGGTTACGGTAATTCCTAATTGGAAAATCACTCATTCTGGGTTTAATTTCAGCAGTGCGTCTTATGTGTACATTTTAGGAAGGACTTCTTATTTAGCATCGAAGAAGACAAAGCTCTGTAGAAATATGCCATCTTTATTTTGAATAAAAATGCAGAACATACTGTCTGACAGTGGAAAAATGGAACTGTCCCAGAGAATCTAGGATGCACGTTGTGCTGTAAGCATGAGGCTCTGGGGTCCTCCTGGGTGTGGAGGAGTCTGCTTGCATTCTTCTTGAATTCTCTAGTTCTCTAGTAACTTAATCCAGGCATCAGTATATTGTCTAGACTTTGGGTGTGTGCATTTCCTTCGGTGGAGATGGGAAATCTCCTTCCTTTGAAACAGTGAATGAATTGTTAGAGAAAGAGTTATAAGTGGGATTACTGGTGCAGCCAGACGCCCTTGACCCTCTGGTAGGATATCTTGTAAGTCAGTGTGCAGCATGGGCAAAGCAAAGGTTCTCCGGTTACCTGCGTTACTAACTTAAGCAAATCCTGCTGACAAGAGACCATGGCGTGTACAAAATCTTGTATTAGATGATATTGGAAATACCAAGCTGAATGGGGGAGTTTCTTGTCCATAAGGAGTTTGTACTTAGTTGGGGTTAGGCTTTGTCAGTCCACATCCAAGAGCCTGATTCACCCCTTACTGTGGAGACCTTCCCCTCCATCACTCTGCTCCCGCAACACTTGAGATCATGCCTTAGAATTTCGAGTTCTTTCTATAAGCCAGAAGCTACAAAAGTACTCCCCAGGGATTAAGCTGTAAGAGAGACGACATCTTTGCTTTTGTGCTTAATGCTGATGCCTAGTGTGGGTCCTTGACTCTGGTCCAGAGAACCCACAAAGCAGGTATCGTGCCTCTGCTTCTCCTCCCAGGGTTGGAGCCGGGCTTCACTTTACTCTGGGAGGCGACAGTCCTCACTCCTCTGCCTAGTAAATATTTGATCTGTGCATTTAATAAAGAAGGGTATTTTGTTTAAATACATTGGCCATTCTAAATGGCATAATGATATCAAGGGTGCAGTCAGAGAATTTCCAAGTTGTAAAATGCCTTCCTTTGTCTTCTGATATTTTATACACTGTTTGAAGTATTTAAAAAGCAGGAACAGAATGAACATATTCGATAAGATTACTTTAAGATCAGCGATGTCATAGTTCAGTTATGAGTCTTACACTTTGATTTGTTGGATGACGTACACGTGATTGCTCTAGGCGAGAAATATTCGTAGGTCACAGAATTTTTTTTAGGGTCCTTTTACATACTGCAGGACTAGTCTTAGGCTAGAATCATGAAGGTGGGGGATTTTTAAATTTCTGTTATCAGATTTTGCTTGCGTCCTTTTCTCATCCTTCTCCTCATGTCCTTTTCCAGGATCCACTGTCTTGCTTCCAAGTTATTTCTAATAAGGGATACATGGTTTATTCAATGAGTTATCTTTCCCCAGGGTGTTTGCATTTTAACAGACATAATACATTTGGCTAAACGAGGGGGATTAATTGTGCCATTGAGTTTAACCTGTAGCTGGCCACGCATCATGCACGGTGGACTCCAAGCAGACATAAATATTAAAATGAGAATCTATCCCATGTGTGGAATTTGTTGCAAAATGGCATTGCCATTTGCTCTTAACTGACGAACATCTACATCTTTAATTTATAGATTATGATTTCTACTTTTCTTTTACCCATTCTCCTTGTTTTCTGCAAATGTTCTGTGATTTCTGGGGCACAACTCAGTGGAGCAGAAGGAGTGTATGGGCTTTGGAGTATAACTTGGATTGATATCTAAGCTTCACAGTTACATGATCTTGGGCACATACTTCCTGAATCTCAGTTTCCTTACCTGTGAAGTGTGATTGTTAGGTTTGTTATGATGGAAAAATTATGTATAAACTACAGCACCATAAACTACAGTGTATAAAATTATAGGTCAACCATAAATGCAACATGAAGTAGCTATTATAATGAGTATAAATTCTAGGATTTTTACAGGGAAAAAAATTAAACAATCAAAAAAAAATTCTTTTACATAATAACAACTTTGTTAAAAAAATTATAGCAGGTGTCAATTATGCCCATAATAAATGAGCTGAGATCATGTCTTGATTGTAAGCAAACCAGATATCATTTATGGAAACTTATTATATTCATAGTCTCAAACATATAAATGAGGTATGAATATTCACATTGTAGTACATTTTTTTTTTTTAAGATTTATTTTTTTTTATTTATTTGACAGAGAGAGAGCTCACAAGTAGGCAGAGAGGCAGGCAGAGAGAGAGAGAGAGTGGCAGAAGCAGGCTCCATGCCGAGCAGAAAGCCTGATGCGGGGCTCGATCCCAGGACCCTGAGATCATGACCTGAGCCGAAGGCAGAGGCTTAACCCACTGAGCCACCCAGGCGCCCCCACATTGTAGTACATTTTTAAAAAAGAAAACCATTGATGGAACCCAGAGTTACCTAAGTATACTTGAGAAATGATCCGAGGTCTCAAAATTTCATACTTAATGAGATGGCTCAGGAATATATTTATTATGCAAGTTAATGTACAGCCTTCTGAGGTGGGGCACTTTATGTTATGTCCTCCTGTGTTCTCTTGTCACACAGGGTTCTACAATTCTATTTTTCACCCCACAGATTTACCAATAAAGAGCCAGAGTGAGTATGAGCTGGTGACTCCAGTCAGCACAAATTTTGAAGGACACTATCTCTCCCATATTCTTTCTGCAAATCACAAAAGGAGGTCACCGAGGGACGTGTCTTCCAACTCTGAGCAATTGTTCTTTAACATCACCGCATTTGGAAGAGATTTTCATCTGCGACTAAGGCCCAACACTCAGCTAGTCGCTCCTGGGGCTGTTGTGGAATGGCACGACACAGATCTGGTGCCCGAGAATATAACTGACCCCACTGATGATCATCAATCAGGAAATGCTTCAGAAAGAATCTGGAAAACAGAGCCTTTGCAGACTAACTGTGCTTATGTTGGTGACATCATGGACATTCCAGGAACCTCTGTTGCCATTAGCAACTGTGACGGTCTGGTAAGACTTACTCCCTTCTGTGTGTGTGTGTGTGTGTGTGTGTGTTTGCAGGTGTGTGGGAGTGCAGCATGGCTCCAGCATGGTTTGGAAGGTATAGGTGGAAAGGAAGCCTTACTCTATTTTAGGTTCAGGAAGGAGCTTGAGAAAGGACTTGACTGTCAAAGACGTGTGCTTTGGCTTCATTTTGCCACAAAGGCAGCATTATTCCAAGAAGCAAAAGATACCTATTTTAGCATTTTTTGCTTATGTTTTCACTTGTGTTACATTGGGGAATTTCATTTCCTTATATCTTTCAAAGCATTCTGAAAATTTTTAAAGAAATGTAGATTCCTCCAAAATGATAGTATTTCACTTCTTATGTGGAAACTTTGGATATCTTCTTAAAGTATTTTGAATGCATTCTTTCGCTTCCCCACAGAATGGTAAAATGGGAAATGAGCAGATCCTTTGTCAGGATTCGTTCAAATAGCATTACTTTACAAACACGAGATGTAGTTCCCTTTGCATTGTGGCTTTGAGTCAGTTTTTTCTTTAGTTTGAACTAAAATACCCATATATTGCTGTTCTGTTTTGTTGTCGAGGCCAGTAGCAACTGACCTTTCTCTACACACTCTGCAGATGTGAAATATTTTTATTTGTTTTGTCTCCCCAGATGTTACTTGAAAAGTGTGTCAATGTTTATGCATCTTCCATCCACAGTTGACTTTGTTCAAAAAAGCAACCATTTTTTTTCGATGGTTGCCAAGCTGCTGTTTCTTGGGAGTTCAGAGCTATTCCCTTTGTTTTGCCACTCTTCTGGGAGTTCTCAAATATTCCTTATGTTCCTGCTTATAATTACCCTACCTTAGCTGGTTCTACAACAATACCATGAGTTTTTTGCTATTGTTCTCTCCATGCATAGGCCCAACCCAGAGGTTGTATGGCACATATGTTTTACCAAATGTTGGTAAGGTCATTGTTTTAGGCTTTCTTTTTGCAGTCCTGTCCTGCCTCTTGATGTTCTGTAGGGTTTTAAAAGCCAGTGCAGAGGACATGCAGAAGAACATATGTAGGTCCCGGTGTTCAAGTTGGACTGCATTAGATTAGGTCTCTACACTCCGCGTTTGGTGCTAGACCATGTTCTAGGGTTTGAAGACATAAGGAATCACTCGAATTTTTCTCATTCTGTACAAAGGTTGAATAGAGGTGAATTAATTCAGTCATTGAATAGGAAATAAAAAAGAAAGCACTTTCTAGAAGATGAAGTTCAAAGTATTCATTGAGAGAGATTGATTCAGTACTCCTAAGATAGAAAAGAACATAAATCATACAAAAGGTACCACTTTATAATACTTTTAAGTAAAATACATTGAGTATAAAACTTAATCCAGTGTTACTTTTTGGTTTTAAAGCATAAAATATTAAGTACTTTTTATTTTCTCAGTTAAGATTTGAAATGTGGTATATTAGCTGGAAAATCAGTTTAAGGAAGATAAAAAGCAAGGAACTTATTTTAATGCATCATCACAGTGATTTTTACATGTCACTTAGCAACCAGTATTTTTTTTACTATACATGTGTAATTATCTAGTCATAGACATGAGAAATCTGGGCACATAACAAGTTGTTATAAGGAAGAGGAAAATAGATACAAAGTCTGAATGACTATTAATTATTAGGATTCTCTAATTTCTCATTTTTCAGATAACGGTGTTAGCATCACATGTAAATTGATATCGAGTGTGTGTGTGTGTGTGTGTTATACTACCACTGAACACTACAAGTATTCATTTGTTCCAGTCTTTGATCCATTATTTAGTTAATTAAACAGTGTTTGTAGGAGCCGGTAATGGGCCAAGTGCTATTCTAGGCTCTGAAATGGCAAAAGAAGTAGTGGTTACCATCTTCATGCAGCTCAAAGATGTTAAATTTGTCATGGGATTTAAGTGTCAAAATATCAGGCATATGTATGTGTGTATATATATGTTAGAAGCACATTTAACTTGGAAAATTGTAGCTTTTGAGAGAAATAAGTTCAGAGATATGAACAGGACAGAGTTTTGAACCAGAGATAATTGGCTGAGGCCTTCAGCTCAGTCCAGGGAAAGGTGGGTCTGGCCTGCAGAGAAGGCAGTGCTGCTCTGTGGGTATGTGGGGTGAAGCCATTTCTGGAGCTTCCAGCTCACAGCAGCCCTGTGCCTGGAGGAAGCAAGCGTGGTGATGACAACAGGAAGAACAGCAAGCAGGGCTATGGGGAGCGAATCCACAAACCCCAGGGATAACACTAGGACCACTTCATTAAGCTGGGAACAAGTTCTTAAAATTGCAGAATCGCTTTGCCTGGGATAAGCCCTTAGCAGAGATGAAATAGGAAGTTTAATTGTAGGGAATGGAAATTAACTTGGCTGGTTGCTGCTTCCTAAACCCTTTTTTCTCTGTAACTGACTATATAGGGATTTAACCTTAACCTTCTTGACCTTAGAAAGGTCTTAAAAAAGATTTTTTTTTTAAATTTGTTTGATAGAGAGTGAGCACAAGCAGGGGGAGGGGAGAGGGAGAGGGAGAAGCAGGCTCCCCGCTGAGAAGGGATCCTGAGTCGGGATCTCTGGATCACAGGACCTTGGGATTATGACCTGAGCCAAAGGCAGACACTTAACTGACTGAGCCACCCAGGTGCCCCAGTTTTATAATTTTTAAAATGAATGAATGAGTGAATAAATGAATGAATTTAAAGATTTATTTATTTGCGAGAGAGAGAGAGAGAAAGAGAGAGAAAGAGGAGAGAGTACATGCAAGCAGGGGTGGGGGAAGGAGAGGGAGAGAGAGGAAAATCCTTAAGCAGACTTCCTGTTGAGCAGGGATACTGACACAGGGCTCGATCCCAGGACCCTGAGATCATGACCTGAGCCAAAATCAAGAGCTGGACGCTTAACCGAGTCACCCAGGTACCCTCGTTTTATTTTTCTTCTTATTCTTCTTCTTCTTTTTTAGAAGACTTTGTTTGGGAGAGAGGGAGAGAGAGCATGAGCTGGGGGAGGAGCCTAGGGGGAGGGACAAGCCGACTCCCTGTTGAGTGTGGAGCCTGCGGGGTGTGGGGCTTGATTTCAGGAGTTTGAGATCAGGGCCCAAGTTGAAACCAAGAGTCAGAGAAGAGTTGGCTTAACCAACGGTGCCACCCAGGCACCCTTCTGGTAATTAATTTCTGTTGTATTTTACAAAATAGTCCAAGACCAATTGGGGGAAAAGAAAACATTTTCTTCACCACAGATAATTTGAAAAGCAACGACACCTAAGTTGTCTTTACCTCTCTGGAATCAGACACTTGACTGAACTAGTAAGGTAAAGTCCACCTGTCCCAGGTGACTGTATGAAATGGCCAAAGGAAAGGTGCTTTAATAAAGGCCTGATTGAAGAGGACCTAAGATGCCTTGAGTGACATGTCAGAAGCCAATGTCTAGAATATGATCTGGACATTGATATGCATCATAACTAAATTATTCTCTGGGTTTCTGAAATCAACATCTGAGTCTTCCCGAAACCCAGTGTGGCCAAAAATAACTAATATGTTGCTGTCTAGTGTGACCTTTTCCTGTTCTCTGCAAGATGATCATTTATGAGTGACTGCTAATTCTTTCCCATTTTCAGCTCTATTCTTGCTTTAGTCTATCCTACCTCTAGGTAAGAACTACAGAGGTGTTCAGGCATTGAATCGACCCTGCTTTCCGATAGCATCCAATCTAGAACAAAGCCCAGCTTCTCTGGACCTTCCCCCAAATTACCCAGCTGAAGTCCAAGTCCCGTGAATAGGTTCTTTCTCATGCTTTTTTTTTACTGAGATGCTGATGCTTCCCTCTGGTGTGCATTCTCCCTCTGTGCAACATGGAGTAAACCCAGCTCGTCCACAGCAGATGTGCTGCAGGTGGTCTTCGGCTGGAGGGTGTAGACATGCTTTACCTCTCTGCTTCGACATTTCTGAAATTTCACACGCTTCTTAATGGGAAGACACTTCTGGCTGAGAATCCCAGCTGAAAATAGTTTTCTGTATTCCACAGAACCCTGGCATTTACTCTGTAACACCATTAAATCTCCCCTGCGAGCAGTGGCAGCTCACAATCATAGTTCGTGGTCTACAAATGTGCCAAAATAAAGGGTTGTTTGGTTAGTAGGCTTTATTTCATGTATTTCATAACGTAAGGAAACTGAATTTCTCTGGACTTGCTGGAACAATATTGCTCTGTTAATTGCCCTGGATTAGCATCAGAGGGAATTGGTAGGGAGTAGAAGAGCTAACTGCTAATGGCTTTCCTGGGTTATCCACCTCAGTGATTTCCTTTTGGGCTGATTTTATGATCAAGGGAGTCTATCTAGGACAGAAATTTTCAGCATTTTTTTTTTAACATTTGGAATTCTTCCTTCAGATGAAATCACTAGGGGTTACCAAATAAAGTAGTATACGACATGGATAAATTTAGGAAGGGCCTGCCTACAACACAGGTGGGAGAGGCTCTTTCTCCTGAAGTCTCTTCTTCCTGTCCCATTATCACTTTAGACCAACTTTTAGGCTCCCCGAGGCCTCTGTCAGAGTTCCTCACTGTTAGGGCAAGGGGTCTTGGAAGCTTGAGCTGAACAATTTGGAAACGACAAATAGCACCTCTTTTTTGAAATATCTGATGATCACATCTGGTTAATATGGGAGGTATTTTATCTTTCTTAGATTTGGAGCATGGCCCAATGAAGTCTTGGAGGATAATTGCAAACCTATAAAGGCAACAGCCTTAGGATTCCCCTGCCTTGAGACTTTTTTGCTTTGGGATTTGGGCCCCTCAACAGCATGTTCTCGCCATGCCTATTTCTGTAAGCCTAGCTGCAGAGGCAGTTTTAAAAAGTCTGTCTAAAAAGTATTATGAGCCAGTGTGCCTGGGATTAAGAACGTTTGACCTGTGATTGTAAATACAGCTCAATCTAGTGAAAGAAATGTTTGATACTAAAAATGGATACAAGTCTGCAGCTATATAGTGGATTTGGAAAAGAGAGTTTGGGAAGGCCAATCTTTAGATGTTGACATTTGAACATCTGCTTTTGTGAGAGGAGCCTGATTTGCTGAAGGCCCATCACCTCCCCTGCAACAAGTCTCTGAAAGATATTCTGTGTTTTATTGTTAGGACATGGAGGGTGGGGAGAGTGGGGGTGGGGAGTAGGGGGTAGATCTGTTTGTTTATGATTTATATGCTGATTTCAGAGACATTAGAAGGTTTGAGGAACAAAGGGCTGAAACCTGGTTTTTACCTCTGGGCACCTACCTACACCAGACTATTTTAGCAATGCAGGGTTAGAAGGAGCTCAAAGCCCCTAAACTCTTTAATTTCCAGAAGTAGAAGGAAAAAAAAAGAAAGCAGCAGGTACACCCCCGCCCCCGCTTTGTTTTAAATTTTATTTTATTTCAGTGTTCCAAAATGCATTGTTTATGCACCACACCCAGTGCTCCATCAATACTTGCCCTCCTTAATGCCCACCACCAGGCTCACCCAACCCCCCACCCTCCTCCCATCCAAAACCCTCAGTTTGTTTCTCAGAGTCCACAGTCTCTCATGCTTTGTCTCCCCCTCCGATTTCCCTTTCCTTTTCCTAATGTTCTCCGTGTTATTCCTTATGTACTGGCCCCTTTAAAAATGAAGAATGGTTGGAAGTTCTCTAGTTCAGTTATTCTGGGAGATCCAGTACCATGGCGAGCCTCATTGCTGCTTTGCTGAGATTCAGTCAAGCTGTGGCCCCTTGGGAGATGTCAGCATTTATCTTGTGCATCTCCCTGGTTGGGTACATCTCTCACTCTGCCCCCTTTCTCAAATATAAAGGCAGCGGGAATGTGCTTATCTGGGGGAAAGAGGTAAGGTTTGGCATAGTCCTTGATCATTTTCACATTTTGTATCTGATTTGCATAAGTCGAGAATCATACATATGTTAAGTCTTTCCCAATTTTTTTTTGGCTCTATTTCTCTTGTGTGATTTGGTTGATCTTATATGAAGAATATCCAAGGACATAGAGTAGGAAGTGGAAAAAAAGAAGAAAACCCCTATCAGAAGTGTTTTTGAATTTTGCTAATATTTCTTTGTAATATTTTGTAGTTAAGCTAAATTATTCATGTTTGTTTATGAATATCACCTGTAGAGTGCTTATTATTTATCTCATTTTGATGATGATTTGTTTCCATTATCTCCCTTAACTTTGGTGTAGTTAATTTCTTAAAAATTAAACTTAAAGATGAGTTAAAAATTGGGGAAAAAATTAAATATGAGGCTGCAAATCTTCCTTTGGACAGACATGGAAAAATAAAATTTAAGGGGCAACAGAAGTACTCTTTCTTTCTGCTGTCAGCACAGCAAGTAATGCTTCTTCTTCCCAATGCCTTGACAGCCATGGCTTCATTACTCTAACACGGATTTTTCAAGATACTGAAGACCTACTTTAAGAACTGTGAAAATAGTCCTGACCCCATCTTAAAAATGCCTTCTTCTGAGTAAATTGATGAAGTTCTAGAACCTAGGTGAGGTTCGGTGGGCTGAGGTCTGGAGCCGATGACCAAGAAAGAATTCTTGAGACATCTTTGGTGCAAAATGGTGGTTTATTAAAGCAGGAGGACAGGACCCATGGGCCGGAAGAGCTGCTGCTCCGGGTTGTGAGGGGGGTTGTGAGGGACGGCAGGTTATGTACCCTGTGGTTGGGGGAAGGTGAGGGAAAGGGAGGTTTCAAGGGAGCTTTCATATGCTAAAGAGGTCCTACAAGGTGCAGGGATACAGAGGCCTTGTGGCTTGATCAGTCTTGTCTTTTGGCTAGCCATTCACATTTCTGCTATCAAGTGTCTTTGTTAGTGAGATTTAACTATATTTACATTTCCTTCTACCTCAGCCTCCTCAGTTTTGTTTATGGTGGGGAGGGAGAAGTTAGGGCTTGAGGAACTGAGTTATTTGCCTCTGGAAATTGTGCTATTGATAAGGTAACTTCTTTGTTTGTAGATCCCTAGGACATTTGTAAACCAAGGGAGATTCCTGGCTTACAGGATTGTGATCTCTGCAAGTTAACTATTTGTTTATCATTTATGGCAGTCAGGGGTGCCTGAGGAATACTACACGTATGACTGAGGAGAAGCAGATGGAGAGGGGGTGCAAGGTGCCAGCTTTTGCTTTGTCTTCAGCCAGCCTCCTGCTCCCTCATCAAAATCATCATAAAACAAGAACAAGAGGACAGCTCGATATTGATAGGATGCCCTTGCGCATAATCAGGTTTTGAGGTCACAGAGTTCTTGTAAACTCAGTCCAGTCTCAAAGTTTTCAACTGTGAAAACCGTGTTCTTTGACTTAATCTTTGCCTCAAGAAATACGGATCCAAGTTAAAGCATTTTGAAGCACTAGGCTCTGTGAAGTGCTATACAGATTGCTGTGGTAAATACTGAAGGTAAGTCAGGCATAACCTCGGTCTTCAAGGGCACTGGAAAGGAGATGGGCATTAGGAGACCGGAAGTACAAGGGAGAATGTTTTCTATGTTGTAAGCCTAGACAGCATGAGATGTGAGAGCCCGGAGGGTGGAAAGATGGTTTCTGTCTGGAAGATGGTGGAAGGCTTCCTGGAGGAAGCAATATTTGTGGTACAGGAGATTTGAAAAGATAAACATTTACATTAAAGTAATCCCTGATGACAGTGGGGATGGGGTGGGTGGGATGAGGGGCCTCTGAAGAAAGTAGGAGTCTTGTTGGAGGCCTGCCTGTGATGGCTCTGAGAATAAAGGGAGGATGTGGACATTGATTTCATGGACTTTGTGACGTATTATAAGGACCTATTTTACTGTCCCTGCTCCCCTTCCCCCAGGGGACTTAAAAACAAGTTCCAGAAACCAGCTCCAGGTGTGGAGGCCAAGAAAAACAAGGCTGTACCCACCTCAAGTCTAGCCCTGACATAAGTACAGCCATCTTGGCAAAGCAAAAGCTGGCACCTTGCACTGTAAGAGTGGGTTAGCATAAGAATGGCCATCTTGAAGGCCAGGAAGCCATTTTACTGAGCTTCCTTAACCAGCCCACAGGTATGTAACTTGAGATAAGAGAAAGTAGCTAAAATCTGAAAAAAAAAACTTAATCATATACCACCAGGGTGGTTAGGGGATGGCTCCACAGGGACCAGATGTTAAAGAAAAACAAATAGTTATTGCAGAGATCACAATCCTGCAAGTCAGGAATCTACCTTGGTTTGCAAATGTCCTGGAGATTTAGAACAAAAGGCTATCTCTTCAATGGCCCAATTTCCAGAGACAAATGGCTCAGTACCTGGAGGCCTAAGGTCGCCCTCCCCACCATAAAACTGAAGGAGGCTGAGGCAGAAGAAAATGTAAATAAAGTTAAATTTTTTCTAAACCTAAATCTCACTTAACCAGCAGGATGGTGCCAGGGTGACACCGTGGTGACAAATGGTTAAACAAAGTTAAGCTGTCAAAGTGCGGCACAAGATACGTATGTAGCTGTGGAAAAGTGCCTTGAAAATGCTATATAAACTCTTGGCTTTGAGTGCTCAGTGTCCTTGTTGAAACCCACTGCACAGGGCGGATACTTGGACCCCAGCTAGCTGGAAATAAACCTCGCTGTGTGACTTGCATTATCGAGAGTTTTCTCTAATTGAGGGGTGGTCGGCTCCGTACCCTAACAGTATATAACAAACACACAGGAGGGCCAGTGTTTATCTGAATATAGGACCAAATATGATACAAAAGGGAGAGAGAATGAGAGAGAAAGGAGCATAAATCAGTGACTCTGTGGTTGATGTTAATATAGGACTTGCATGGGCATTCAGGATGGGAGGAGTGTGCGGATTCCTGCTCCTTAATGATGTTGCTTTTCTTTCTGCCATGGGTAAAGTTTCTCTGGGGGCACCTGAGTGGCTCACATGGTTAAACGGCTGCCTTCAGCTCAGGTCATGATCCCGGGATCCTGGAATTGGCCCTGCATGGGGCTCCCTGCTCAGTGGGGAGCCTGCTTCCCCTTGTTCCTCTCTTGCTCCCCTTGCTTGTGCTCTCTCTCTCTCAAATAAATAAAATCTTAAAAAAAAAAAAGAAGGAAAAGAAGAGCATTTCTCTGAAGTCATGGGGCCTTTTCCTCTGGAGTTTAGGGATATTTTTTCATAGTAACTTTTTTCTAGAGTTTGTTCCCCAAGTTCTATCTCAGAGGGTTATGAAGTTTGACTTTGAAAAATCTGACTTTTTCCATCATTTAAGTTCTTTAACCTTTCAAGTTTGATCAGTGATTGTGCCATTAGTAAACCTCCCGCTATGACTCTTATTTCTTCTGCCTGAAGTGTTTTCCTCACTTTCTTATGATATTTACTCTATGTTACTCTATGTTCATATCTCTTACTTCTTGCCATTCCCCAAGGTGTATTGCTGATGTCATTTTAGTGATACTTGTTTACAGAGCATTACTGTAAAGAAAGTTAGAAAAACATAAAGAACAATTAGATCAGCCTTACTGACTCTCAAAAAATAAAATAACTCTCAAGAGATGAGTTAATTTTGATATTAAATCTTGTTTTGTGTCATTTATAGTATTTATACTCTGAAGCTCTATATGTGTATATAGAGATATCTATGCATATGTATCTGTACACAAACACTCTTATAAACACATATACGCACGTACATATGGCAGACCATAGAAAAGGCAGAGAAAATCAATGTTTAATTAAATACTTGGATTCAAAGACCAGTGACAGAATTTGTTGTTAGGACATAGAATGGGTGGCCGAACTATATTGTCCTGTGTGTCTGTTGACAGCAAAGCTCATGGCTATTCTGTTACCCCAAGCCACCTAAAAATGCTTCTCATAATGTGGGTTGTTGACAAGGAGGCCACACACGATTAACTTTATGTTTTTAAACTGTTAGAAATATGAGGTTAATCAGAAATACAATTGAAAAGTGAGGTTTTAAACTACTATTGTTAGTCTACAACAGTGACATGGCAAGTTTTGGGACAGAAAAGTTTTGGGATAGAAAAATCAATTGTACTTTTTATTAAGGTAGTCAGACTTTGGGAATTCTTTGTCTCTAAAAAAAGGGACTTTAATTAATTTATTTAATTTTTAATTTTAATTTTTTAGAGATTTAATTTACTTATTTGTCAGAGAGAAGTGAGAGTGTGTGCACAGGTAAGGGGAGCAGGGGGCAGAGGGAGAAGCAGGCTCCCTCCTGAGCAAGGAGCCCTATTCTGGGCTCTGTCTCAGGACCCTGGGTTCATGACCTGAGCTGAAGACAGATGCTTAACCAACTGAGCCACCCTGTCGTCCCTGAAACAAGGGACTTTAATCACTCGATGTTTTTTAAAAAATAATTGTTTTTAAGAGACTTAATTTTTGAGCAATATTAGACTGCACAAAATGTATCAAGATACTGTTATTAGTCTTAATGTGGTTTGTAAGTTCTTTGATAAACAAGTTCAGATCTTCCATAATTGTAATGAATTTCTGAAAATTCTAGTTTATTGATTGAAGAAATGGGGATATATAGTTGTACTGAGGTTTAACTTGACAGTTGGTAATGTTAAAAAAAAAACCGACATTATATTTATCCTAGTAGGTTTTAAAAAGTATGATCTAGATTGTAATAGCCTACTTTTGTTTAGAAGATGTTAAATTTTGTGGTTTGTGGTGAGAATAGCCAATAAATTCCAATGAAAAGGAACACCAGCTAAGCTATTTAGAGTTATGATACTTTGAAAGAGTTCAGTTTGGGATAATGTAACTCCTGTAGATGACAGGAGTCGAAACTTGAGCAAAACGGTTGAGGGAAATGGCTCATGGGGAGAGTGTTTAGGGCGTTGGTGTAGAAACCCACACCTAACTCTGGTTCCACTGCCTCCCAGCCTGTGACCTTCAACAAGTGACTTGACCTTTTGGAGGGCTCTTACCTTCAGTAAAGTGGAGGTCAGGTCAAGACCTTGGCAAGACTGTTAGGACATTTCTCACACAGCCTGGTCCCTAAGAAATGGATGATTATTACTGCAGTCTTTAACTTCTTTTTTTCAACTTAAAATGATTTGTCCTTCCTATTTTGTGATTAATAGTAGTAATGATGAAATTTGCAAAATAAGAAATATTGCAGCCTGTGGCATAATTTGTGGAAAATTCAGTCTTCTCTGAAGTGAATACCTTGGTGAAAATCCTGTAATGTTCACATCAACTTCTCCCCCTGATGCAGAGCCTCCTTTATCATCAGCCCTGAGGGATACTCTAACCTCTGCCTCCTGAGACTTCAGAGGATGGGAACTTCACTCTTCTCCATCTTATTTATACATAGCTCTGCCATATATAGAAAGTTTTTTCTTAGGTTCTTTTTAGAAATAGGAAGTGAGAATATCTTGTTCCACATTCTAGGTTCTTCAGAGTTGACAAGGATGTAGTGACTGTTCATGATTGACCTTTTATTATTATTACTGTTAATACTTCTGTTTTATGCAGTTGACCTCTCCGTCGTTCATGGTACCTAACAGGCAGCAAACTACTTCAGGAAAATTTCCCTAGAGTGGTATGAGAAGCTCACACTCTGGCCAGAATGGATTTAACTAGGCACAAGTCATAATTTTAACATTCCTTTCCTGCTTTTTGTTTTGGGAAAATATTTTAAATCTTGAGTCTCAGAGTGAGACTTTTTTTGGGGGAGCTAGTGATAAAGAGTTCTATGGCATTAGGTGGTATAATACTGGAGTTCAGAGTCTTACCAAACTTGCTCATTTCCTATCTCTTTCATCAGGTGATGATGGTCAATATGTTATATCTATTTCTTTTTCCAGTCCAGAAAAAAAAAATCCTTTTTCCTTTAAAAACAAAAAAAAATAGGGTGCCTGGGTGGCTCAGTGGGTTAAAGCCTCTGCCTTCGGCTCAGGTCATGATCCCAGGGTCCTGGGATCGAGCCCCGCATTGGGCTCTCTGCTTGGCGGGGAGCCTGCTTCCTCCTCCCTCTCTCTCTGCCTGCCTCTCTGTCTACTTGTGATCTCTATCTGTCAAATAAAATAAATAAAATCTTAAAAAAAAACCTTAAAGATAAAAACAAAAAAATACAGCAAAGAATATGCATTTTTTACAACTTTGTGGAGGCAATGGCAAGGAATAGAGAGTAAGGTGGCATGGTGTATCCCTAACTCTAGCTACGAGGAAGTGCATTTTTGAACTTAAATGACATTATCGAATGTCATTTGGGGTCATGGTGAATTTTTGATTAATTGATAGGATTATCCAACTCCAATTTAAAATGCAAGAAATTTCTGGAAGGCCTAATTCTGTCTAGTGATGTCCCTAAAAATGAAAGATTGTTTTAGATTGAGAAGACTGTGCTATTAAATGCTAGGGTGTCACGTGAACTTAGTGGGACCCAGTCTGAGCATGCAAAGCCCAAGAGAAAAGGAAGAACAGCACTTAGTGAGAGATTCTGCAAATGTTAGCAGCACAAACACAGTGGGAAAACTTACCTTTAGCATTATCTGTGAAACAGGATGCTTTTAGCCTTGTGATTAGAATCTTGGGGTAACAATCCTTTAAGCTTGCAGGATACTTGATCTTGCTCAGAGGGTGCCAATATTTCCTGCTTTCCTGCCTGGTTTCGTATAGTGCTTTATTTTTCCTACCTGGCTCTGAAGATGGGATTAACTGGCCACTAGGACAAGAAAACAGACCAAAAAGAGTGATGTGGATCCAGATACAGTTAAAACACTGTGAGCTCTCCATCTCTGTTTGGTCAGCCACATGTCATTGTTACCTTTGACTTCAACTTTGGTACCAAACCTAAACTCAGCATAATGATGAGGTAAGATTCTGAACCATATTGGTCCTAGACTCTAACCATTGATCTAAAATTTTCAGAGGAGGCCTTTTTTAATAGCTGTGATTGGAAAAATTTTACAAACATGTGTCTCTAACAGAATGTTTTAAAATTAGGGCTATATTTATGGGACTTCTCTGTTACTCCTTCCCGTACTTAAAAACTAGGGAGTTCGAATTAGATCAGTGGTTCTTTTTGTTCTACCTGTTGGACCTTAGGTTTTGAAATATTATGTAAACCAAAGTGTGTTTATTAGGTAATAAATCATTTTTCCTTTTTATTAATAATAAAATCATACAAAATTGCTGGTCAAAATCCCCACTGAGTACAACTTACTTTCCCTCTATACCCATTGGTGATCTTCTCTAATAAAAAGATTAAGTCATTCTTAGACCTATTAGCATTTTGCTTATCCTTATAGTGATAGCCCTTCCCAGGTTTCCATTACTGTCTCTACTGGTTCTAACAGGCCCAGGGATCTAAACTTAGCACATTGTTGACTATAAGCTTTCTGAGATTCATGTTAGATGGCTCTTCTATGACTCTTTAACAAGTGTGTTACGGGCATGCATACATTCCTGGCCAAGGAAGAAATCAAAGCATCATACTTGATCATTATCCATTAATCATGGTCTGGGGGGGCATTGCATTTATGGGTGTTACTTTTCCAAATATTGGGATATGGTTAGTTTCTACTGATGCTTTTTCTACTTACTTTTTAAAAATTTATTTTTAATCTACTATGACGAAATCTTGTGTTCTTGAAGGCTCCAAGGAACTCAACTCTTACAACCCAAGCTATTACAGTTTTGGGAGATGTTTCACCTTGACTCCCAATAAAATGTGGAAAGAAGAGAAATATGTATATTCATATATATACACATACATGTTATGTATGTGTATATAAAGAGAGGAATATAGTTATGATTTTATAAAATATTGAGCGCAAGAGGAACGGTCCCTTGAATATACTGTTAGGGAAGTACCTACCAAGTCACTTCAACATAAGAATGTTGTACCAGCTCTGTCGAGGCAGCCTTTCCCTGGAAGAGCCCTCACATGTTACATCTGCAGAATATGCAGTGAAAGGTGAGAATCATGGCTTCTCCAAGGGGCCTCTGACCTTAGTGGACACCAACATCTCCTGCACAGCTTGTTAAAACATAGATTGCTATGTGCTGTCTCAGTTTCTTATTTAGTAGGTCTGTGGAGGGGTCTGAAAGTTTGCATTTCTAGCAAGTTTTCAGTTAGTGCCAGCCTCTGTAACTCAACTGTTTCTTGTTTATGTGCAATGATAGTGAATACTGGTTCTTCCCAACTGACCTGCTTCTCTGATAAGGAATTTCAAGGTTTTTTTTCTTTTTCTTTTTGGATCTGTAGTACTGCTTTGGCCTTTGCCCACTGCCCAGTCTGACTCAGTACAGGTCAGTTCCAGTCCCAGATTGGATTAACTGTGCCCAGCTAAAACTTCCTCTCTTGGTCCCCTTGTCTGGAGGCTACATGTTCTTTGGGAAGCACCAGTGAGTGCCATCCCAGGTCACGTTCTGGCAGAATACAGAAACTGTATGAATATGGACAAGCCACTTAATATGTCTGACTCTTGGATTCCTTCTTTGACTCACGTAAAGATTTCCTGACGGTAGTTGGAGCTCTGAAGCGGATACTCATAAGTTACTCAGTAGCCAGTACTCAGAAGAAGTGCTTGTGAGGTTCTAAAGCCACTTTGCTTTCAAGAATTAGGGGTGGGGGTTATGCCAGGAGGCAACACAGAGGCCTTAAGATCTTCAGTTGTCTTGTGCTGTCACAGTCTGGGACCATCACTCTCTTCAGATTTCTATGACACAGGCTTATACCCTGTCCATACACCAGCTCTGCCAGTTCTGTGCTTTCCCTGCCCTCTTTTGTATGTACACTTTCAACTTAGATGGTCTCATCTGATTTTATGGCTTCAGATATCATCCATACAGGGGGTGATTCCATGTGCACCCCTGGCCTCTCCTCTGTGCTCCAGACTTGTATGCATATCCTGCTGCTCATTCAGCATCTGCAGCTGGGTGTCTAAGAGCCATCCCAGACTTAAAAGGGCCAAAGATCAATCCTTGATGGCCATGCCATGCATGATTTTCTCCAGAAAGTCTGGGCAACTATTTCTTTTTTTTAAAGATTTTATTTATTTATTGGACAGATCACAAGTAGACAAAGAGGCAGGCAGAGAGAGAGAGGGAAGCAGGCTCCCCGGTGAGCAGAGAGCCCGATGCAGGACTCGATCCCAGGACCCTGAGATCATGACTTGACCTGAAGGCAGAGGCTTTAACCCACTGAGCCACTAGGTGCCCCTGGGCAACTATTTCTTAGGCCCAAAATGTGGGCTTATGCTGGATGCCTTTTCTTGCCTCTTCTTTCCCATCGAATCTGTAGTCTTAGGATTTTTCTGTAAAATATGTTCTGAATCCACTTACAGAATTTCCTAACTGGTCTTCTTGTTCTGTTTTGCCCCTCTTCATCCTTCACATAGGAGCTGAAATTAAATTTCATAAACTTTGTTTGAACACTTTCACTTACTTCCCATTAAAATTCAAACTTCTTGGGGGCACCTGGGTGCCTCAGTCAGTTAAGCGTCTGCCTTTGGCTCCAGTCATGATCTCAGGGCCCTGGGATTGACCCCTACCCCGCACATCGGGCTCCCGGGAGCCTGCTTCTCCCTCTTCCTCTGCCTGCCTCTCTGCCTACTTGTGCTCTCTATCTCTCTGTCAGATAAATAAATCTGAAAAACAAACTTCTTACCATAATTTTTAAGACTCTGTGTTAGTAGTTTCAGTAATCATTGTATATTGTGATCATCCAAAGAGCTTTAAAGAAAATGGAGATACCTAGAGACCAAGCCCAGAGATACCGATTCATTGACTCTAGGGTAAGGCTCAGCCTAAGTAAATTAAATGCTGCTCCAGAGGATTCTAATATGCAGCTGGTTTGGGAAATCATTGTTCTTTCCAAGGGGTCTCTAACCGTAGCGGGCGTGGGAATCTTACGGAGGACTTGTCAGAACACAGATTTCTGGGGGCCATCTGGGGTTTCTGATTCCGCAAGTCTGCTCGGGAGCCTGACAGTTTGCTCTCCTAACAAGTTCCCAGGTGACACTACATTTTGAGAACCAGTATTGTATAAAATCTAGTCTTAGCATACTTCTCTGATATTATTCCTTTGTTCAATATATTTCAGCCATACGGGTCTTCCCTTTTGTCTTTGAAACAATCCAAATTGTCCCCTTCTCTGGCCTGTTGGAAGTGTTGCTTTTTTTTGTTTGTTTGTTTTCCTGCTCAAAATATTCCATTCTAGATCTTTAAATAGAGGTTCCTTCTCCTCACTTCAAGTGTTAAATTACGTTTCCACAAAAAGAATTTTCCTGGCTATTTTGGCCAAAACAGCAGCCCTAGTCACTTTGTATTATATTAGTGTTTTAAATCTTGTTTGTATCCATTATTGGCATCTCAAATTTATCTTTTTTTAAAAAAAGATTTTATTTATTTATTTAGCATGAGGGGATGGGGGCAGAGGGAGAGGGAGAGAGAGAATCTCAAGAAGACTGCTGAGCACAGAGCCTGATATGGGCCTCGATCCCACGACCCTGACATCATGACCTGAACCCGAATCAAGGGTCCAGATGCTCCGCCGACCGAGACATCCACGTGCCCCACGTCTCAGGTTTATCTTGAATTTATTTTGTATATTTATTTTTGGAAGGGCATAGGTTTCTTCATTGAGGGTAAGAACTCTTTCCTCTGGGCCTTTAACAATGCTTGATACACAGTGCGTACTCAAGAAACCAACACTGATAGACTGAGTGGTATCAATACTGGAATGGAGGAGCTGAGTACCACTTTTGAAAGGTGAGCCATAGATATTTCTTTCATGCGTTTAGAAATCCCTCTGCGTAACTTTCACAGAAGGAGTGCTATGAACTTTAAGGTTTAAGGTTCTTAAGATTTCATATAAATCAACTCTATCCTTCTGTGATTTTCATAACTAAGCTTTTATCCCCCTCTCATTTTCACTCTCTTCTTTTTGTACGTACAAGTTAGTGAAGGGGAACATCATCTTGACCAAAACCCCCATGTAAATTCATAAAGTAGAAGTATAGGCTTTCTCTTAAATTACTTTACTCTTGTTAAGCAGCAGGAATAGATACAAATCATCATGGCAACTTGTTGCTTAAGAAAAGATATAAATTTTAAATTTTTAAAGACATAAAAATATTATTCTTTGGATAAATTCCTTGGAAGGAAACAAAATATACTTATCTACTGACTTTCCAGGCAATGTTGTTACTATAGCAACCTATAGTTTTCTTTTCTGAGTGCCAGTCACATGTAAATTATCTGTTTAATGCCTTTTTCCCCTGTGCTCAACTAGAAACTCCATGAGAGTTGGAACTGTGTCTGTCATGCTTACTCCTGGTATCCATAAAACCAGGCACCATTCCTGGTATACAGTAGGTGCATAATAAGTATTGGATGACTCCTGAATGAATGAGAACATGGAATATAAGTTCCATGGCTCTATAATCTGCTGGCTGTCACTTTCCAGGTTTCTTGAACCTTAATGGAGTAAGTATGTTCTCTGTGTAGAATCCCTCCCCGTCCTTCCCTGTTGGTACCCAGAACTCTGCTTTGTAATTTTCATTTCTTTTTGTGGTTTCTCCTTAATGGAATGTTATAAAGATTCTCAAGCCAAGTACAAAAAGCCACACCTCTTCAGTTTCTTGGATGGTTTGACTTTTTTCAGGCAAATACTAATTTTTCCATTTTTTGTGTTTCTTGGTAACTCCCAAGATTCTTTATATTCCTGTGAGTGAATTTTCTCTCTTTGTGCTTCTTAGGAGGGAACACATTGATTGTTTGATATCTGGCTAACTCGTTCATTCATTCAGTAAATAGTTATTGATCATTGAGTATGTGCTAGGTACTTTTCAGCACCAGGGATGCTCCAATGCACAGAAGCAGGTCTCATATTTGCCCCCTTGTAGTTCCCACTCTTAGAGTGGGCAATAGGGACATTACTTTTTTTTTTCTTTGAAAGATTTTATTTATTTATTTGACAGACAGAGATCACAAGTAGACAGAGAGGCAGGCAGAGAGAGACGAGGAAACAGGCTCCCTGGGATCATGACCTGAGCCGAAGGCAGAGGCTTTAACCCACTGAGCCACCCAGGCGCCCCAATAGAGACATTACTTTTTAAAGTCACCCAACTGAGTAAAGAAAGATATGAAGGAAAGGGGCATTGCTTTATGAAAAAGGTAACAAAGCCATCAGACCTAGGCTAGGGGTCAGGGAAGATTTCCAGGAAATAGTAGATAAGCTGAATTTTATTTTATTTTATTTTTTTAAAGATTTTATTTATTTGACAGAGAGAGAGAGAGAGAGAGAGCTCACAAGTAGGCAGAGAGGCAGGCAGAGAAGAGAGGGGGAAGCAGGCTCCCCAATGAGTAGAGAGCCTGATGCGGGGCTCGATCCCAGGACCCTGAGATCATGACCTGAGCTGAAGGCAGAGGCTTAATCCACTGAGCCATCCAGGTGCGCTGATAAGATGAATTTTAAAACATGGATAGGCATTTCCTAGATGAGGTACTTGATGAGCCCATTTTATGAAGTAAGAGGACAAAGGAGACTATGGGGCTGGGGGTGGGGGGAAGATTACCAGAGTTGGGTTGAGATAGAATTTGATTTCCAGAAGAAAACCAATTTGTCACAGTAGTCCTCCTGAGCTACCATACATGTTTTACCGTAATACTAATATTAGTTAAAATTTCTGAGCACTGACTCTGTGTGCCAGGCATAGATCTGTCCTTTATAGGAATGATCTTAATCCTGACAACAGTTCCTGTTTGTGGATTAGGAATCCAGAGAAGTGAGTGTCTTGTCCTCGTCTCCTGGAAGACATGAATACTTGCATTCAGAACTTCTTCCTTTGATTGTCAGCTAATCCTGGTTCTCAGAGGTATTCCTAATACTTCTGGTAGCTCGGGTAACACAGACACATATGTGGATCTCTCTGTATGTGTGTATTCCCTACGTGTAATCACATGTAAACGAAGAGGTCTATGTATACGTTTACATAAAATAGTCCACGTGGGTATTTGGGCGTGTGTATGTGTAAGATACATACGTGTGTAATGATGTACACACAAACACATCAGTAGTATGATTTGATGTTGACAACAGAATCTAGGCATTTGAAATCAAGCAACCTCTTCGTGAAAAAAGTTGCTGGGTAGGACAGATAGATGAGTACTAGCAATGAGCAAGTGGAACTGAGCTGTTCCCTATCAAGTTTGCGTGCCTGGCCACAGCAGGTGAGTGAGTTCTTGAGGGTAAGTGAAAATCTCCTGCACGCAGTCTTCTCCACTGCTGCTAAAGCAGCTCATCTCCACTCGCGGTAGCTGCTTCTAGCTTTAAGTAGCAAGCCCTGGACTCTCTCTGCCAGCTCCTGTCAGGCCAGCCAGGGTTACTGTGGGGCCAGGGTTGCATGGACGCTGTGGTCTGTGCGAGGCCAGGGAAGGGGTTAGTGGATTGGCCGGCCGCCTGGGCACCGGTGCAGGGCAGCCGTGGAGCAGTGCAGCAATTTCCTGCTTGGGGTGAAGCCCTAGAAGGCTGGTGCTGGCGAAGCCCAGACTCTCCAATTCTTTTGAGACAACTCCCTGACCCCCTCCTCCACCCCCGTGTTTCTTTTCGGGGGGAATTTGATTTGTGCTGGGGGGATAATTGATGGGGTTCAGAAAGCCCCCCATCCTCTGCTCCCAGCTCATAGTCCTTTGGCCTGGAATTTATACGTTAGAAAACTCAGATATCGTACTCTCTAGCTCTGAGTTTCTATCATAGATCAAATCACATTAGCAGTGGAGCAGACCTGCTCCTGAAGAGCACTGAAAGGACAGCAGAAAGGACAGGTGAGGGGGACTGTGAACGAGAAGCACGCGTGGGGCGGGGACTGTGAAGGATGGAATAACGCTCGTCAAAATGCACCGTCAGGAAGGAGCCGAAGAGGAGAAAAAAACTACACATTGACCGTTCTTCACAGTTTTACTTAAATCTGATCTTGACTTGGCGCATTTCCCTTTCTTTGTAGAGTGAGGGCAAAAGAAAGCAAATGTATTCCCTAAACTTGCTTACTTTAAGTGTCCCTTCTGTCGCGGTGGTTGAACTGTTCCACATTAAGTATAGCTGGTAGCTAGCCTCTTTTCTGAATTACCCTAATTGTCTCAGTGGTTGTTTTGTTCTTTCAAGTTCAGATGTCTCTCTAATAATTGGTGGCATTCCAGGGAGAACAGTGGGGAGAGGGGGTTTTCCCAAGTTAGACTGGGTTGGTGGAGTACTTCTTGGTGGAAGGAATGTCTGGTCACTACTTCTTTGTGGGTCTTCTCTGTCTGACCTATGGAGTATCCTTCCTCAGTGCACTGGGATCTCTTGAAGGAGAAGCATTTCCTCTCACCAAAGAGCATGGGGTCCTAAGACTCTCTCTAACTAGATGCCTTTTCCTGGGCGGACCCCTCAGGAGCTGTGAGCTTGCCTCATGGGGATATGAAGGCCTGTGTGTCCTCCCGGAATTTTACTCATAGCGCTATGGGGTCCTTGGTGCTTGTAGAACCATCCCCGTTGTTTTATAGGTGAGGGAGCAGATGCCCAGGGCAGTTGAGTGATGAAATTGATGTCACATATTTCTGATCAGCGGCAGAGAAAGAACTGGAATCCAGGTCTCACAACTCCCATCTCCGTCCAGTGTTTTCCCTGTGTAGCACCTGGTTATGAACCCAGGGTACTTCCGAGAGGTCTGAGCACGGCTGCCCATTCTGTGCAATTCTGTTTTTGCCCCTTCTCCTCGGCTGACTCAAATGCTTTGTTTGGCAATATAAAACGATTATCCATTTCAGTATTTTATTTGAGCTGGCTGCCCTATGCCTCATTCTCATGAAGCCTAAAACCAGTTATGCACTTCAGAAAATGCGTACCCCACGAACGAGACACACTGACAAAGATTCACACTGGGTAAGTGCGTAGACTCTGGAGTCAGTGGAACTGCACTTTCTAGGCGTGAAACCGCTTTTTTTTTTTTTTTTAAGGTTACTGTATAATGTATTATTAGCCCCAGGGGCACAGGTCTGTGAATCGTCAGTCTTACACAGTTCACAGCACTCACCATAGCACATACCCTCCCCAGCGTCCATCACCCATTCACCCTCTACTTAACCCTCCACCCCCCAGCAACCCTCAGTTTGTTTGGTGAGATTGAGTCTCTTATGGTTTGTCTCCCTCCCGATCCCATCTTGTCGTGAAATTACTTTTAAGTCTCATTTCTTCATTAGTAAAATGGCGACAATAATAACTAATTCGATTACAGTAGAACCTGTCGTACAGGTTACTGTGAGCATGAATAATGCACGTAAGCACTTCGTACAGTGCCTGGGACATACTAAGTCTTCAGTAAAGTTAGTTATTATGGTTCTTCTTAAATATGCTGTTTTTATAGTTTATACAGCATTGTCATTGCCTCCATTTTAAAAACCATAGGACCTTGTCAACAGGTACTGATTTAGAAAGAGTCTAGTATTGTTTTCACGAACAGAATAGCAGATCTGTGACTGTTCTGAGGGTCAGTTCTGTCTTGGTGTCTGCACACGGTCCTGCCTTCTTCCCACCTGTCGTCCTCCCTCCTCATCCTTCCTTTGCTTTCTCTTCTTGTCGTAGTCTCTCCCTTTTACTTCCTTCCTTTGTTTTTTTTTTTTAAGATTTTATTTATTTACTTGACAGAGAGGGAGAGACAGATCACAAGTATGCAGAGAGGCAGGCAGAGAGAGAGAGAAGGGGAAGCAGGCTCCCTGCTGAGCAGAGAGCCCGATGCGGGGCTCGATCTCAGGACCCTGGGATCATGACCTGAGCCGAAGGCAGAGGCTTTAACTCACTGGAGTTCTTACCTCACCCTTTCACTTTCTTCTGAAAGGACTTGAGCATATCACATATTTGGATAATGTCAGTTAAGTCATTAATGAAAGATAAGAACAAAGACCATGGGAGAGAAGCTTGAAAGAATCATTTCAAGTATATGAACTGAATAAGATTACACACTAGGGAAATAAAGTTTGCTCTAAAGTTACTGGCAGCCGAAGCTTAAAAGGAAATACATTAGGTTATAGTATTCTCGTTTCCTGACAATAGAAAACAAGACACATTAAATCTTGCAGATTATTATTTTTTTCCAACTGGGGCTAAACTCAGGTTATAATAATTGTAGGCCCTACTTATGTAATCAAAGCTTGATTGATAATCTGTACTTGAGAGACAACTCAGTATTTGCACATATAAGTCACATTTTCATGTTATTGTTGTCTTTTATGATGGCCTTATTATATTTAGGTTACATGTTAAAGATATTGTTCAGATTATGGAAATAACTCAGTGTCCCAATGAGTCATGTTTGAGTGGGCTACATATTGATATTTTCACTAATTTTTAAAAATAACAGGCAACAGGAATGAGTCATGCACTTATTTAAAAAACCTGTTTAAAAGTTTTCTAATACATTATTCATGTTTAATCTTAATTAAAATTTATTTATTTATTTATTTAAAAAAAGATTTTTTTTTTTATTTATTTGACAGTAGAGATCACAAGTAGGCAGAGAGGCAGGCAGAGAGAGAGGAAGGGAAGCAGGCTCCCCGATGAACAGAGAGCCCAATGCAGTGCTTGATCCCAGGACCCTGGGATCATGACCTGAGCCGAAGGCAGAGGCTTTAACCCACTGAGCCACCCAGGCACCCCTAATCTTAATTAAAATTTAATGTAATATGTAGAATTCCCTCACATGTTACCTTACACATGTAGATAATACATTTTCTTGTAGATTTCATTCTAATCAGTGACGTTTGCATACAGTTTTACTGTTGGGTTTAATATGTCTTTGTAATACTGGAAAACAAAATGGTTGTTAAATTTATAGGATCACAGTGTCCTTTTTTCAAACAGGTACTTACTTTTGTAAAGAGGTAAGAACTCCAGAAACTGCTTTGCAGGAAAAAGAAGAGTTACTACTCTGGGCCTATGTTACCTTTATAAAGTTGCAAAGAAATTGCCTCAAAATTCATTGGAAGTAGAATTTTTTTTTTTTTCTTTTAATGCCTGTGCCAAATGTAGATTGAATATACATTCTGCCTACATTTTTCTTCTTTTCTCTAACCCAACTTTTAGAATAGTCATTTCTTTACTCTTTGCTGTATGAGAGATTATTTGGTAATGCCCAAGACCCCTAAAAGTTAACAGTTTATTAAATTCTGTCTTATTTGTTTTGATAGAATAGTTATCTTCTATCAAGAATATCTGAAAATAGAGGAATACATTATTTTCTATATGGTGGCCTTATGGTTGGGATTTTATATCTTTAAAACTTAATTTTGTTCAGCAATTTCTCGTGTTAGCAAACTAGCTCACTTGTATTCACTCAGCCTTAGATACTTCTTTTTTTTAAGTTTGAAGTTAACATTTTAACTTTTATAATGGTTTTAACCTTTTAAAAGTGTTTTAACATTGTCAGAAGTGAAGACTGTTCTTTTTTTGTTGGTTATGATTCATCTCTCTACCAGTTTCCCAGAGAGCTGTTACGCAAGGTGCGGTGATTAAGTGTGTGGGGAGATGGCAGTGTTCGGTTTGATCGGCATAATCATCCTGCATTTGTTCTAAAGTTAGCAATGAGAATGGTCTGATTTCAGAGGACCATTGTTTTCCCACCGCAGTACCCGTTGTGAATAATAGACTTTGTAGGTGGCTTGGATACCCTTTCTGGTTTTGGCCCTGGAGTCTCAGCCAGACGGAAGCGTTGTGTGAAGATGTCCTCAACATGCGAGTGGTCTGTCGTCTTGTCAGACTGTCCTTAGGACGTGAGAGGTGCTGCCTAATCTGTTCCAAGCGGGGGTAGGAAATGTCATGGAAGAGCAGTGTAAGTTGAATGGAGAGAAAATAAGTGGATTAAGTTTAATTTAGTTTATTTTTTGGCCGGACCAAGTGTTAAAAAGATCAGAAGTTGTGGCAAATATTGAGGATGAAGTTTGGCCCACCATATCTTCTCCCAAGGTCAATGGTGGGAGGGAAGGTTTTTCAGTCTGCTTTTCCAATTATAGGTTTGTGTGTAGGAGAAAGGATGTACCATTTCCTACGTGATTGTGAAATGTCCCTTCCTTGGGGTCCTCTTCGATTGTATTGGTTCCAGCAATTTATGCTGCCATGTCACTTAAGCTTTGTTTTTATAGAGTCTCCGATAATTTTACTTGAAATTCTCGAGTTCTCTTTTCCCATATGTCTCAGGGGATATTAAAGCTCTCTGTTTGAGGGGGAGGTTTGGGGGACATCTCAAATGGAAACCTAGATCCCTATTCTGAGTTTATTTCAGAGATCTAGGTAGAACAATGGTATAGTTAATGAGTCTGGGAACTTCTTGAAGTCATTTTCTTTGCTAACTGAAAGCATTCATTCGTGTGTGGTTAACTTTGGCTTGATTTTTCTGGTAACTGCCCTTTATTATAGTAATGGAGGCAAATAATTAAAAGCTATGAATAACTTCAATTGAAATTGGAGGAAATTATTGAGAAAGAATTTAGGCAATGTACAGTATATGTGATTCTTTTATGGTTAATTTAAGAAATAGTTACTTTTGAGGGTGTTTCTTTATAGAACTTGTTTTGGAATAATTATAAGTAAATCTTGCTTTTGCAATGAGAATAATATGAACTAACATTTATTTAGTACCGGTTATATGCCAGAATCTCTGTTAAGTACTTTGTATGTATGATGTTTAATAACAACCCTGTAAACTAGGTACCAAGTTCTTATGCTCATCTTTTTAAACTGATTTCAAGAGATACTTGCTATTTTAAGGGAGTGTGAATATTAGAAAAATAGAGAAGGAATGTCAATCTTTATGTAAAACTAGGCTCAAATAGTTATGGGCCTTGGTTATCTGACATAAAGCTTATAAATATTTAGATTAATTTTTAAATATTGTTAAATAATCCTTAATTTGGGTTACTTGTTTATTGTATTTTATTTTACCATTTAGAGATAGTTGTGTATTAGAAACTAGGTGGAATGTTTTGGGGGAGGATATAGATGGTTTAAACATGGATTTGGGGGCAGTCATAGGAGAACACAGGCTAGTGACTACAGTTTGAGTCTGGGCAGAAGTGTAGACAGATATAGAGCACAGCTGGTAGACTGGTTGGGGAAGCCCAGGGCAAGTCTATTGCGTGAAAATTGATGAGCCTCCCAAGAGAGAGCTTATCCCAGGAAAGAAGAATCAAGCTCTTCTGAGCTTGACTTGGTCTTGGGCATTGAGGGACAGAACAGTTCTGAGCATAGGATAATAATGTTTATTCTATATATATATATATATATATATATATATATATATATATATACCCTGCATACACTGAGAGCTCCTGTGTTTAGGGAGCATGAAGTGTAGGGGCTAGAGGAAGACACAGAAGTGGCCGAGCAAAGGAAATAAAACTCTGGGAGCTGAAGGATTTAAATGTAGGGTCAAGTTTACATTGATGAAAAACACTAAGTTACACAATATTTTTTGTTTCAAGTGCTCTTCTTAACTCAAATGATGCCAAAAAGTGTTCTTGGGAGGGTGCTCTTATAGAGTCTACTGATGGTATAAGGGTAGAGGGTACTCGGAGAATCTCTGTACATTCTGCTTAGTTTTGTTATGAACCTAAAATGGTGAATAAAAACAAATAAAATCTCCTTAAAAAACAGGCTCTGTGCTTCAGCTCTCCTAATGGATAGCTACCAGTGATTTTTGACTCAAGTGCCGGTATCACGAAATGATGTTTGTTCACGTCTGAGTCGGCTAGATGGTATTTAAGAGTTTCTCTCTTAAAAATGTAAAGTACTTCTCCCAACCCTTCTTTTTCTCAGATACTAGGAAGTCATTTAAATTTTCTTGGATTCATCTTCCCCATGTTAAATATGACCATACTTGTTTTCTATAGCTGCCTTGAAAGATATCTTAGAAAATAGCTCAGTTTTTTGAGTCCAAAAGAGTTACTGATGGGAGATTTTTAACTGTTAATCTGTTTTAACTCTCCTAGCCCCTTGCTTAGAGGCTTCTTCCAAACCATTGGCATGAACGAGTGACTGCTGAGATACAGAATCAAAGTTAACATCCCAAGGTCTTAGTGGAAGTAGTAGAGAGGAGATTTGGAGGATAAGTGGGAGAATATTTATATTGAGGGACTTCCGTATATATGTGTATTTTATAATATGTGTGTGTTTGTTTATTGCAGCGCATAGATGTACTTTTTGAATTGGGCATGTAACTGTGGATATTATTAAGCATGAGAATGATACTGTGCCTTTCCGTGTTACTGAGCTATTTGCGCATACTCTAAGCTAAAAGTCACACAGTTGATGTGAAAGGGCATATATGACTTTATAAAAATCAGCATAAGTACATAGGCATACGTGCATTTATTTATGCTACCCATGAGATGGGCAATAAAGTATTTGACATGCAGGTCACAAGAGACAAGGGCATTTATATCTCTATTGGGCATTAATAACAAGAGACGTCAAGCCCTTAGGTAGAAAATAGACAAAGTGCTTATAGGGTTTCATGTTAGGCTAGCAGGATAAATGCAAGAGTGGCTTTTGACTTTCCATCAATTTAAAAGGTTATTATTAGCAAGTGCTGGGATTTTGTAGTGGTCTAAATTCTCACTGAGAAATAGTGCCCTATAAATAGTGGATCAAAAAAGGTGTGTTCTCAGCATATTCTACCCATACCGGTTGGGTTTTGGTTGGTGGCAAGAGAAATCTATTGGTTAGCAGGAAGAAAAATGAAAGATACTGGAAGTGGTAGGTGACTTACAGAAATTGAAGGAAAACCTAAACAGCAAAGCTTCAACAGGGCAGGAACTAGGATGGCTCAAGGGCTCTCAGTCAGAATCCATTTCCTGGAAGATTGGGATCGTTGGGTTCCAACTGTCACTATCCTGTATGGCCTTTCTCTAGGTTCAGATTCTTGGGAATGAAATTCCAATTAGGTCATCTTGAATTGGGCTACCCTTTGAAAGACAGCATGGTGATGGTGTGTTCTACCAGAGCCACGTAGACTTTGGAGGGGTTGCTCTCCATAAGAGGCATGAGTTATGGTTACCACAAGAAGGGAACAGAGATGCTAGGCAGGCCAACATGAGAAGCATGCCATAGGCAGTGATGGCACTTTGTAGTTCTTTTAAAAAAGTGAAAATATGGGCGTGCATGATCTCTGAAACTAAGTCTGAATTTATACCCATGAGCATATGCAGATATACCTACTCATGCATATGTATTTTATACAGTGCTTTTGGAAGATCTCTGCCACTTTTTCCTTTAAATCACTACTCTTATAGTTGACATATTGAATGACATTCTATGGGCTGCTTTTCTTCTCTCAAAGAGCAAATTTAAAGACATACAAGTGGTCCCCAAAGACACATTATCTTGGGTGTAATATACAGAAAGTGCTGAGGTTAGCCTATTATGGAAAATCATTCATTTTTTGATCATTAATGAAGGCAGTTTAATTTCTTAGACATGGAAGTGTGAGCTCACATTTTTTTTTTTTTTTTTGCGTAGAAGTTGCATTGACTCATGTGATTAGTCTTATCTACCAGGAGGAGGAGATCCTTCTACTGAGAAAAACTTTTCCTTTTGGTGTACTGTTTGCTTTCTGACCCAGGACTTGATTACTATAATTAAAAACATGTACAAGTTCCGTCAATAAAAACCTGAAGCTTGCCACTTACATTTGTGAATAGATTGTTTTAGATAGATTCTCGTTATGCTTTAATAATGGAAAGAAACTTCTCAATGTGGTTCACACACTTGAGACAAAAGAATAAAAAAAGGTCTTCTGAAGTCATTTATCGATCTTTCAAGTTCTAGATCAGTGGTTCTCAAACTTCATTTGACATATGAGTGTTACCTGGGGTGATTACTGAAAATACAGTTGTATGCGTTGCCTTCTAGAGATTTTGGTTTGGTAGATCAGTGGGGGTTCAAGATTCTAGTTTTATCGAGCACCCCAGATTCTGATGTAGGTAGTCTCCAGACCACACTCTGGAAAATTCTGTTCTAGATGATGTCCTATTAGCTTATGAATAGTATCAAAGAAGGAAGAATTATGTATAATTAGCTCAAAGGCTTAGAGTGGAATTATTATAATATTGAGCATTCAGATGATTTACTCTTAAACCACACTTCTACTAAAGTAACTGACGATTCTGTTTTCACTGAAAATGCAAGGTAACTTTATATGGAAGTTAATGAGAAAGGAAAGTTTATGAATGACTTCTCATTCTTGACTAACATTTTAGTTTTAGATGCATCTCATATATTAATAGCACATTTTTTAATCTGAGTGTATTCCAGGGTGAGTTAGAATGTTTTATTTTTTCCTTGTTTTTGCTTGGAATAAATCAGTGTTCTCTGATAAATATTGCATGGTAGGTGCACCAAGACTATGGTTTCATCCCATATTCCCTTGAAAGTTATTTTTTCATGCATGTATTTTTTCTTCCGAAAGCAAAGTGGTTTTCCCCCAGGATTTTCTGGTAAAAACCTTTTTATCCCATCTATTTCTCTCAACATAAGATGGTTTGAATTGTAATGTTACTTAAAAAAAATTACCCATGAGTGAAACTAACATTATCAGTGGTAAAATAGGAAGGACTCCAGGAAGCCCAGCTTCAGTTGCCGAAGGCACCAAGGGTTGCATAAAAACTTAGAGGGAGCGGTTAAACCAGGATGGAATACAGCAATCAGAAACAGAGTGCCTACTTTTGAGCAAAATAAATATCGCCAACCTCAGTAGATAGCAGCTGGCCCTATAAGACAAAGGATGCCTTTTACTGTAGGTAATATGGGGGCAGAAATTGGTTACATACTATCCTTTTAGTTATGCCTGAACATACAAAGTTATAATCATCTGCAGAAGCATCCACATGCACAAATAAAGAGGCTAGACAGGGAAGGGCTACATAGCTGAAGTCTGTATTTTTCAAATTACCATAGCTTTTCAAAGTCTCAAGCAGGGAAAGCAAACCTAGCAGGTTTTTTTTTTATCTTTCTGACTGAGCTAAGGAAAGATCCTCAAGGCACAAGTGATGGCTTATCATTAGGGGGTTAAATTCAGCCACAAGTGTTTACTTTGTTGTTGTTGTTCGAATTATTTCAACAAATTTCTGGGTAATGTTAATATTAGCTGGCGAGTATTAATGTAGACAGACATTATTTTTCTGATAATCATTAACCTGGAACAAGAACAGATGAGATTTTGTTGGTGGACACTTATATTTTACACCCTCGTGCCCCATGGTCACAGGACCCTTGAATATTTGTAAACCTGATGATATGGTATATTTAGGAGTGCAAAAATACACTTTCCTTTAAAAAGTTCAGCTGATACTTTATGATATTCTTCTGGGTTAATAATTTTCTGAGCTATCTTCTGTTAAAATATTTTAAAGTTTAATATTCAGTAATTCATAGTAAGTAAAAGATTCTCATTGATGTAGCTTCAGTTATATGATTTTCATAAAAATGTAAGAGAGAGAGGAACGTGTCTTATAAGTTCTACAAAAGAGTATGTTTATAGGTACATTCGGTAGAACAGAAGTAGTGACCTATTAAACTAGAAAGTAAGGTGCTAGTTCTACTACATGTTGAGGTCTTCCTTATTATACATTTTTGGCCATGACACAAAACATATTCTGGATTGTTTGGTAGTATTTATATACCTGTTTTCAGAGCAGCAGTTTCTATGGTGTTACATTTGCATTTGTCCTTAGGATAAAACGTTTCCAACAACTTTTTCTTCCATCTGTCTTAAATTTGTGAATTATACCAGGAAGAAAGCTTCAGTTATTGGATTCATGCATTTAACATCTAATAACTTCCCTTTAGACAAGCAGAGTGTGTTTTGAATTCAAGGCTCTGATAACCACAAAAGGCAGGGAACAGGGATGATGCCAGAAAGAAATACTGGATATCAGAGATTGTTCCTGTACAAAGGGAAGGGAGGGGAGAAGTTCCTATAAGTTTTGAGCTTTCAAAACATGGGATCAAAATGGAAGATTTTCATGGTCTGGCTGAGTGTTTATTGTTAGAGCAGAGTATGTCTTAGATGTGTTTGAGTTGAAGGGTATAGATTCATCATTACCATCATCAGAAATTAAACAGAAGAAGAATGAGCAGAAGGACAGAGGCCCAAGTAAGACGGGAGGCCCATGGGTCCCCACTTGCCCATAGTTCACTTTAAAGAACCGTCCTCACTAAGTTTAATATTTTTCCTCTTAGAAATGTCCATGGAATTAAAAATGATTAAGGCTGGTGTACTGCCCACAAGAAACCAGCTACCTCTGACTTGAAGCAGTGTTGGTCTCGGTGGGCTAGGTCTGATCATGGTGGTAGCAATGCTCACGTTGGGAGGGGGTAGGCACTTTTATATCCCTACACAGAGGGATGCTTATGGGGATGAATATCCAGTGGGAAACAAACATTCTCCAGACTGTGAAGATTGGAAGGGATCAGGCTGATGCTGGTCCTGTCTTTATAGACTTGAAGAAAGGTGAGATCTGAATGCCATGGTCATGACAATCCACAAGATGGAGTTCTTTTACACTGGTAAAACATTTCCAAAATGAACACTTGTGTGAACAATGCTGCTTCCAGCGAGACAAAGCCTGAGGAAAACCAAGAAAGAGTGCCAGGTTTATTACATTCAAGGATATGGCTAGAAAACCACACAAAAGTTACTGCTTTGATGACCCCTTCATCATTCCAGATTTTATCAGTTCATCTTGCCAAGCATGTAGGTTGAAAATTTCCTCTGTGTAAGATTAAGTGTGCTCTTTTCTTATCCAGGTTTGTAGGACGTATAAGTGGACCTTGGGTGGAAATCTAATGAATTCCTTTTTACCAAATTGTAACTCATTTCAAAAGATTAAATGGAAGAAATGAGTAAAAAAAAAACCAAAAAAACACAAAAACACAAAAAAACAAAACACACAAAAAACACAAAAACACACAAATAAAACACAAACTCTTCTCCATTATAGTCGTCTTCTATCCCTAGAACTTAATAACTATATATAGTAGGTGCATAGTATTTTTGTAGGTGAACAAGATTGCTTACATAGAAGAGCCAAAGCGGAAAGAGTGCTGTATTGAGCTAGGAAGTAATGTGCTAATTTGTCTCTATGTAAAATCCTTCCTGTTTAGTGATCTGGTTTATGCCTCTCCCTTTTTTTTTCTTTCTACCATCCTGAAATATACATTCCAGAGAAAAGCCCTGTCCCCAAATTGTTTGTAATGTTGTCAAAATCTGGGTTAGCAATACACCTTATGGATATAGGTTATTGTGGGAAAGGTGTATTTTTTTTCTTCAGATGATTAAGAAATAATTGAACAGAAATGAGTAGGTGTGATTGGATACTTCTGCTGTTTTCTTGGAATTGTCATTGGCTCACACATTGTAGCCTTGGCTGTGTATTTCTACAAAAACAGGTTTTAAAGGTGTTTGAGAAATAATTTCCCTCTTCTTTTTTTTCCCATTTGTAACAAAGGGTTACTTTTGTAATGCCACTTGCATTCTCTCCAGGCACAGAAATAACAATATATAAAGTATAAGCTTATTAATAATGTAAATGTAGCCTTTTTTAGTTGCAGTAATAAACTGATTGTATCACTTTTCTGACTGTAATAATTAGTATAGAAACTATGGACTCATAGACAAAGTGCATGGGATTTAACCCACTGAGCCACCCAGGCACTCCAACTGCATGAGATTTAGACAATTATTTATATTTTTTCTCCACTTTGATTGTGGCCAAGAAAATAGATATGGGAATTGACAAAGTTTTTATAAATCAAGATTTATAAACTAATTAGAATTCTTACTGATGATATAGTGCTTATTTGGATATTAAACTCTTGTAGCAGAACAGGGCTCTTTATATGTTGGCTAATTGAACATAATAATAAGAAAGAATAGAGCTCTTGACTAAATAGAAGTTGATGTCATATTGATGTTCTTTGTTGTATCTGTAAAGGGAGGAAACAAGAAAAAAAAACACTGAGTATGTAGGAAAGGCTATTGTTAATGAGTCACTGCCTAATGTAAGACTGTGCACTCAGTGAATCTGGAACTTTAGTGATGGTTACAGAAAGATATAACTGATTATCTATGTATATCGCCTGGGGGGGATCGACAGAAATGAGCATCTGTACCCCTTAGTTGGAGCTATTAAAATTTCACTTTGCTGGTTAGTCCTGTGACTCTCTCCTCTTCATCTAGTGGGTTGTTTTGGCTCCAGGCCACTTCTTAAGAAGACCATTGAGTCTGTTACGGAGTGAGATGACTTGCTGCCAATGTAAGGACCCATGTTAGCACCAACACCCTTTTTTCCCTCTCAAGCAAGAAAATCCATGTTAGCTCCTCCCTTTCCTTCATTGTCTTCTGCTTATTTTTCTGAACATTAAGCCAATATCATCTGCTAATGTACATATTTATAATGAATCATTTTTTGTGAAAAAGATAACCTATAAGTTGACATACCTTTTATAAAGAACATACAGTCTCTAGCCTGACCTGTGTCTGGCAGAGAGTAGGCACTCTTCTTGCCCTCTTATGACTTTGGGAAAATTTTAACCTCTCGATATTTTTTTCTTTTAATTCTCATCTATAAAATAATAGTGGTGAGTATAGATACGATCTTCTTTAAAATAAGCTCTTAAATGGAGATAAGGATGAGTAGTTGTCATTAAATCTAGTCAACAATTGATAGCTTATTGAGCATTTATTATGTACAAAGCTCTATTTTCCCCTCCCATCTTTTTAAGCTGATGACACTGAAGGGGAGTAAGGATGTGATGGAGCACATGAGAAGAGAAAAGCATCAGAGAGTGTGGGCGAAGCATTCCGTCCAAGCCAGCACACCACCTGTTCTAAGTTGCACACTGACCATCAGATGCCTACATTCTTCCCTCAAATTATGAACTGGACACTCTTTGTTCTTGAACTCTTTCTTCCATCTGGTAATTCCGTCTGTTTCAGAGAAGAAACATTTTTTTCCTCCTATTTTTGATTCAACTTTTTGGTATCAGATAACTGCCTATTTGAAAATTTGGTTTTACTACATTTTGGTCCTCTTGATGCACTCTAAAAAAATACATGCCCAAAGCCTTGTGTTTATTAGTATTGGACAAGACCATGTATTAGTGTTGGAGGAGGTCCTCGATTCAGAGACTTGATGGAAAGCTAGATTGTCAGTTGTCTTTATGAAATAGACACAGAACATGTGAATTCAAAACATTTTATTTGCAAATGTCAGCCAGATGGGCCTCTCTGTACTGGACAAAGCAGAGATATAAGTAGAATGTATGAATATCAAAATATGATAGTTTTAACTTGGGTGGTCTCAAAGCTACCATGATGACGAAGATAGGTGTTGGGTTTTGAAGTAAGTTAGAACTGGGTGAACCCTCTGCCATCTAGAAACTTTGCTACATTGGGAAAAAAAATGAATTGATATCTGTAGGTCATAGTGGAAATAATATTTACTACAGGGTTTTGTTTTTTTGTTTTTAGTCTGGCTTAAAGTAGATAACATGTGTAAATCTATACACAGTGTTTTCATGAGGGTAAATACATAGTTGTTGCTTCTGCTGGAAATTTAGAAAGTATTAAAAAGTGGTTAGAATCAGTGAATATATCTCTAGAGAGGAAAGAAAAGGAATCAGAGGGTGAAAATTAGAGTAACTTTTTAAAAAGGGAAAGTTGGGAAGAGAACTGGCAGGAAGGTTGCTTGAATGATTTTATTGTGAACGTGTTTTCTCAATGATCTTTAACAAAATCAATAACCTGTTAAACCAGAATACAAGTAATACAAGTGCTTGAAGATGATACAGGCAAAAAGTTACCAACCTTCAGTATTAGAATACACATAACATTGATTTATTATCTATATCCCATGATCTGCTCAGGTTTTTAAGATTTATGTCAGATCTGAAATCACTACTTGATAATGGGACTCTAGTCTAAACTACAAAAATTTTTTAGCATAAGCCCCCTTTGAATGAGTCACTATGATCAGCACATCTGTAGAGGTTCCAGAAATGGAATAACAGAGTTGTAAGAAAATCTGCGAGAGCAGTGTATTGGATAATGTGGAGAAATTTTGGAAGATTGGATTTCTTTAAAGTACAGATCTTGTTCCCCTGTTTTAGTGTTTGTTGTCATGAAAATAATCACAAACCCACATGCCCGAGGCTTAATGAAAACCTGGTGGCTGCAGAAATAAAGTATAACATGCTCTGTTTCTCCTTTTAACCCATTTCATCTAACTCAGCATTTCCCACAGTACTCTCAGGAAGTTTTGAGCATTCCAATCCCAGGCAGATACTCAGTTTTTCAAATTTTTGTGATGTGGGAAATAGATAAAAGAAGGAGAAAGAATTGAGAGGCAGTGGCATTTATAATGTAGCAGTTTTCAAGTGGAAGAGAATTTGGGTGGGGTGGGGGTGGGGCTTCTGCTTTGAGAACTCGATTCCCAGGAGCGGTCCCCAGTCTGCTTTGTTGTTTGAGCATCCTTTAGGTGCCCACCTTTTTTTTTTTTTTTTCCCCCAAGATTTTGTTTATTTAATAGGCAGAGATCATATGTAGGCAGAGAGAGAGAGGGAAGCAGGCTCCCTGCCAAGCAGAGAGCCCGATGCGGGGCTTGATCCCAAGACCTTGAGATCATGACCCGAGCTGAAGGCAGAGGCTCAACCCACTGAGCCACCCAGGCGCCCCTAGGTGCCCATCTTTAATGGGGGCTATAATCAGAACAGTAGCAGTCACCCCATCCCCCACTTTTTGCACACTCCCTGCTGTAGCAGGACTGGTGATATCTTCACCATTAGCAGCAAGTCCTCGTTTTTCCTGATGAAACTTGTGGGCCTTACAGATTTGCTGTGAGGAACCTGGGAGATACCTCACTTCTGCAAAGGTAAGTATGGGAATTCAAGGGAATTGAATTTTTTCCTGGCCTCATCTCTGGTCTGCTGTAGGAATGCAGAGCAGATGCAGTGACTCAGATGTAATTCCATCTGTGCGCTAATGACATTCAGACACGCTCCTCTGTCTTTCGGTGTTTTGTTCTTCTGTTTTAAGTCTGTTCTACTCAGGGAATATTCTGGTAGGACAGAGTGGGTCTGGCTTTTGAGTTTTGAAAGATAAAGGTAGTTCTTTGTTTAATGAATGGTATTGAAAAAATGACATATATGTATAATTTTAAAAAATATTTATATATTTTTAAAAAGGAGGCCAACAGCTTTCAGGACATCACTGCAAGAATTTCACACGTAAGAAAGACAAGGCTAGTACCCTTACACGTAACATGCACTATAATTCAGTGGTTAGTGTTCAGTTTCTAAAGATTTATTACTCTTTTTCCTTTAATTTTTACATGTTAGAATAATTCCAGTATGCTTAAGGGAGAATAGGATTGGGTTAGATTGGATGGGGAAAGGAAAGAAGGAGCCAAGGTTATTTTAGAATAGGAATGTATTCTAATGCTATAAATAATAAA
>NW_019154105.1:9821981-9970265 GCF_002288905.1 Enhydra lutris kenyoni
CTTGCTTTTGCAATGAGAATAATATAAACTAACATTTATTTAGTACCAGTTATATGCCAGAATCTCTGTTAAGTACTTTGTATGTATTATGTTTAATAACAACCCTGTAAACTAGGTACCAAGTTCTTATGCTCATCTTTTTAAACTGATTTCAAGAGATACTTGCTATTTTAAGGGAGGGTGAATATTAGAAAAATAGAGAAGGAATTTCAGTCTCTATGTAAAACTAGGCTCAAATAGTTATGGGCCTGTTTTATCTGATATAAAGCTTATAAATATTTGGATTAATTTTTAAGTATTGTTAAATAATCCTTAATTTGGGTTACTTGTTTATTTTATTTTACCATTTAGAGATAGTTGTGTATTAGAAACTAGGTGGAATGTTTTGGGGAGGATATAGATAGTTTAAACATGGATTTTGGGGAATTTATAGGAGAACAGAGGATAGTGACTACAGTTTGAGTCTGGGCAGAAGTGTAGACAGATATGGAGCACAGCTGGTAGACTGGTTGGGGAAGCCCAGGGCAAGTCTATTGCATGATAATTGATGAGCCTCCCAAGAAAGAGCTTACCCCAGGAAAGAAGAATCAAGCTCTTCTGAACTTGACTTGGTCTTGTGCATTGAGGGACAGAACAGTTCTGAGCATAGGATAATAATGTTTGTTCTTTTTATATATGTGTGTGTGTGTGTGTGTGTGTGTGTATATATATATATTTTTTTTTTTTTTTTTTTCTGCTTTAGCCCTAAATGGATTTATGTCTGAGCTCCATGGAAATATAGGAGGGCATCTAAATAAAAATTGTAGGGATAAAAGGCTTATTCACTTGTTTATGGGAAACATATTTTGGAGTCTTTGAATAATACTTGTCATTTGTATGGGCCTAGGAATCCCACGTCAGCAGGTCCAGGAGTTGGTGACTTCTAAGTTATTACGTGAATGAGACCCATCCATGCCCATCGATGGGTAAACCCTGACAACCTGGGGGGGTTATAGAAATAACTGTCGTCCCAGTGAACATAAAAGGGAGATATTGAGAAAGAAACAGAGAGGGGGGAGGGGAAAGAGGCAGGTGGGCATTCAGAGGGCAGAGTGATAAGAATGGTAACTCCCATCTCCCATCCTAGGCATCAAGGAAGACTTCAGGGAGGGCAGTCTTAAAGAATACGTAATACTGGAGCACAGAGAAATAGGAAAGAGGGAATGCCAGTCTGAACAGAGGAAAATATAGAAGTAAAGACATGGACATGGCAAGTATGGGGATGGGGGGAAGATAGTGAAAACTTCAGTTGGCTTCATCACAGCACATACAAGGAGCTTCAGAGTGGCAATAAAGAAGAGTATCCCGATTGAATTGTATTTAAGAAGTACTTAAATAAGTGACACGGTGGGGAGTGAACCGGAAGTGAAGGGGAAGTGGTGGAGAGCAGTTTGAAGGCTTGTGTAATATCCACAGTGTAACAATACAGTACAGTACAATAATAGGTAGTATGATTAGGAACCAGAGAAGTAGCTGGGGACATAGTGATAGGGGAAAGATTGCATAACATTATTGAGTAAAATTCCTACAATTTGGCAACTAATTTGGATGGAGAGAGAGGAGGAGGGTGTGGGTAAGGTGGTCACAGATCAGCTGAGTTTTGAGAAGGCAAGATTAGAGAATATGGAAAACAGAAGGACAGAAGAAAAATGCTTCTTAGATTCCCCCAGGACACACTGGATGTGAACTGCCGACGGGGTGTGCAGATCGAGATGTTTAGCAGAAAGCTGGGGATAAGGGGAGACTCCAGAGGGAGCACATGGCCCCCGGGGAGGAGTTTGGAAGTCAGGGGGATAAAGGAGGTAACTGAAGTGGGGACAGTGGGTAGAATTGAGGATGTCCAGATAGGAGAGCTGAAGCATAGAGCCTGTTTTTTAAGGAGATTTTATTTGTTTTTATTCGTAATTTTAGGTTCATAACAAAACTAAGCAGAAGGTACAGAGATTCTCTGAGTACCCTCTACCCCTGCATACACCGAGAGCTCCTGTGCTTAGGGAACATGAAGCATAGGGGCTAGAAGAAGAGACAGAAGTGGCCGAGCAAAGAAAACAAAACTCTGAGAGCTAAAGGATTTAAATGTAGGGTCAAGTTTACATTGATGAAAAACACTAAGTTACACAATATTTTTTGTTTCCAGTGCTCTTCTTAACTCAAATGATGCTAAAAAGTGTTCTTGGGAGGATATTCTTATAGAGTCTACTAATGATATCTACGGTGATTTTGACTTGAGTGTTGGTATCACGAAATGATGTTTGTTCACATCTGAGTCGGCTAGATGGTATTTCAGAGTTTCTCTCTTAAAAATGTAAAATACTTCTCCCAACCCTTCTTTTTCTCAGATACTAGGCAGTCATTTAAATTTTCTTGGATTCATCTTCCCCATGTTAAATATGACCATACTTGTTTTCTATAGCTGCCTTGAAAGATATCTTAGAAAATAGCTCAGTTTTTGAGTCCAAAAGAGTTACTGATGGGAGATTTTTAACTGTTTATCTGTTTTTAACTTTCCTAGCCCCTTGCTTAGAGGCTTCTTCCAAACCATTGGCATGAACGAGTGACTGCTGAGATACAGACTAGAAGTTAACACCCCAAGGTCTTAGTGGAAGTAGTAGAGAGGAGATTTGGAGGATAAGTGGGAGAATATTTATATCGAGGGACTTCCGTATTTATGTGTATTTTATAATATGCATGTGTTTGTTTATTGCAGCGCATAGATGTACTTTTTGAATTGGGCATGCAACTGTGGATATTATTAAGCATGTGAATGATACTGTGCATTACCATGTTATTGTGTTATTTGCGCATACTCTAAGCTAAAAGTCACATACTTGTGTGAAAGGGCATATGTAACTTTTTAAAAATCAGCATAAGTACATGGGCATAAATGCATTTATTTATGTTACCCATGAGATGGGCAATAAACTATTTGGCATGCAGGTCACAAGAGACAAGGGCATTTATATCTCTATTGGGCATTAATAACAAGAGACATCAAGCACTTAGGTAGAAAATAGACAAAGTGCTTATAGGGTTTCATGTTAGGCCAGCAGGATAAATGCAAGCATGGCTTTTGACTTTCCATTTAAAAGGTTTATTATTAGCAATTTAAAAGGTTATTAGCAAGTGCTGGGATTTCGTAGTGGTTTAAATTCTCACTGAGAAATAGTGCCCTACAAATAGTGGATCCAAAAAAAAAAAGTGTGTTCTCAGCATATTCTACCCTTACCGGTTGGGTTTTTAGTTGGTGGCAAGAGAAATCTATTGGTTAGCATGAAGAAAAATGGCCCAAGTAAGACGGGAGGCCCATGGGTCCCCACTTACGCATAGTTCACTTTAAAGAACCGTCCTCACTAAGTTTAATATTTTTCCTTTTAGAAATGTCAGTGGAATTAAAAATGATTAAGGCTGGTGTACTGCCCACAAGAAACCAGCTACCTCTGACTTGAAGCAGTGTTGGTCTTGGTGGGCTAGGTCTGATCATGGTGATAGCAATGCTGACGTTGGGAGGGGATAGGCACTTTTATATCCCTACACAGAGGGATGCTTATGGAGATGAATATCCAATGGGAAACAAACATTCTCCAGACTGTGAAGATTGGAAGGGATCAGGCTGGTGCTGGTCCTGTCTTTATAGACTTGAAGAAAGGTGAGATCTGAATGCCATGGTCATGACAATCCACAAGATGGAGTTCTTTTACACTGGTAAAACATTTCCAAAATGAACACTTGTGTGAACAATGCTGCTTCCAGCAAGACAAAGCCTGAGGAAAACCAAGAAAGAGTGCCGGGTTTATTACATTCAAGGATATGGATAGAAAACCACACAAAAGTTACTGCTTTGATGACCCCTTCATCATTCCAGATTTTATCAGGTCATCTTGCCAAGCATGTAGGTTGAAAATTTCCTCTGTGTAAGATGAAGTACGCTCCTTTCTTATCCAGGTTTGTAGGAGGTACAACTGGACCTTGGGTGGAAATCTAATGAATTCCTTTTTACAAAACTTTAACTCATTTTGAAAGATTAAATGGAAGAAATGAGAAAAAAAATACAAAACACAAAACCCCCAACCCTTCTCCATTATAGTCATCTTCTATCCCTAGAACTTAATGACTATAGTTAGTAGGTGCATAGTATGTTTGTAGGTGAACAAGATTGCTTACATAGAAGAGCCAAAGCAGAAAGAGTACTGTATTGAGCTAGGAAATAATGTGCTAATTTCTCTCTATGTAAAATCCTTCCTGTTTAGTGATCTGGTTTATGCCTCTCCCTTTTTTTTCTTTCTACCATCCTGAAATATACATTCCAGAAAAAAACCCTGTCCCCAAATTGTTTGTAATGTTCTCAAAATCTGGGTTAGCAATACACCTTATGGATATAGGTGGGAAAGCTGTATTGTGGGAAATTGTGTATTGTGGAACAGGTGTATTTTTTTTTCTTCAGATGATTAAGAAATAATTGAACAGAAATGAGTAGGTGTGATTGGATACTTCTGCTGTTTTCTTGGAATTGTCATTGACTCACACATTGTAGCCTTGGCTGTGTATTTCTACAAAAACAGGTTTTAAAGGTGTTTGATAAATAATTTCCCTTCTCTTTTTTTTCTCATTTGTAACAAAAGGTAGTGAATGCCACTTGCATTCACACAGGCACAGAAATAACAACATATAAGTATAAGCTTATTAATAATGTAAATGTAGCCTTTTTTAGTTGGAGTAATAAGCTGATTGTATCACTTTTCTGACTGTAATAATTAGTATAGAAACTACGGACTCATAGACAAAGTGCATGAGATTTAACCCACTGAGCCACCCAGGAACCCCAACTGCATGAGATTTAGACATTTACAATTTTTCTCCACTTTGATTATGGCCACGAAAATAGATAAGGGAATTGACAAAGTTTTTATAAATCAAGATTTATAAACTAATCAGAATTCTTACTGATGATATAGTACTTATTTGGATATTAAACTCTTGTAGCAGAACAGGGCTCTTTATATGTTGGCTAATTGAACATAATAATAATAAAGAAAGAATAGAGCTCTTGACAAAATAGAAGTTGATGTCATATTGATGTTCTTTGTCGTATCTATAAAGGGAGAAAATAAGAAAAAAAAAAAACTCTGAGTATGTAGGAAAGGCTATTGTTAAGGAGTCACTGCCTAATGTAGGACTGTGCACTCAGTGAATCTGGAACTTTGGTGATGGTTACAGAAAGATACAACTGATTATCTATGTATATTGCATGGGGGGATCGACAGAAATGAGCATCTGTACCCCTTAGTCGTAGCTATTAAAATTTCACTTTGCTGGTTGGACCTGTGACTCTCTCCTCTTCATCTAGTGGGTTGTTTTGGCTCCAGGCCATTTCTTAAGGAGACCATTGAGTCTTGTTACGGAGTGAGATGACTTGCTGCCAATGTAAAGACCTATGTTAGCACCAGCATACTTTTTTTCCTCTCAAGCAAGAAAATTCAGATTAGTTTTTCCCTTTCCTTTATTGTCTTCTGCTTGTTTTTCTGAACATTATCCAATATCATCTGCTAATGTACATATTTACAATGAATCATTTTTTGTGAAAAAGATAATCTATAAGTTGACATAACTTTTGTGAAGAACAGTCTCTAGCCTAAACTCTATCTGGCAGAGAGTAGTCACTCTTCTTGCCCTCTTATGACTTTGGGAAAATTTTAACCTCTCGGTATTTTTTTTTTTATTCTCATCTACAAAAGTGGTGAGCATAGATACAATCTTCCTTAAAATAAGCTTGTAAATCAAGATAAGGATGAGTAGTTTTCATTAAATCTAGTCAACAATTGATAGCTTATTGAGCACTTATTATTTACAAAGCTCTATTTTCCCCTCCCCCCTTTTTAAGCTGATGACACTGAAGGGGAATAAGGATGTGGTAGAACACCTGAGAAGAGAAAAGCATCAGAGAGTGTGGGCGAAGCATTCCATCCAAGCCAGCACACCACCTGTTTTAAGTAGCACACTGACCATCGGATGCCTATATTCTTCCCTCAAATTATGAACTTGACACTCTTTGTTCTTGAACTCTTTCTTCCATCTGGTAATCCCGTCTGTTTCAGAGAAGAAACATTTTTTTCCTCCTATTTTTGATTCAACTTTATGGTGTCAGATATCTGCCTATTTGAAAATTTGGTTTTACTGCATTTTGGTTTTCTTGATGCACTCTAAAAAAATACATGCCAAGCCTTGTGTTTATTAGGATTGGACAAGGCCACGTATTAGTGTTGGAAGAGGTCCTTGATTCAGAGACTTGATAGAAAGCTAGATTGTCAGTTGTCTTTATGAAATTGACACAGAACATGTGAATTCAAGACATTTTATTTGCAAATGTCAGCCAGATGGTCCTCTCTGTACTGGACAAAGCAGAGATATAAGTAGAATGTATGAATATAAAAAAATGAGTTTTAACTTGGGTGGTCTCAATACCTACCATGATGACGAAGATAGGTGTTGGGTTTTGAGGTAAGTTAGAACTGGGTGAACCCTCTGCCATCTAGAAACTTTGCTACATTGGGAGAAAAATGAATTGATTTCTGTAGGTCATAGTTTCCTCATTTATAAAGCGGAAATAATATTCAGTATAGGGTTTTGTTTTTTAGTTTTTGTTTTTGGTCTGGCTTCAAGTAGATAACGTGTAAATCTATACACAGTGTTTTCATGAGGGTAGATACACAGTTGTTGCTTCTGCTGGAAATTTAGAAAGTATTAAAAAGTGGTTAGAATCAGTGAAGATATCTCTAGAAAGGAAAGGAAAGAAATCAGAGGTTGAAAATTAGAGTAACTTTTTAAAAGGAAAGTTGGGAAGAGAACTGGCAGGAAGGTTGCTCGAATGATTTTATTGTGAACATGTTTTCTCAATGATCTTTAACAAAATCAATAACCTGTTAAACCAGAATACAAGTAATACAAGTACTTGAAGATGATACAGGCAAAAAGTTACCAACCTTCAGTATTAGAATACACAAAACATTGAATTATTATCTATATCCCATGATCTGTTCAAGTTTTTAAGATTTATGTCAGATCTGATATCACTACTTGATAATGGGACTCTAGTCTAAACTACAAAATTTTTTTAGCATAAGCCCCCTTGAATGAGTCAGTATGATCAACACATCTGTAGAGGTTCCAGAAATTGAATAATAGAGTTGTAAGAAAATCTGTGAGAGCAGTGTATTAGATGATGTGGCAAAATTTTGGAAGATTGGATTTCTTTAAAGTACAGATCTTGTTCCCCTGTTTTAGTGTTTGTTGTCATGAAAATAATCACAAACCCACATGCCCAAGGCTTAATGAAAACCTGGTGGCTGCAGAAATAATCAAAAGTATAACAACATGCACTGTTTCTCCTTTTAACCCATTTCATCTAACTTAACATTTCACACAGTACTCTCAGGAAGTTTTGAGCATTCCAATCCCAGACAGATACTCAGTTTTTCAAATTTTTGTGATGTGGGAAATAGATAAAAGAAGGAGAAAGAATTGAGAGGCAGTGGCATTTATAATGTAGCAGTTTTCAAGTGGAAGAGAATTTGGGCGGGGTGGGGGTGGGGCTTCTGCTTTGAGAACTCGATTCCCAGGAGTGGACCCCAGTCTGCTTTGTTGTTTGAGCATCTTTTAGGTGCCTACCTTTTTTTTTTTTTCAAGAGTTTGTTTATTTAATAGGCTGAGATCATATGTAGGCAGAGAGAGTGGGGGAAGCAGGCTTCCTGCCAAGCAGAGAGCCTGATGCGGGGCTCGATCCCAAGACCTTGAGATCATGACCTGAGCCGAAGGCAGAGGCTCAACCCACTGAGCCACCCAGCTGCCCCTAGGTGCCCATCTTTAATGTGGGTTATAATCAGAACAGTAGCAGTCACCCCATCCCCCACTTTTTGCACACTTCCTGCTGTAGCAGGACTGGTGATATCTTCACCATTAGCAGCAAGTCCTCGTTTTTCCTGATGAAACTTGTGGGCCTTACAGATTTGCTGTGAGGAACCTGGGAGATCCACCTCACTTCTGCAAAGGTGAGCATGGGAATTCAAGGGAATTGGATTTTTTCCTGGCCTCATCTCTGGTCTGCTGTAGGAATGCAGAGCAGATGCAGTGACTCAGATCTGCGTTAATGACATTCAGACATGCTCCTCTGTCTTTCGGTGTTTTGTTCTTCTGCTTTAAGTCTGTTCTACTCAGGGAATATTCTGGTAGGACAGAGTGGGTCTGGCTTTTGAGTTTTGAAAGATAAAGGTAGTTGTTTAATGAACGGTATTGAAAAAATGACATATATGTATAATTTTTAAAAAATATTTATATATTTTTAAAAAGGAGGCCAATAGTTTTCAGGACGTCACTGCAAGAATTTCACACATAAGAAAAACAAGGCTAGCACCCTTACACGTAACATGCACTATAATTCAGTAGTTAGTGTTCAGTTTCTAAAGATTTATTACTCTTTTTCCTTTAATTTTTACATGTTACAATAATTTCAGTATGCTTAAGGGAGAATAGGATTGGGTTAGATTGGATGGGGAAAGGAAAGAAGGAGCTAAGGTTATTTTAGAATAGGAATGTATTCTAATGCTATAAATAATAAATAAATGCTGTATTAATGAGATTTGGGTACTCTTCCCCCTGACCCTTTTATCCAAATCTTTGTATTCTCTTTCAGTGAGGATGGATGCTTGAGGCAGTGTAAACCTTCCTGAAAACCACTGTTAGCAACAGACTTGTTCTCTGCCTGATGCCAGGGTTGACCAAATATGTTCGGTGTCTACCTTGGAGGCACATGAAGAGTGTATTTCCCAGAATTCATTGCTGAGGGACTGTTATTCCTCTGAGAAAAAGAGAAATGAGAGAGGGAGAGGCTTACCACTGGCAGAAATGAAACTAAAACATTTATTAGAAGATTAATTCCTGATACTGCTTCCACCAAGACTAGACTAGTTTAACTTTAGAATTAAAAAAAAAATCAAATTCAGGGGCACCTGGGTGGCTCAGTTGTGAAGTGTCTGCCTTCGGTTCAGGTCATGATCTCAGGGTCCTGGGATCCAGCCCCACATCAGGCTCCTTGCTCAGTGGGGAGCCTACTTCTCACTCTCCCACTCCCCCAGCTTATGTTCCCTCTGTTGCCGTGTCTCTCTTTGTCAAATAAATAAAAATAAAATCTTTAAAAAAAATCAAATTCATTGAGGTGTTACTGAGATACAGTGAAATTCTCCAGCTTTAGGTGAACTATCTGGTAAATTCTGACAGTGTAACACAGTCATGGAGCCATCACCATAGTCATGATACAGAAAATGTTTCCTCCTGTTCCTTAACCATCAGTTTCCTTGCTCTACCTCCTGCAACCACTGCTCTGATTTCTTGCACTGTAATTTTGCCTATTCTGGAATTTTATACAAATGAAATCAGACAGTAGGTATTTTGTGTGTGTGAGTTTGGATTTTTTCAGTTATCATAATGCTTTTGGGATTCAGCCATGTTATTGCTGAATCTATAATTTGTGTATTTTTACTGCAGAATACTATTCCACTGTATAGATACATCAAAATTCGCTCATCCAAAGACATTTGGGTTCCTTTAATTTTTTGGCTATTGCAAATAAGGCAGCTATGAACATTAGGGTAAAAGTATTTGTATGGATAGGTTTTCATTTCACGTAAGCAAATATTTAGGAATGATATGGCTGGGGTCATATAACAGGTATACGTCTAACTTTATAACAAACTGCCAAACTATTTTGTGAACTGGCTTCACCATTTTTCTTTGCTCATAACAAGATAAGAGAGTTCCAGTTCCTCTACATCCTTGCCAACATTAGGTAATGTCAGTTTTTTGTTTTGTTTTGTTTTGTTTTAATTTTAGGTATTCTTTTGAGTGAATAGGGATATCTCATTAAGGTTTTGATTATTTTTATTGCTATACTGACTATAATGATGTTGAGGGTTTTATCCTTATGTGTACTTGTCATTTATATATCTTCTTCTATGATTTAACTACAAATCTTTTGCCAGTTTTAAAAAACAGATTGCCTTCTTGAGTTTAAGAAATCTTTTACATTCTGGATACAAATATTGTATTTTCTTCTGTCTGTAGCCAGACTTTTCATTTACTTTTTTTTTTTTTAAAGAGCAAAAGTTTTTCATTTTGCTATCTTATTGATATTTTCTTTTATACCCATGCTGTTGGTGTCTTATTTAAGAAATCATTAACAAACTCAAAGTTCTTTGTTTCCTAGAAATTCTTGGAATTTTAGTCTGTGTACTACTAATCTATTTAGACAGGTTACTCCCACTTTATTTATTTTTTTTTAAATAATTTGAGCTATCCCAGTTTCTTTGCCTTTCTGTATAAAATTTAAAGTAATCATGTATATCTCTATAAAAATGTTGCTTGGATTTTTTTTTTTAAAAGATCTTTATATTTAGGTGAGAGAGAGAGTGAGAGATATTGTGTGTGCACGAGTAGAGGGAGGGGCAAAGGGAGAAGGAGAGAATCTCAAGCAGACTCCCCGCTGAGCGTGGAGCCTAATCCAGGGCTCCATCTCACGACACCGAGATTATGACCTGAACCAAAATAAAGACTCGAATGAATGATTAACTGACTGAGGAACCCAGATGCCCCATTGCTTGGATTTTGATAGGAATTGTATTGAATTTATATAAAAATCTGGAGAAAATTGCCATCTATACTGTGCTGAATCTTCAATCTATGATCACAATATGTCCTTGCATTTCTTTAGATCTTTTTAAATTTATTTCATCAGTATTGCATAGTGTTCAGCATATTCTTCCTGTACATGTTTTCTTAGATTTACACCTACTAGTATTTTATCTTTTTTTCTCACTCTCCTGAGTGTGGTTGTAAATGATATTGTGGGTTTTTTTTTTTTTTAAATTTTAGTGTCTGCACATTCATCACTTATATAAAAGTATGATTGATTTTTGCATGTGTATCTTGTATTATGCTACCTTGCTAAACTTACGTATTACTTCTGAGTTATTTTGATAGATTCCTTGAGATTTTCTACACAGACAACCATACCTTCTGGAATTAGGGACAGTTTTCTTTCTTTCTTTACAATTTGCATGTTTTTTAATGTCCTCTTCTTACACTGTATTAAGTAAGAGGGTTGGGAACAAATATCTTTGCCTTGTTCTTAATCTTAAAGGAAAAGCTAGTACCATTAACTATAATGTTATCATTTTATCATTAAGTATGTTTTACCATTAAGTATAATGTTATTTATATGTTTTTTTTTGAAGATATTCTTTATCAAGTTGAGGAAGTTCCCTTCTGTTCGTATTTTTCTGAGCATTTTTATCATAAACTGGTGTTGAATTTTGCCTAATGATTTTTCTGCATCAATTGATACAATCATGTGATTTTTCTTTCTTGTCCTGTTAATGCAGTGGATTTTATTGGTTGATTGATTTTCAAATATTGAACCATCCTTGCATCCCTGGAATAAACCTTGTTAGATCATGTTGTATAATCCTTATATTGTTATATTGTTGAATCCTGTTTGCTAATATTTTGTTAAGAATGTTTGTATCAATATTCATAAAGATATTGATATCGAGGTTTTTTTTTTTTTTAACTGGCTTTGTCTGGTTTTGGTATCAGGGTAATTAGCTTCATAAAATGAACTGATGAGTATTCCTTCTTCCTCTTTTGTTTTTTGGGAGGGATTGAATGTTGCTGTTAATTCTTCTTTAACCATTTTGAGGAATTCTTCAGTAAAACTTTCTCACACACACACAAGATTCCTTTTGTGTGTGTGTGAGAGAGGATTTTAAAGTTATGAATTTAATTGCCTTAAAAGTTTTAGAAATATTTAAATGATGTGTTTTGCATTGGATGACTTGTGGTGGTTTGTGTTTTTTTTGAGAAAGTAGTTTACCTTGTCTGTGTTGTCAAATTTATGTTTATGGATTTCATCATATTCCCTTATTATCCATTTGATGTCTTAATGTCTTGAATGAATCTCCTGTTTCATTTCTGATATTATTTTTGTCTTCTCTCTTTTTTTTCATTGTCAGTCTTTTCAGAGGCTTGTCAATTTCATTGATGTTTTCAAAGAACCAGCTCTTTGTTTCATTGATTTTTCCTCTTGTTTTTCTTTTTTCTTTCATTGATTTCTACTATTTATTATTTCTTTCTGTCTACATGCTTTGAGTTTATTTTACTCTTCTTTTTCTAGTTTCTTTGGGTACGAGCCTAGATTATTGATTTGAGACTTTTCCTCTTATCTAATGTGTTCATTTCATGCTATTAATTTCCCTCTCTGTCCTGCTTTGGCTGAGTCCCACAAATTTTGATATGTTGTATATTCATTCAGTTCGATGTTCTTTTTTTTTTTCTCCCCTTGAGATTTTCTCTTCGACTCATGGATTATTTATAGTAATTGTTTAGTTTCTAAGTGTTTGGGTGATACTTCTGTTATTTTTAGTTTGATTTCATTGTAGTCAGAAAAACACTCAGTCTGATTTCATTTATTTCAAATTTGTTGAGTTTTTTTTTTTTTTGGGACCAGCGTATAGATTTATCTTGATGTATTTGTTTTTTTGTGGGCTCTTGAAAGTGTGTATTTTGCTGTTCTTGGAGGGAATGTTGTAAAATACTGATTAGATCCTGTTGGCTGATGGTGTTGTTAAGTTCTTCTCTATCTTTGCTGACTTTGTTACAGTTTTCTGTCAGTTCTTGCAAGAGGGTTATCGAAGATAGCAACCGTAATTGTGGATTTGTCTATTTCTCCTTTCAGTTATATCAGTTTTGTGTAACATATTTCATAGCGTTGTTATTAGTCTTATTCTTGTAAGAATGCTACATTTTCTTGATGGATTGATGATTTTATCATCATGTAACATCCCTTTCTGTGTCTGGTAATTTTCTTTCTTCTTAAGTCTACTTTATCAGACTTTAATACAGCCACTCCTGATTTCCTCTGTGGTTTATGCTTACATGATATATATTTTCCATTTATTTTTGCTTTTAACTTGCATATATTGTTATACTTGATATAAGTTTATAGACAGCTTGAAGTCAGCATATAGTTTAACCATGTGGGTAGAGGGAAGGATGCTTCATTCTTCTGGGTAGAAGGTGAGAGTTTTGGCTTCCAGTGGTAACACAGGGGGCTGGGGAAGGGTTGGTTGCTGACTAGTGGAGATGAAGGTCCTAGCTCCCCACTTGGCTTTTTCTCACACATCAGGGAAATGTTGTGGTGACTCATTAAAGCATCGAAAGAAGGAAGTCCAGGCTCTTTACTTGGCCTGTGTTAGTGTGGTTGTGTGTAGGGCTACAGTTTTTTTTGTTTTTTTTTTCCCCCTGCGGTGTTTGGCTGGAGTAGAGAAGTTAATTGTTATAGAAGGTTTTCTCTCTTCTGAGGTTGACTTTCTCCTGGTTCTTTGGCTGAAGAAGCAGTCTTTTGTTGGGGCTTTTGTTTTTTGTCTGTCCCTTTTTTTCCCAACTTTCCAGTTTTTCTACTCCAACTCTGGAAATATGAGGCAAAATGAAAGCCCAGCATCTCACCATGGATCCTGAGGTTTCTAGCCAGTTTCTCTTCTCTCCATCTTTAGAGTCTTATGTTTGCTGTGTATATAATGTCCAGGATATTGAGTTGTACTTCATGGAAAGAATCCCTAGATGGAGTACAAGTATATCAACCCTATCCATCTTCCCGGATGTGCTTTTTAAGGAGATCTCTAGTGTCTGTTGCTTTGAGTATGCCTGTTGAAAAGCAAAGCTCTCCGTAAGCTAGTTATCATTGTATTTGTTAATACTGGCATTTCATTCTTCTTAGATGGTTGGAAATGGAGTACCAAGTTGCCTCTGTTGTGAGTTACAGATTTTGTCTGGCTTCACTTCATGCTAAATTTTAGATGAATTTTTCCCTCACTTATAGTCATGATCATCAAATATTATAGCAAAGTCTGAGGTACCTCAGATTGACTAAGTACATTAATGTAAAACAAATCATTAGCCAGTTTCTTAAAGCACTTAAGTCATTCTATAGCTGTCAGTGTGAACTATTTGTAGATAAAGAATTACTCTTCTGCCTCTTCTTGACCATTTTCTGTGAGGCATGTCCAGTAGTGGTTCTCATGAGAGCACTCGAGATAGCACAACTTCAATTTTTCTGTTATACCTTGGGGGTTCACTAGAACGGCAAAAAGAAGCAGTATTGCCCTGAATGGAATCCAGTTTTTTTTTTTTTTTTAAAAATTTTTTTTTTTTTTTTTACAGAAGGGAGCTCAAAGATATGGGGAGGGGGGGAGAGAGAGAGAGAGAGAGAGAGAGAGAGAGAGAGAGAGAAGCAGGCTCCCTGCTGAGCAGAGAGCCTGATGCGGCACTCGATCCCAGGACTCTGAGATCATGACCTGAGCCGAAGGCAGCGGCTTAACCCACTGAGCCACCCAGGCGCCCCTGGAATCCAGTTTTAATACCTTTCTTCAGATATATATTGGGGAAGGGACAAGATAACATGGTTAGAGTCTTAACTTGAAAGAAATTTGTAATATGAACCAGTAGGTAAATTAGTCTGTTTTGGTAAAAACAGTAAGAAAACAAACTTCTTTTCATGGGAGGAAAAACTTATGAGTAACTTTTATGTTCAAGAACACTGTTTATGTCCTTAACATACTGTATAAACCCACAGTGAATTGCTTTGCATGCTGCTAAGAGATATTTCACCCGGGGAGCTCTCTGTATTTGGCATGCATTCTGTCGTAAGAGAGGATACCATTTTATTTTCAGAAGAAAAATTTTCAGTATGTAGTTTGTTTTTTATAGGCGTCTTTTCTCCTATGGGGTATAAAATTTTGGCCTTGGCAAAAAACAAGAGATGTAATGGAATTGAGAATGTATGAATATCAGAATTTTTATAAAAATATCATTATTCTTTCTATTTATCATTTATATTTTCAAGTCTCATCCCATTTTTTTTTTTTTCCTGGACCAAGATTTCCAGATGTGATTAAATAATATCACTTTCAGAAACTCAGTTCTGATTTCTAGGTCTTCCTTGTATTTATTTTAGGAATTTTAAGTATCTGCTTTATGTTGCATAGTTTCTGATACTCTAACTTCAAACTGAGGGAGAAATGATCCTTACTGGTAGTCTTCGTCAGTGGGTGAGTTGGGGAATCTTGGTTGCTCTAATGTAGTGGTTCTCAAACATTTGACCTTGGAACTCTTAGACTCTGAGAAAGTATTGAAAACCTCAGGGACTTTGTTTATGCACATCATTTCTATCTACATTTGCCATATTAGAAATTAAGGCTGAGAAAATGTTAAAAGATTGATTAATTCCTTTGAAATAACAAAAATAAACCTATTATATGATAACATAAGTAACTTTTTACAAAAAATGGCTTTATTTAAAAAAAAATTGGAGAGAATGGCATTGGTCTTCATTTGTATAGACCTCTTTAGTATTTGTCCTAATAGAAGACTGCTAGGTTTTATATCTGCTTTTGCATTTTAAGACGTTGTTTTGGTTGACATGGATGAAGAAATGGTCTTACAGACATAAACAGTTAGAAAAGAAAGAAGTATTTTAATACCTTTTCAGATAATTGAGGATATTCTTTTATCCTAACTTAAAGTCAACAAATGGCAGCATTTTAAAAGGTTAGTTGCAGTGTGGAATCTGAAACCGTATCAACTATTTTTGTACTCTGTTATATTAAAATCCTTGTTGCAATTTCAGTGGATCATTTAGCCATGTATGATTTTGCAATTATATTTGGAACATATTGGTTCACTTAGTTACAAGATATTACAGTATCAGCATTTGTTGATATATTCACAGATCAATTCAGAAAAAGTCTTTCAGTGTCTGGAGGCCCTCAAGCTCACAGTGGCAGATAAAAGCACTCCAGAATTCTCATTTTCACTTGAAAGCCTCAAGTTTATCATTGTCAACAAGTCCTGTCCGTTGTTTTCCTTTTGAAGAAGCAGGCTTACTTTATTCATTTTCAAGAGGTTTGCCAAATACCCTTTTGAATAACCGTAATTTGGGGGAGTTGTTATTTTAAGTGAAAGTTGTGTTCCATGAAAAAAGTGGCGAGTTCAGGTCACACTTCAAAGTTGCATAAGTGATCTTCCTTGAGATATTTCTTATGTTTTGGTATGCAATCCAAGTGGGGTATGCTTGTGCCCTTCCTGTTTATGTCACAGAATATTAAGAATCCTGGGATCGAGCCCCGCATCGGGTTCTCTGCTCCGCAGGGAGCCTGCTTCCTCCTCTCTCTCTGCCTGCTTGTGATCTCTGTCTGTCAAATAAATAAATAAAATCTTAAAAAAAATAAAAGGCTAAATATTTAATAAAATTAACTATTACTGTTTCACTAAGACAATGTTAAATTCAACTGGCTTTTTATTTATTTTTTATTTTTTTTATTTTTTAAAGATTTTATTTATTTACTTGAGAGAAAGAGAGTGAGAGAGAGAGAGAGCATGAGAAGGGAATGGGAAAGGGACAAGCAGGCTCCAGGGAGCCCCAAGTGGGACTCGATCCCGGGACTCCAGGATCATGACCTGAGCCAAAAGCTGTTGCTTAACCAACTGAGCCACCCAGGCGCCCCTCAACTGGCTTTTAAAAAATTATTGTTATTACTGTAAGTGTGTGGTGGTAAAGAATATAGTGACTGGTAGTGAGGTTAGGTGCCATTGCCTAGATTCATGGTAAGGAGGTGGAGGTTTCACTCACCATTGCTTTTGTACCATTAATGCAAATATCAACACAGTAAAAAAGGCAAAAAAATCTGCATATTGTGGTGAGAAGAGTTTTGACTTTGCAGAAATTAAGAGAATGGGTCTCACGATCTCCAGGGGTTCATGGACTGCCCTTTGAGAACCACTGCTCTAAGTCATGGATATATAAGAGAATAGATTCACTGTTCATATTATTATTATTATTAAACTTGAAATGTAGAGGAATTAAAAAAAAAATAGTCCTGGTAATTCTAGTTGTACCCATGAGAAAAGGTAGCAATTAGATTTTATAGGAAATGGAGAAACCAAATCAATGTAGCTAAGCCATTTTGCTTGTAAAAGAAATCAGGATATGCTGAAAAGGCTAGAATCTGAATGGCCAGAATGGAACCAGTATCTTCTGCCTGGACTAAAATGGTATTGAGCACGAGTCTTTCTCGGCTTCCTCTTCTCATCGTGTACACAAATTGGAAGTCTTCTCCAAGTAAGAATATCTCAGAAAAGACGGCCCATGGGGAGAATGCTTGGGAGGGGCGGCCCGAGAGACCTGCGGAGAGACCTGCAGCCATTGAGATGTGAGGGGTGACATAGCAAGAAGGCAAGGATGCTGATTTTGTTAAAGGTCTGCTGTGTGCCAGCCATCGCGTAAGACACGTCACACATGCTGCTGCTTAATTCTCATGACAAACGACAAACTTACGAAGCCACTATTACCAGCCTCATTTTGGGGATGGTGAAATGGAGCCTCAGGTGTTAAAAAACGAGCTTGAGTCTACATTGCTCCTGTGGGTTGCAGTTGGAATTCAAACCATCTCTTTTCACTCTGATATGGAAGTCTTCATATAAGTGTTCATGAGCCTCTTGGATTGTGCTGTTTACTGGTCCATTGTTAGTGTATCTCTCTTAGAAGCGTATTTCTGAATATACACGCCTGCACTCCAGGCTTAAAGTTTGACCTTTCGGAGTAAAACAATCACAATTTTGTATCCATTCATCCACTAGGGGGGGCAAGAGTGCTAACTTGTTAGGCAGATCATGATTAATGAGTAGGGCTTAAATTACATAATTGTGGTGTGATTTATACGTATGTCTTGTAGGAAATGGTATATGGAAAACTCTGAGCATTTCTCTAATGATTATTCTTGGTAGGAAAGATGCTGTGCTATCTTCTCACTGAAACTAAGGGGATTGCTTTCATCCCCTAAATGTGAAAAATAAATGAGGTGTAGTTTAACTCAAACGTATGACTGGCTCCCAAAGAGAAGGATCATGTGAAGTGGATTGGCAAAATTGGCAAAATTCAAATTTTAGTCTCAAGTTTGTTTGCTTTTTTGTTTTGATACATGTGAAATTTCACATTCTTAACTTTATTATGATCTGTTTAATGCAGTGGTGTCTGAAAGAAATGATACAATTTTCCTAAGACATTATTTAAACCTTAAAGGAAAGTGTTACATGACTGTATTTCAATAATGCTTTTGATAATAATTCAGTATTTTTATTTCAGATCTAACATTTACATATGGCTAGGTATGGAGTGTCCCTTAAGATAAATGATACATCTAGTTCCTCATTTATATAATTAGCATGTGGGTAATTAATAGTAAAATTATGAAGCACTTTCAGACAATGAAAACTGTGAACTGGGAAGGAATTACATAACATTTGCCACTGAAGTATTTTTATTTGAAAAGAATTTTTGACTATTGTCCTGATTTATTTTTTATTTTTATTTTTATTTATTTTTTTAAAGATTTATTTATTTATTTGACAGACAGAGATCACAAGTAGGCAGAGAGACAGGCAGAGAGAGAGGAGGAGGCAGGCTCCCTGCTGAGCGGAGAGCCCTGATGCCTGATGCGGGGCTCAATCCTAGGACCCTGGGGCCATGACCCGAGCCAAAGGCAGAGGCTTTAACCCACTGAGCCACCCAGGCGCCCCTTGTCCCGATTTATTGATCTTCAAGACTCCTATACTCTTTGGGTGATGATTACTCTGAAAAAATTTAGAAATTCCATAAGCATCATAACCATGATAATTGTGAAACTTTGCCAACCAGATTCTTGGTCTCTATATTGTGCTTTTTTTGTTTTTGTTGAATAATAGTTTATAAATGAGGGGATTGAAAATAGTTTACCATTTGAAAACCTTTCTTGAGTTCTACACAGATTTTTTTTTCAAATTCTGAAAATTTCTGAAGGATTACTAAAACAATGTATCTTAGGGGATGCCTGGGTGAATCAGTCAGTTAAGCATCTGCTGTCGTCTCAGGTCTCGTTCCCAGGGTCCTGGGATTGAGCCCCATATCAGGCTTCCTGCTCCGTGGGGAGCCTGCTTCTCCCTCTCCCTCCACTGCTTCCCTGCTTAGGTGCTCTCTCTGTCAAATGAATAAATAAAACCTTTAAAAAATAAATTACCTTTCCATGATTCTAATTTTGAAAAGTTATGGCTATTGGAGCCAGTGGGCCAAGATTCATAATCTTATTCGCTCAGGTAATACAGGCCATGTGATGTTGGGATACGTCTTCATCTCCTTAACATTAGTATGTAATTGGACTGCAGGGCTGCTGTGTTGTGGTAGGCACTGATGATACAAAGATGAATCCCGAGCTGTTTTGTCTTCAAGGATGGTAGTCTAAAGGGGACTCTACAAGTAAGCAGGCCATTCCAATGAGATGTTGTGAGGGCAGTAATAAAGTTATGCCCACTTGCTACTGAGGCATCACCGAAAGGGTTCCAAGCCTACCTGGGACATAGTGCATGGAAATGCTTCAGGGGAGGTAAGTCTTGAACTTAAAGGGATAATAGGTATAGAATTTGGGCATCTGGGAGGAAGGAACATATTTTAAGCAGAAGAAATAGCATGGGATGGTGGAAGGGGACAGTATGGCTTTTGTTTTCTTTACACATTTTGATTTTTTTAATTTTGTTTAATAATTTTACAACACCCAGTGCTCATCACTATTAATGCCCTCCTTAAACCATCACACATTTAACCCCCAACCCCCACCTCCCCTCTAGCAAGCTTCAGTTTGTTCTCTGTAGTTAAAATTCTGTTTCCTGGTTTGCCTCCCTCCCTCTCTCTCTTTTTAATATATATTCATGTTTTGTTTCTTAAATTCCACATATGAGTGAAATCATATGGTATTCACCATTCTCCGACTGACTTATTTTGCTTAGCGTAATACTCTCTAGCTCTGTCCACATCATTGCAAATGTCAAGATTTCATTCTTTTTGATGGCTGAGTGATATTCCATTTTGTGTGTGTGTGTGTGTGTGTGTGTGTGTGTGTGTGTGTGTGTGTACCACATTTTCTTTATCCATTTGTCAGTGGATGGACATTTGGGCTCTTTTTTATACCTTGGCTATTGTAGACAATGTTGCTATAAATATCGAGGTGTGTGTATCCCTTCAAATCAGTATTTTTGTATCCTTCAGGTAAATATCTAGCAGTGCAATTGCTGTATCCTTGGGGAATTTTATTTTTAGCTTTTTGAGAAACCTCCATACTGTTTTCCAGAGCAGCTGCACCAGGTCACATTCCCATCAACAGTGCGAGAGAGTTCTCCTTTCTCCACATCCTCACCAACACCTGTTGCTTCCTGAGTTGTTAATTTTAGCCATTCTGACAGGTGTGAGGTGGTATCTCATTGTGGTTTTGATTTGTATTTCTTTGATGCCAAGTGGTGTTGAACGCTTTTTCGTGTGTCTGTTGGCCGTCTGGATGTCTTCTTTGGAGAAATGTCTGTTCATGTCTTCTGCCCATTTCTTGATTGGATTATTTGTTCTTTGGGTATTGAGTTTGATAAGTTCTTTATAGATTTTAGACATTAACCCTTTATCAGATACGTCATTTGCAAATATCTTCTCATTCCAAAAGTTGCCTTTTAGTTTTGTTGACTGTTTCCTTTACTGTGCAGAAGCCTGTTATCTAGATGAGGTCCCTGTAGTTTCCTTTTGCTTTTGCTTCCCTTGCCTCAGGAGACATATCTAATAAGAAGTTGCTGCAGCTGAGGTCAAAGAGGGTACTGACCATGTTCCCCTCTAGGATTTTGATGCTTTCCTGTCTTACATATAGGTCTTTCTTCATTTTGAATGTATTTATTTATTTTTTTCTCTCAGAATTTTTTTTTTGTGTATAGTACAAGAAAGTGGCCTAGTTTCATTCCTTTGTATATGGCTGTCCAGTTTTCCCAACACCATTTGTTGAAAAGACTTTTTTCCATTGGATATTCTTTCCTGCTTTAATGAAGATTAGTTGACCATATTATTATGGGTTCATTTCTGGGTTTTCTAATGTGTTCCGTTCACCTATGTTTTTGTGCCAGTACCACACTGTCTTGATCACTAGAGCTTTGTAATATAACTTGAAGTCCAGAATTATGATGTTTCCAGCTCTGCTTTTCTTTTTGAATATTGCTTTAGCTATTCAGTGTCTTTTGTGGTTCCATGTTACAAATTTTTAGGTTTGTTTGACTCTTTTAAATTGTAAGAATATAGAGTGAAGATGGAATAATGCAGGGGAGTGAGTTGGAGATCTACCGTGAGGCTGACATCAGTGTATCTCTAGAACATAGTATGTTTGAGTCTTATTTAAATGATCAGAAGCTATTCATAGCTTTTCTATAAGGAATGACATGATTTTATATTTTAGTACAATCCTTGGCATTGCACTGGGGAGAAGTCAGAAGAAGGTACTGTAGTAGATTCAGTGAGAAGTAGTATAATCTGAGATAAGAAGAGGCCAGCAGACCCTAGGGTGACTCAGGCTTTGGCTTTGCATGACTGTATGGAAAATAGAGGAGAGGAGCAAGCTCTTTCGAGGGGTCTTTGAGCTGGAGATAGAGATGAAAACAAAATAAAATACAACCTTAAAATATCGTTTGAGTACTTCCAGTGTGCCAGGGATACAGTATGGTTTTTAACATATTAAATTTTCTCAGTATTTCCTTGAGGTATTACCATCTGTAATTGACTGATGAGAAAACAGATTCAGAGAAGTCACCTATCTGACCTAAGATCATAGCTGGATGTGGTGGGACTTGGAATTGAGTCTAGGTCTATCCCATCTAAAGTACAACCTATTCTCACTCTATTACTTGGGAATCGTTGTACAGCTATAGTTGAAGCAATGTGAGTGTAAATGGAAATGGTCCAGAGGAGTGTATAGACCAGAGAAGAGATGATGGCCAAGGATAGAACTTGGGCAAGTAACATTGGATTAAATGGAACTCATTTAAGTGGAACATCTTCTGTGTCTCTGTAGAAGATGCATTTAGAGGGGTAGCAGTCTAACTAGAAAAAGCTTCTCAGCCAAGACGTCATCCTGAAAGGCTCTTATTCTTTCTCACACCCACATCCAGTCCATTAGCAAATTCTTTTGTCTTTGCCTTCAGAGTATATGCAGAATCTGAACATATCCTTCTGTCCAAGCTACTCACAGTTGCTCTGCTCTAACTGCAAGCCCTGTTATCCTGTTCTTGTTCCTACCATCTTCTCTCCACCCAGCAGTCAGACCAGTGCTTTCTGAATGTAGATCGGATCATCCCTCCTCAGCTCACAGCTGTCCAGTGGTCTTCCTTGTCATTCAGAATATAACCCAAACTACCATGGCCCACAGGACAGCAATGACTACCACCGGCCACCTCTCTAGCTTCTCCTTCTCCATCCTCCCCACGGTATTATCACCAGCCACAAGCTAAGCATGCTCCTTTTCTGGACCTTTGCCTGCCTGGAACGCGTTTTCCCTAATTCTGTCACTCTATTAGAGTAATCAAACCAGCCTGTCTGGAGTAGCACTTTCTATTATCTTGTCCCACCTCTTCGTTCTCTTTTTGTCCATAGAATTTTTCATCACTGGACATATTAAACTTGCTTGTTTGCTTTGTATTAATTGCCCCTAGAATCTCCATCCTATGCCTAAACTTTATGAAAGTAGAGATTTTTCCTTTTTTTGTTCACTCTATCTCCAGGATCTAGAATCGAGTAAATGCTCAACAAATATTTGGATAAATGAATACAGCCAGATTGGCTTTTAAAAACAAGTAAATCAGATCATACTACCCACCCACCCCCTCCACCCCATTCAACCTTCCCAACCCCACAGACTCCCATTACCAATGGAATAGAATCCAAACTCCTTTCTGTGGTCTACAAGGCCTTCCATGATCTGGACCTTGGCTGAGACTAACCCTAGTCTTGACACTCTGCCCCGGGTAGCTACATTCCAACCACATTGGCCTTCTTGTTCTTCCTGGAACTCATTAAGCTCATTTCTTCCTCTTGCTGCTCCCTCTGCCAGCCACTCCTTCTACATGGTTGGCTCCTGTTGTGCCTTCAGATCTTTGCTCCAGTACTACTTCAGCAGAAAAGCTTCCCTAGACGACCCTCTCTTACAACAGTGTTCCCGGTACTTGCCTCTTGACCCCGAATCTTCCTAGGACTCAGGCTAATTTTTATCATTGAAATTGTCACTGCCTGAGCAAGATTGTTCATTTATTTATAATATGCTTCCTCTCCACCTGGGTTGTAAACTTCATGAGGGTGGTGGTGGTTTCTGTCTTCTTTACCGTCCTACTCCCAACACCTAGAAGGGAGTGCTTGGTACATCTTAGAGGGCAAAGACTTAGAGGATGGATACATGAAATACTCCTGCCACTCCTGTGAGGGTGGTTCGTTATTACTGTGAATAGTGGAATATTCTTTTGGTGACACACGGTTTAAATAAAGGCCTAAAACTTCTAGGATGATGGTTATGCAGTTTGGACATTAAGTCATGAGATTATCTTTCCAAACTGGCTCATGGAATTCTGGTATATTGCTTTATAGAGATTCTTTTTGCACATTCTTGGGAGCCCAAATCTCTCAAACTTTCAGGATGCTGTAATTTTTATTTTTAGTTGTTGCCAGAAGTATTTGACTGAATTAGATGGCTACATCCTCGGGGAGAGTGAGGCTGAATTCCCTTTTGTGTCCCCGGCTCCTTCCCTAGAATTCAGCACACAGTAGGTGTTTAATAAATTTTTGTCAATGGTAAACTTAAAAAAAAGAGAGATGTTTCCCAAGAAATGGCACCAAAATTTAGAATTTTCTATAAAATATTTTCAGTTTCTGTGGATTTCAAAACTGAAATCCCCCCTCCCCCCGAAGCTTAACCTTTCAGAAACTTTTGGTTGCTGAGAAGCGGAAGGGGAGAAATGAAGGGGTGATAGCCCATACTAAATTTAAATCTGTCCTCCAGGCCAGAGAAACAGAGGGGACCTATAATATTATTCACCTACAGTTACTCCCTATTTGGATGAGGTTGGGGTGGAGGCGGGGAAAGGCTCTGTGGTCCAGTATCCTTCTTCACTCGTATTTTCTTTTTGATAAAACGGCCAGTGTTCAGTGTGGCTCCAGAAGTTTTGGTTTGGGGATTAAAAAAGCGAGCAACAGGTAGCAGTGACGCAGGTTATGCTCAGTCGCTGAGCTGCACACACCTTAAGCCAACACAACCCGTGAAAGGTGGCAGTGTTTGAACTGAATCTGTGCTTTTCAGATGGGGCAGCACCTTTTCAATAAAAGCACGCTTATACCGAGTCCTTAAGAAGTTTAGACTGGAGGGCTGTCTCCAGCAACTGGTCCCCTGCTGCAAGCCCCATTTGTTTGTCTTGGCAACCGGGCTGTGTCTGCTTGGCCGGTGCTAATGCTGGGATGTTAAATTGATGAAACACAGAGCTCTTGATCCTTTTCAGTGGGACTTCTATTTGGTTAATGGCAAGGTAGAGAATGGAGAATGGATACTCTTGTAGTGTAGGTAGAGATTTGGGGAACTGTGGGAAGATACTTTATTAGAATAATTAACCATGCGCTTCGTTGTGGCTTTTGTCTTATTCTTTCTTTGGTCCAGATAGAATTTTTTTTTTTTCTTCAAGTAATTGCAATACATGTTCTATTTGGTATAAATACTCAGGCATAAGGTGACCTGCCAAAAATATGAAGGCATTTGGCTTTTTGAGAATTTGGACATTTCAGAACTAGGGACCAAGTATCCCAGTGTAACACGCACTCATGGCTGGTGTGCTTGGGATTAGCTACCTTTTGGCTGTCAATCATCATGATTATACATTGTTCCAGAAGCAATGGGCTATGACTAGACTTTTTAGAATTAACAGCACAGGAAGGAAACAAGTATAAATCATCTCTCTGGTTTATGGTTTTTTTTTTTTTTTATTTATTTGACAGACGGAGATCACAAGTAGGCAGAGAGGCAGGCAGAGAGAGAGGAAGGAAAGCAGGATCCCTGCTGAGCAGAGAGCCCTATGTGGGGCCCGATCCCAGGACCCTGGGATCTGACCTGAGCCGAAAGCAGAGGCTTTAACCCACTGAGCCACCCAGGCGCCCCTGGTTTATGTTTCTTAAAAGGGATGTATAATATCACTTAAGTTGATACAAGTGTTGACAGTCCCCTAAGGTTGGTGACTGTAACAATCCCTCACTTTATTCAGGCTTCCACTCTAATGGTGCCTCTCCAAAGAATCAAAACAGCAAGTCCTCTCCCCTGTGTCTCTTTAACCCCTCACCTGCCTTATTATTCATAGCAATTATCATGACCTGAAATTATTTTTATTTTTATTTTATTTTATATCTCCTTCCCTGCAATGTGAGTTCTACGAGGACAGGAATTTTTTTCTTATTTACTGCTTAACCATCAGTGCTCAGAAGAGTATCCAGGATATAGTAAGCGCATGATAAATGTGTGTCAAATAACTGAATAAGTAAGAAAACGAAAGGAGAAATAAAGGATGAAGTAAAGAAAGGAAATATTGTGTGTTTTCCAAATAGTATCCTTCAACAGGTGGCTAGTTAAACCAGGACAGGGAGCCTGTTAATCCTGCACATATGAAATGTTTATTAGGGCTTTTAATAAAACTTTGGTTGAAAACTGGATTGCAGGTAGCAAACACATCACTTTACCCAAGTAAATGAACTCATTAGGTTAGCCAAAGATCAGGGAATATGAAAACATTTCATTTTATGATTGAAGGATTGAGCAGAGAAATCAGATTTGTTTTAATAGAGATGTTAAAAAAGTATGAGCTTGATACTTTTATCATTGGTCCTAAGAATATATTTAAAATTCTCTTGCTTACCAGGCTCTTTTTTAGAAGGGGTTGGCTTGTCAATTTCAGGATCTCTATTAGTTGCTTATGCCCATTCTCTGAGCATACTAGCATTTCTGGTGCTGCTGTATGGCATGTGATGGTACAGATGGAATTGACAGAAGAAAATATCTCCTGTCCACTAAAAAAAAAAGTTTAAGGATGATGTTTGATGGATAACAGATGGCTTGAGAAACAGCCTGTCAAATTAGGATGGTGATAATGGATTAGTGAACACCCTATAATTAACTACTAATTATTCTTCTCATGATTGTATTTCTTTCCACTCTGTCAACTTCTTATATTGTATTGTGTATATAAACAATTGTATTTCATATTTTCTTTTTCATGGTTTGATATATTAACTTTTGCCATGAAGGTTCACCTGTTTCACATTCTTCATAATACCATTATCGTATTTCATCAAATTCGTCATGTGAGAATTAGCCCGTGTTGGGAACAAGACTACTATGTGTTAGTGATGTGCCTGGCATATAGAACATGTTCAACTCGTGTGTGTTGATGTTAATTAAATATTCCAAATTGATTTAGCCTTTGCTTTATTACAAGACATTTAGCTTCTTTCTGGTTATTGATATTATATGTAGTGATGTGCTGACTATTGATTTCGAACACCCGTGGCTTCATGATTCTTTTGATTTATGGACTCACAGTGAATTCCCACAGGGAGATATCTTAGTCAAAGATTGTGAACATTTTTATATCTCTTGATTTGTGAATGGGTGACATTGCCTTATATTGATGCCTTCAATATTTGAATGTCCCTTTGGTCTTATACAACAAATAAGGGTTTTTTTTTTTTTTTTTTAAGCTTACGCAGCATAAGTTGTGGCAAATTCTTCTTCTTGACACATGATAGCTAATATAGCTAGTATTTTTCAAATTAGATAGAGGTAACAACTTTTTTCTTTTTATCATTTTAGGCCTGTTTTTTTTTTTACGGTTGTAGCATGTTTGTAGATTTTATTAATATAGAATTTTATTATAAATTATGAATCCTTTTAAAGAATTGGTAGACCTTTGAGCTTGGACACTTATTGTTGTAAACTTTATTATTTTTTTTTCAATCTTCATATGGGGGCCTCTAAAACTTTGACATTCTTGACACCTGTTTTTTCCTTCTTTCAATTTTTTGAAGTTCTAGTGGCTTTTGAAATTGTCTCAAATTTTTAAAACATGCACACATATTCATATGGTATATGTTACATAGTTATGATCCCTTCCTCAACTCTGTTACTCTACAGAGGAGCAATATAACTAGAAAATTCATTTTGACCAGCTCCAACAAACAGAAACAGAAATCTGTGACTATTTAAGATGACCAAATCTGGTTAAAAATCAGTTAATGACCAGTTTTTAATAAAAGGAAATACTTTTAATATTTAACTATTTTGTTCCTGGTTCTGTTAAAAAATTTGAAATATTAAAATCTCCCCCTGATAATATAACTCTATGATAATAGTGTCACTATTGATACTAGGATGATAGCTCTTAGTAATATTAAATATAATTGCACAAGTCATGGGCTTTTTTATGCATTTATTTTTTTAATCTTATCATTATCCCATTTTCACAGATGATGAAACTGAGGCTTTGAGAAGTTAAATGAAACTTTCCTTACTAGTGAACAAAATGTTCAGACTTGGGTCTGTCCAGCTTTAAAAGCCTAGGCTCTTAATCATGATGCTTTATTAAATAAATAGGTTTTGACAATTTTACACTTATCCCTAAGGATTTCTTTTTAAACGTCTCTTCCTTTTTGATCATGTGGATTTGTCTGACCATTTCAGAATTGAAGTATTAAGTACATAAGTTTTTAAGTTTTATTCTAAATATTCTTGATGACCAGGAATTGTTACATACTAGGAAGGCCATTCTCCAGTAAGACTGCACAGAGCAAGTAGTTACTGGTTCTATCTCAGCTTCACTCCCTGGTTTTAGTCAGTTCCCTAATCCTAGACCTCATTCCTCTAACTCCAAACTTAAAATAAAATTTATTCTAGTTCAGCATTGTCTAATACATTCCTTATCCAATAGTAGTTTTTGTATTTAATGGCTTATAGTATGTACTTTTGAAAACTCAAAAGGACTTTTTGTAAACAAAATTGCTTTTCATTAGCTTTTTTCATTAATATTTCCTATGTTTGCTAGTTTTCAGCAATTGATGTCCTATGGGCAGTAAATGAAGTGAACTTGATAAAATTACATCACTTGTGGTCACAGTTTCCAATAGAATATTGAAGTGTGTTTAAAGGTTCTTGTTTCATTTAGTCCTACTCTTACTGAAAATAGTTTAGCACCTTGAATAGAAACCCTTTCTGATATCCAGAAGTGCCACTAGGTACCTGTTCAAAATCATGATCACTATTTTCTTTAGAAGATCTTAGCCGGGGGGTCATGGAGAGGGCTTCATGTATCCTAGAAAAGCCTGGGGTAATGTGAGAAAATGTATAATAGGGCCATTTTAAAAAGACTTCATAGGTTTCATTATTAATTCAGTTATTCATTGAATCATAACTCATTCAGATTCCCAAAAAGAAAACTAAACCCAAAGAGAGTTATAAAATATCCCTATTCTGAAAACCTCATCTGCTTTTATTTAACCACTTATACCTCCATACCAGACCTTTTTAGATACCTATTTTGACCATATTTTCTATTCTTATTCTATTTTTTTTTAATTTAAATATAGTTGACATACAATGTTACATTGATTTCAGGTGTGCAAGATAGTAGTGGAACATATTTAATTGTTATACTGTGCTCACACAAGTGTAGTTACCATCTGTCACCGTATAACACTATTATAGTATCATTGACTACATTCTTTATGCTGTACCTTTTATTCCCAAGACTTCTTCATCCCATACCTGGAAGACTGTATCTCCCATTCCCCTTCACCCATTTTGCCCATCCCCTTCACTCCCTCCCCTCAGACAACCAGCAGTTTATTCTCTGTACTTATAGGTCTGTTTCTGCTTTTTCTTTTCTTTTTTTAATTCTTTATTTAAATTCAGTTTAGTTAACATATACTGTATTATGAGTTACCAGGGTAGAATTTAGTGATTCATCAGTTGCGTATAATACCCAGTGCTCATTGCGTCAAGTGCCCTCCTTAGTTCCCATCACCTAATTACTCCACTCCACCATCTACCTCCCCTCCAGCAACCCTCAGTTTGTTTCCTAGATTTCACCGTCTCTTACGGTTTATCTCCCTCTCATTTTTCACCTTTTTAAATCTTTCCTTCCCTTCCCCTATATTCCCCTATATTCATCTGTTTTGTTTCTTAAATTCCATATATAAGTGAAATCATTTGGTATTTGTCTTTCCGTGATTTATTTCACTTAGCATAATACACGCTAACTCCATCCATGATGCCATGTCATTGCAAATGGCAAGATTTTGTTCTCTTTTTGAGAGCTGAGTAATATTCCATTATATATATATATGTATATATATATATACACGTATATATATGTATATATATGTATATACGTGTATATATATATATATATATATATATATATATTCATGCCACATCTTCTTTATCCATTCATCTGTCCATGGACATCTGGACTCTTTCCATAGTTTGGCTATTGTGGACATTGCTGCCATAAACATTGGGGTGCAGGTGCCCCTTTGAATCACTATTTTTGCATCTTTTGGATAAATACCTAGTAGTGCAATTGCTGGGTTGTAGGATAGCTCTATTTTTAACTTTTTGTGGAACCTCCATGCTGTTCTCCAGATGTCTGTACCAGTTTGTCTTGCCACCAACAGTGTAAGAGGGTTTCACTTTCTCTGTATCCTTGCCAACATCTGTCATTTCCTGACTTGTTAATTTTAGCCATTCTGACCACTGTGAGGTAGTATCTCATTGTGATTTTGACTTGTATTTCTCTGCTGATGAGTGATGTTGAGGTTGTTTTTTTTTTTTTTTCATGTGTCTTTTGGCCATTTGTATGTCTTCTTTGGAGAGATGTCTGTTCATATCTTCTGCCCACTTCTTATTTCTGCTTTTTGTTTGTTTCTTTATTCGTTTGTTTTGTTTTTGGGCTCCACATGTAAGTGAAATAATAGGGTATTTGTCTTTCTCTGACTTATTTCACTTTGCCTGTTACCCTTTAGATTCATCCGTGTTGTCACAGATGAGAAGGTACCATTCTTTTTTATGGCTGAGTAATATTCTGCTATGTACATATACATCTTCTTTATCCATTGTCTACTGATAGACACCTGGGTTGTTTCCATATCTTGGCTATTGTAAATAATACTGCAATAAACATAGGGGTGCATGTATCTTTCAAATAGTGTTTTTGTTTTCTCTGGGTAAATACGCAGTAGTGGAATTACTGGATCATATGGTATTTTTATTTTTAACTTCTTGAGGAACCTGTTACGATTTTATTTTTAACTTCTTGAGGAACCTGTTACTATTTTATTTTTAACTTTTTGAGGAACCTATTACTATTCTTTCATCAATTTCCTGTTTAACGTGAAGCGTTTTTTGTCTGCTACTGTCTTTCAGGCAAGGAATATATGGGCATTTAGTCTTTGTTTTTAATTAACATTGTGATCATTTGGTATCTAGTTGCATATGTGGCCATATTTCAGAGGGAGGTAGGGAGGAAGGGAAGGAGTTGGGGGACACTATAATTTAGAAAATTTAGACCTCTGGAATGATTGGCTGGTTTTAACTGGATATTTGAAGCCTGTTATTTCAGTGATGTATATCTTACACTTTAATAATCTTAAACACAGCTCTGGAATTCTATCTATTTTCTTGACAGTAAGAAAATGAATTTATCAATTTTTTTTTTCTTTATCACTATGAGCCATCACCTCCACCTCCAAATATTACCAGCCCTAGACTCACCCAATTAAAGTCCTACTCTTGGGCTGTCAGGGTGGCACAGTCAGTTAAGTGTCTGCCTCTTGGTTTTGGGTCAAGTCATAATCTCAGGGTCATGAGGTTGAGCCCAATGTTGGGCTCCACGCTCAGTACAGAGTCTGCTGAAGAGTCTGTCTCCCTCTTCCCCTCTGCCTCTGGTTGTGCGCTCTCTCTCTCTCTCCCCCCACCTAAAATTAAAAAAAAAAAAAAAAGCCCTGCTCTCATGTTCAGTGTGGGATAAACTTTAGTCACTAAAGTGAAAAGGAAGGCACTGAAAAGTCAGTGCCAGGGACTCCCTGTCCTCTGTTTTTCTTCACCCTGTGCTTTGTATCCTCTCTCCTAAAGATCATTCACAGCAACCTGCCTTTCTTACAAATGAGTTTATTTCCTGAAAAAATCAGACTGTGAAAGAAGGATGTAAAGTATGCTCTATGTTCTAAGGATAAAGGTTGGCTTGGAGTCAGTCTTTCATGATTCTAAAATAGTAGAAATCCAGGCTGGAGAATCTGTTTATCTTAGACCTGCCACTGGTTATCTCTGTCACCTTTACACAACAGGATACAAGGGAACAGGAGTGTACTACCCAGTATGGATAGCGTGGGTAACGTTCTTAGCACATAGTAAGTCCTCAATAAGTGTTTGGTGACATGGAAGCATCTTTTGACATCTTCCAGTTTTAGTGACTTACCCAGCAACGACTGCATCCCACTGAAAGTAAAACGACCACTTCTATTTAAAATGCCCAAAAATCTACATTAAGCAATTCAAGAAGCTTATTGTCTAATTTGGAGTGGTTCTTATTTCTCTCTGCCTGACGAGATACCGGATTGCTGAACATCCCAAACCTATAAAAATAAAAGTGATTTTGTTCCCTTATATTGCACATGGATTAGAGTTTTATTACTGTTTTTGTCTTTAATGATTTTCAGCCTATAAATGTAAATGACATTTCTCTAATTTTGGCTTGGTTCTGCCAGTTTCTTATAAGTAATGACTATTAAGAATGAGTAAATAGAGCCTAATAAAATTCACTCACTAATGTAGGGCATTTCAGGTTACTAGATAAAAGCTTACTTCGTTTGCTTTTTGTTGTAACTGTGGCACATCTTTATTTCATTTAGCATTTAGAAATGCTAAAAGATACTTCAAACCTCTAAGAAGAAAAAATGCTCACACCCCCACAACTCAAAGAACTTTATGGTTTACATTTTGGGTATTTTCCTTCCATGGCTATTTCTATCAGTTTAAGACAGTGATCTTCCAATAAATGCCATTTTGAATATGTTCACTTTAGTAAGTTTCTCAAGGACTTTCTCATGTCTTTTGATCCTTTTGTAATTCCTCCCTGTGTTGGTTTGGAGCGCTGCACAGTGAGTACTTTGTTTAAAGACAGAACAGTGGAAAAGCAAACAAACAAATATAAATAATGAACCAATGATACAAGAGCAGGCCACTATTCTAAGCAACATGGTATGTAGAAAATGCACATTTTCTACATACCATGTATGTGGAAAATGCACAATTTTCCGTATCATGGAAAAATGTGCATTTTTCTCCATAGTTCCTCTTCAAACAGCGGCCTAGCAGGGAAGGTAGGGATCATGAGGAAGTAAATGCTGGTTAAGAATAAGTGGGTGTAAGTGAATTCTACAGCATTTTCAGAAGACCTAAGTACTTTTAAAGATCATTTAGAAATGGCTTAAAATGTATTTCTTCTTTGATTGTAGGACACAGCAGACATTTAAACAACTCACTATGGACAGTATTTAGGGCATACAGGGCATCCTAAAATCAGGGGTGGATTCAAGTTTTGTGGGGCCTGAAACTTCTTTGATTTGCAGGCCACATTTTAGAAAAATTAACACAACCTTACAAATAAAAAAAAAAATTAGATACAGTAGTGAGTATTTGGTAGGAGAAAAAAAATCATAAATGTTACAAGTTTGATAAAGCTGACAAATACCACAAATGTCAGAAGCTCTAGGAGAAACAAAATATTTTTATTAAGTAACTGCTTGACATATTTCTGTATTTTTTTATCTCTCTTTTTTGGCTCCCATACTTTGTCTCTTTATCGTTTTTGTAGAGAATATAGAAAGTTAAGTCAGTTTTTCTTCTGGCATGGTTAAGCAGAATTTGTGCTGTATTGGTAATTGGGATGCCTATGGCATGGGCAGACAGTCCCCTTCACTGTTTGTAGTGTTGCTACTAGCTTGTGCCTTATAAATATAGGAATTCTGATAAATTCAATCTCTTACATTTCTCATCAAGAAAGAAAAAAACCAGGTGCTCCTGGGTGGCTCAGTGTGTTAAGCCTCTGCCTTTGGCTCAGGTCATGATCTCAGGGTCCTGGGATCGAGCCCCACATCGGGCTCTCTGCTCAGTAGGGAGCCTGCTTCCCTTCCTCTCTCTCTGCCTGCCTCTCTGCCTACTTGTGATCTCTCTCTCTCTCTCTGTCAAACGAATAAATAAAATCTTTAAAAAAAGAAAGAAAGAAAAAAAAACAGATACAGTGTTTATAATTACATATGTCGAATTTTCAAATCTACTTTGGACAGGAGAATTTCCATTTCAAGCAGGCATTGGTGGAATGCGTTTACACCAAGATAAGAAAGGCACTTACCTTGTGCCTTCACTTAAAATGCCTTTACTTACAGTCGTACACACCTAGGGATGGGAAGACTTTTCCACAGTCCAGATTCTGGCTTCCCACATTGTAGGCCTTGTTTATCTTCCACTGGTCCCACACCTCCAGGCCTAGCACCATGGACTATGTCTGTCTTTATTTCATCCTCTTACCACTGTTAATACTCTTTCCCTGGTCTTCTTTATTCCACTGTATTTTATTGAGGTAATTTTTAAGCTAACGTGGTATTATCTAGGAACAACTAGATAATAAGCGTTAAGTGCTGGGAATCAAACTTGTGCTAAGTAAGCACTGCACCACCCGTCCTTGAAGCAACTCTGGGGTAATTACTGTACTAATCTCAATTCTGGAGATGAGAAAACTGAACTTGTTGGGATTTCTATGCAGGTCTGTCGGAAACCACAGCTTGTGTTCCAAACTACTACAAACCTCTTTTCAACAATTTATACTTGCAATGGGCTTATTTGAATCCAAACATGATCCTGTATTTTAATATGAGCGTATATTTTTTTTAAGATTTATTTATTCATTTAAGAGAGAGAGAGGGAGAGGGCAGAAGGAAAGGGAGAGGGAGAAGCAGACTCCCTGCTGAGCAAGGAGCCCCATGTGGGGCTCCATCCCAGGACCCTGAGATCATGACCTGAGCCAAAATCAGATGCTTAACCAACTGAGCCACCCATGCACCCCTAATATGAGCATATTAATAATATTGTAATTAATAATGTAATTAAATTTAATAATGTGACCAAAACACTCATTTTTTAAAAACATTTTATTTATTTATTCGACAGAGAGAGAGATCATAAGTAGGCAGGCAGAGACAGAAGAGGAAGCAGGCTCCGCACTGAGCAGAGAGCATGATACAGGGCTCAATCCCAGGACCCTGAGATCATGACCTGAGCCGAGGGCAGAGGCTTATCCCACTGAGCCACCCAGGCGCCAGTGAAACACTCATTATTACTATATATTTTCTAATCATGATTCCCCATACCCTCGGATTTTCTTAATTAGGTAGTTCCAGTCCTTTCAACAACAAATTATAGCAAATTACCTGTAAAACTAAACCTATAGGAGGGGCTTTGAAGGAGGTGGTGGGTGGGTAACAGGGGCAAGGGAGGGAAGTTTTTTATAGGCATGTATGACTAAGGCTAACTGTACTGCAGAGACACAATCAGCTCCAATACAGAAAATCGGTTCCAGTCTGCATATGTATTAAGAGAAATGGAGTGAATTTGGTTTATTAAACAAACTTAGTTGAAAGATTAAAGCTAGGGCGTCACTGGTAGAGCGTGAGATTCCTTGATCCTTAGGTTGTGAGCTCAAGAGCCACCCTGGGCGTAGAGCTTATTAAAACAAAACAAAACAAAACAAAACCCCAAAAAACAAACAAAAAAACAATTGTGGATGGTTGCAGAGGCATTTTCAGAGGGAGGGTCCTAAAGGTTGGTGGACTCAGGTGCTCCTGTGGTGTTACCTAGCCAGGTAATGGCAGCCCAAGCAAACAGTTTCATTTAGAAGCAATTTGAGATGTAAATGATCAGGTTTCCAGCTTTCAGTCCCTCAAGGTAATTGGGGCAATTTTGTTTATGAGAAAACAGAGAAAGATCAGTTTTATAAAAGAAATAATGCCCAAACATGTTCATGAACTGGTATATATACTATGACTATATTTATTAAATTATGTTATGTTATATCAATTATGTTGGTAAAGAGCATGTATTATATTACATATATTAAAACATGATTCTGTTGTTATGGATGATAACTTTACAGATAAAGTTTATAGCTGGCCAGTACTTTTTAAGATCTCAAAACACAAGCTTTTGTTTTCATAATCAGTTTCTGTTTTATAAATGACTCCTTGAGTAAAGGGAAAAACCCCTCAAACCTTAAAAATATTGTTTACTATTTAAAATCTTCAATAGTGCTCTATTTACATATGAGCACAGTGGGTGGATTGTACTTCCTTCCACATGCATAATTTATTTATGAAAAACCTTTAGAAGTATATCAGACTTTGGTTTCATTACTTTGAAATTTTGAAAAATATTTGGAGCTGGTTAGCGTTAACAACCCCTCCCCCCCCGCCTTGATATCATTCTATTTCTGTATCTGTAGTTATAAATTTCTGGGTCTGAAAAATGCTCAGTTTATGTCATAAAATCACACTTGCCTTATTTCTGAATATATTGGCACTAGACTAGGGCTCGCTTTTCCACTAGTGCTTCCACACCTATCTTTTAAAATTTAGGTTTCATATATTTCCTTTCGATTGCCTATCTAGGATACTCCTGCTTTGCTACCATTTGGAATCTGCTAGTCGGAAATGACCTCAGACATGATTGAGAAATCTGTGTCATTCTTTTCCCATTAATAACTGTTTTGTTTTTTGCTTGCTTTTTTTTTTAAACTGACATCTGTTCTGAGTAGCTCAGATCCGCTTTAGCCAGGCAGTCGCTGTGTATAAATGTTACTTGACCTTCAAGAATCTCTAGATCCAGCCAGGATTTGGTCAGATTTGATCCTCTCCAGTTTGGAATATCTGGCCAACTTCTCTGGCCAGATTAGACTTTGACACTCCTAAAGGTCTGTTGATGATTTCATGCAAAGGTCTGCTATCCTTTTGCTTGTCTGCAGTCTGTCTGGAAAGTGAAAATAATGGAAATTGTGTGTTAGTGCTCTTTTCTTTGGGAACATCTTATTTGATGCTCCTTCTTCCTTTTCCCTCCCTCCCTCTTTCCTTTCTTATTTTTCCTTCCTTTTTGTTTTCCTTTTCCTCTTCTTCCCTGCATGCCTTCTCCTTTTCCTCCCATTTCTTCTTTTTCTGAGGGCAGTGATGGGTGGCAGCAGTCGATATACTGTTTTTATATGTCTGGTTCCTCCTCCGGTGCTCTTAGGAAGGCCTCTCTGGCAAAGCAATTAAGAGAGATGGTCATGATGACCAGCCACCCGAATGGAATGGTCCCGTAATGCTGACTGAGGAGAGCTTCATGTAGTGTACACTTCTTTAGTAATAAGACATGTCCTGCAGATTGTAGTTCACCATAGTCTTTCTTAGATGGCGTAATCATGGCAGGCTTTATGTGCATCTGTGACATTGGCACCATTGAAGGCCTAGGGCAAATTCTCTACAACAAACCAACAGCTACTTGTACACAAGCCTGGTAAAACACAAGGTTGTGTAGGAATTCCATAAAGAAGAGCAATTTGGGAATGTATTCAATGTAAGTTTTTGTAGTTTTTTAAAGATTTATCTATTTTAGAGAGAAAAAGAGAGTGGGGGGAGGGGGAGAGGGAGAGAGGGAAAGAATCTCAGGCAGAGTCCCTGCTGAGTGTGGAGCCCAAGGAGCCCAGAGCAGGGCTCCTTCTCTCATGAAATAAAATAAAATAGGGTGATGGGAGAGGAAATGACTGAGGCATTTGAGGTGGTCAGGAGAGATAATATTTAGGTTGAGAACTGAAGAAAAGAAAGTGCAAGGTGTAGGGAAAATCAGGAAGCTCAGGGTGGAAAACATATTTGGTGGAGAAAACTGCTAAGAACATCGGTGAGTTATAGGGATGGCATTAGAAGGCAAACCAAAGAGTTGGGAAGAAGTCAGATCTTGTATGGCTTTGGAAGCCAGAGTAAAAAGTTAATTTTAGGTATAATGGGGGGCCATGGAGCATTTTAAGGAGAAGGATAATATAGTATGATTTACTTAAAAAAAAAAAAAAATCACCTGGCTGTGTAATGGAATGGGGGAAGGCCAAGAGTCTGAGGCAGAGGCTCTTGTTTTCTAGGTGAGAGATGATGGTGTTTGGATTGTGGTAGCAGTGAGGGAGAGGGAAAGAAATAACAGATTTGGAATATATTGCGGGTAGTGTGTCAAGACTTGCTGGCGAGTGTGACCTGTGGAGCGAGAGGAGGAGGAAACAGCGATCACTCTCAGATTTTAGATTTGAGGAAAAGGACTGGTGGGCCATTTCCTGATATGGGGACCACTGAAGGAGCAGTGGGTTTAGATAGCAAACTCAAGAGTTCTATTTTGGCCATGGAGAGTTTGAGACTCCTGGGAGGAATCCTGTGGGGATGTTGCATAGACAGCTGTGTAAGCAAGACAGAGCCTCACAGAGAGGTTAGGGCTGAAGGTTAGAGGCCATCAGAAGTTGGAAGATGCTCTTTAGAACCATGGGATTTTATGGGATCACCTAAAGGAAGTGACTTGTCAGAAAGGAAGAGGCAGTGTAGAAGAGAGTCTTCCCGCACTTCTATAGTTCAGAGAAGGATCTGGTAAGTGACACTGAGAAGGAGTGGTCAGTTAGGTAGGAGGAAAACAAGGAGCGTATGACTTCCCAGAAGCCAAGGGAAGATAGCATTTTCAAGAATGAGACAAACATGGCTTTAGGTTTTATGGGATCTGCAGTTTCATCAGTGTGGGGTCCTTTGAAAGATAATGCAAAAACCTTAATACAAAAATAGGTGCTAATGTGATTGTTTCAAATGAGAAACCATGAGAAATTACAAAGTACAGAACTAAAAAAATGCCACAAATATCACAAAATTCTGGAAAAAACACAGTTGTATCAAAACACATGTTGTACTTATATAACACTTTTTCCTCAACTTTTTTTGAGGGAGTGTGCTTACTCTCAGATTGCATCTTCATATTATAACAATTTTTTAAAGTCATATTCTACAAAGATCGTGGAAAGATAATTTAGCTTGTGTCATGGCCTATCAAAATTATATTTTTATTATCAACAAACTTAGAGAAGTTATGTTAGTATCAGGTCTATTACTGATTATGTCATGCAAGATTTTAGGATTATTGCCAAAATGTGGGAAGCATCTATCAAACTTCTTTCATATATGAACTCTGTGATTTGAGGGCATTTCAAGTTTTCACACATAGTAACTAATCACAGATAATCTTTGAGGGACTCCTGGGTGGCTCAGTTGGTTAAGCACCTGACTCTTGATTTCATCTCAGGTCATGATCTCAGGGCCATCACACTGGACCCCATCTTGGGTCCACACTGAGATGCTTCAGATTCTCTCTGCCCTTACCCACGGGCACACATTCTCTCTCAAGAAATCAAATCTTTTTTGAAAACCAAACGAATGATCTTTGAGTTGATGACCATAAAATCAGTTTGTTACTGATGTTTTCGTGTCATCACCCAGCAAGACAATTCTACTTTGTGGACAACTAGGAATAACTGAACTATACAAGAAAGTTACTGTGAACCACAAAAATATATCCCGGTGAGCCCATTCTGAATGAATACCCAACTCAATTTCTATCTTGAGATGCATCGTGGAAACATTGTTAGGACCCCACCCTGGGCCGTGTAGCCTAATCAAGTAAGGTGCTTGTCTTAAACTCTGTTAACTTCCTCTGGTGGGGGTGAACACTAAGGTGAAGGGCATACAGGATGGGTAGAAGATCAGGTAAGAGAAAAACAGAGAAGTTCCTATTGAGTTTATACTCAAGCATTAACTAGTTAGGTTGGAAACAGTAGGTCTAGGTCTTTGGTGAAAGTTCTGGGTAAGTAGCAAGATGATATGCTTGGCAAATAGCACACTGAGGAGATCTCCAGACAGCAGAGAGAAGTGGCTACACTTGAAGACATGAATTAAGTGGGGGTGGCTATGGATTTTCCCTCTAAAAGAAAGGAAAAGACAAACTCTCTGACAATTGCTTCATTAGGATCAGAAATTTTGCCCCTTAAAGCCAGTAGTGCTCATAGTTTAATATCTGCCATCAAATGTGTAAACAAATATGTCAATGATTAAGATGATGGAGAGTTTGGATCAAAGACTCTTCTCAATTAAATTTAGGTCCTTTTCGTTTTACATCCCCAAACCTGGGTTGTTTTGGAGCACAGGAACAACCTAAGTAAATTTCACTTCTACATTTTGTTAAATTATTTTCAAATGTGGTGTTAGGGAGAATGTCCTGACTCAGATCTTGCAGTAATTGAATATAAACTTAATAACTGCTCGCAATTGACTGAAGTTATACTCTTAAAGCCAAGTAAATTTGGGTTGAGATCATATTATTTGTCTAACTAATCATCAATATTAGTTGCATGAAAATAGGTCAGAATGGAAATGGGAGGAGAAGAGGAATGTGATTGGAAGTAAGTGTCTCCCCCACCCCCGAGGTCTTCATGGCATCTCTTGTGTTGCTCCTTTACTCGCTTGTGTTGGCAGTTAGAGTAACAGCAAAGAAAGGCATAAGGGATTCTCAGATACAGGTATTTATTTAGTGAATTTTGGCTGAGGCGAGAGCCCTTGCCTGATCTGCAGTCTGTTCTTCTACTTAGACCAGCCGTAGGAAGAGTTGCCTGTGATGGGAATGGATCTGGGAGGGAAGAATACGAGAGGAATGAAAAGAAAATGGCACTGATGTTTACAATTGCTCTAGCCCTCTCTGAATTTTCTTTCTTTTCTCTACTATATAGTCAGATTCGAGAAGAGGCTGTTGGACCTTTCTGTTGTTTCTTTTCTTGCCATTTACAAACATCATTTTAGGTTTTTAACTTGAATTGGCAGATTTGTTAAGGCGGATGAGGACGGAAGTCATGGGCAAGTTTCCTACATGCTCTGCTCAGCCAGACTTAGATTAGCTAGTTCAACCTTCTATCCAGAGACTATGTTCTCAATAGATGGTGAGTCAGCCTTGATGTGAATAGTGGAATTACTGCCCTCTGGCAGGTCTGCCCTGAATATATTGTGCAGATAGTTTGTACAGCCTCAGATTAATCAGGGATCTTCTCTTTCACGTGGTCTTCCACATATTTGAAGAGTTCATCATAGCCTCCCCCACAAAGGTTGAAGAGCCTTGTTTTATTTGTTCTGCATGCTGAGGTGGTGTTCGGGTCACTCAGTGATCACCTTTCCTTTGCGATGTTTGTTCATCTTTCATCCTGGAAGAGTCCTGACTTTGTTCATTGCTCTACCCTCCCAGTTGATTTTGGGGACTGACCTCTCCTCCCCAGCTCCAGGGGCAAATCATGGTTGGAATGAGGCAGTCACTGTGGTCTCATTCCCTTCACTGGGGATTGGCTTAAGCATGGTATACAGCCAAACCTGGCTCCCTGAGCGGAGGGCAAGTTGGCCAGCAGATGTATGAAAAGACCTTCCCAGATATAAGAAGATTTATTTGCTTCCCTGCCCCTCCCTTCCCTCCTTCCTTCCTTCCTTCCTTCCCTCCTGCCTTCCTTTTCTTTGTTTTTCAAACTTGGACTTGTCAGTAGCTGGTACCTAGCTCTGGTGCACTTGGCTGGAAACATCCAGAGAGACTAGAGTATGGGGCAGGGTGGAAAGACCGAAAGTCCTGGGATCATTGACGTCAAGTTGAACGGCTGAGCACTCCTTGCACATAACTTATTATTTCCTGTTGCCTTATTTTTGTTTTTAAGATTTTTTGTTTATTTGAGACAGAGAGGGTGGCATGAGTGGTGGAGGGGGGCGCAGAGGAGAGGGAGAAGCAGACCCTCCCTGATGACCAGGGAGCCTGAGGTGGGGTTCTGTTTCCATTTCTTGTAGTTTTCTTTTCTGTTATGTGGTGCTCTAAGTATCCTGATAGATACCAATCCCTCCTATTATATTAATTTACCTGCAACTTCTTCCAGTGAATGATACCCTAAGCATTGTATGTAATATTTCCTTCATGGACTTTTTATATTTAACTGAAATTATGTATTTATGTAATATTTCCTTCATGGACTTTTATATTTAACTGAAATCTTTCATTAACCTAGGCAAGGCTCCTAACATGGTTGATAGGAAAATCAAATTGTCTTCTGAAGTTTTATCCTGAGTTAATTCAACACTGGCAGGTTTGGGCCTTTGATTTCATTAAGGAAAGTCCTCTACCCCATGGACTTTATGTTTGTTTAGCTGATCTCTGTTTTACAATGGGGTCTTGCTGATAAAAGTAACATTTGTTCTTTTGTTCTTATTGGCTCTGTTTTTTCTGTTCAACCTTTCAAATTAAAATGCATTAAAAAAATCCTTCTCTTTCACTCTTCTAGACCTGCTTTCCTCCAGGATTAAGGACTGTGTATATAACAGGGGCTGTGAAGCAGGTGGAGAAACTTTGCCACCAATTATTAGAACATTTGGTGGCTGCATAGTTGGCTGAGATGAAGGATGTTGAGTTTGTGGCATTAGGCTCAGAAGAGTTCTTGTTCCCATTTTTGCTTCTCCCTTTATTCTCCCAGACGTATTCTTAAAAGTATGGGCAATTATTTATTTTATGCCTTTTCTAATACACAAAGTAGATGCTTTACTGCTACAAAGTCATTTACCGCTACAAAGTGTTATCCAATTTTTATCACCTTTATTGAACTGTAATTCATGTATCCTATAATTTACCTGTTTAAAATTAGTGGTTTCTAGTCTAGTTACAGAATTGTGCAGCCATCAGCACAATGAACATTAGAACATTTTCACCCCCCTGGAGAAAGCCCTGTACCCATGAGCAGTCAGTCCCCATTTCCCCGACCATCCCTTTCCCTCCTCCCTCAGTTCTACAAGCCCAGCCCGCTCATCAATTTTTGGTCTCTGTGGACTTGACTGTTCTAGGCATTTCCTGTAATGGAATTGTACAGTATATATTCCTTTGTGACTGACTTCTCTTACTTCACATGTTTTTGAAGTTTGTCCATGTGGTAGCACACTTGAGCTCTTCATTGCTTCTTATTACAGAATATTGTTCCGTTGCATGGCTATCTGGTCTTGCGGGGGGAAGTGGGCATTTGGCCTGTTCCCGCTTTTTGGCAGTTTTGCATGATCTGGAATTGTGATCTGAATTTACCCTGTACTTCCTACAGTTTGCATCCCAGCTTGCAAAATCACCTTGATAAGCAATGCTCTTTTCCTCTGATTATATCCAGCATTTAGATATGGCATTTTCACGTGTGAGACTTTGTTAACTGACCCCTTAATTTCTTAAAACGTGCTTATAGATCCACACAAAACAAGGCGAATGTAAGAAAGAATACTCAGCGTACATCTAAGCACAAATGCCCATACACAAATCCCTGGGTTTAGAAAGTTTGAGGAATTCACATGTGAGCGCATTGCTTTTAACACAGATGGTAATTGTAAACCTGGGTTTAGCTTTAAATTGGAAAAAATACCCCAAGGTGTTTAATGTTTATCCTCAAATGTCCAGGATAAGACCATGATGACAGCTACCAACTTATTTTTTATGATCTTGGAAACACATGAGAGGACTAAATTTTTATCATGCGTCACACACGGAGATTTGCATACCTCGTTCCCTTCTCCATTTAGAATTTGGTGAGGGTAGCCGGGAATTCTTTCCTTACTTGTTTTTCTAGGAACAGGAGAAGGGACCGTCTCTGCATTTATGTGTTTGTATTTTCTCCTCTGAAGGGAAGTCAGCCCGGGGCCCATTTTTACTTAGACACACGGCAGCAGCTGTGCGGTGTTTGTCCTCTTCCTGGCTGCCTCTGCAGCCTGTCCCTGAGCTGTTCTGGAAGTTTCTTGTGGGATGTGGTGATTCCTCACCTGCCTGTTTCCTTCTTTGGAGAGCTGTTTTGCCGTCCATTAGCTTGTGTACGTTGCAACGGGCCTCCCACGGATCACAGCTGAATGACCACCGAAATGACCAGTATCGTTCTTCCTACTGCCAGGATTTTGAGGAAATTGTTGACCTAATAATAGTAGGAACATGAAATAGGATTGGTTGAACTGGGAATACGAATGAGGTTTCTTGGGTCGATTGATCTTTCTATATCTCCTCTTCTTTTTTCCCTTTCTTTCCTTTGTCTTTCTCTTTTTCCCTCCTTCCCTCCTCCTTTTTCTCTCCCTTCTTTCCTTCCTCCCTCCCTTCCTTTGTGTAGGGAAAGGCTATGAATATTTACGCAGGTAGCTGGAGTATCGAGTTGACTGAGGAATAAACCGAGACCACCTCTGTGTTTAGCCTTTTCCTAATGGCAAAGATGCAACCTCTGATGAGAAAACCATTCTAATAGGAGCAGGATGCTCCTAATCTGGAGAGAATTGTTGGCACATAGGGTGAATAATGGACAATTGTGAATAATGGGACTGCAATTTTGGATAACAAAAAGTCCAGAGAAAAATTAAAGTGGATTTGTGTCATCTGTGGGCATCCACAAGAGTCGGAAACCATGCAGTTTCTAAATCAACTCTCTGTAATGTGTAGACACCAAAGTGTTACTCCATTCCTCTGCCTTAGCCACAGGGTCTGAATCTGGTGGACCTGCTCAGCCTCTTTCCAGAGGGGAGAAAGGGAGGGCTTTAGGCCCCACACTTCATCCACATGGGTTGGGTCCCTGTCTCTCCCACACAGTGATATATTTCAAATAATTATTCAAGAACCCTCAACTCCTATCTAACTTCACGTATAAAACTTAATTTGACCCCTGGGGCAAATAATACATTATATGTTAATAATTAAAAAAAGAACCTTAATTTCAGGTGGATCATAGACTACTATGTAAACCTAGAAACAAAAGGCTTCTAATAGAAAATTTAGGGATGGATAAGAAAATTAGGGATGGATTTTGTGTCTTGAGCAAGACACAAAAGGCAGTAACCCTAAATACCATTAATAAACTATTAAAAAGACCTAAATGCCAATAATAAAAAACCTAAATATAATAATAAATAAACCATTTAATTTTGACTTCATCAAAATTAAAAATTCTGCTCATCACATAACACCATGTGTTATGTGTGTGTGTGTGTGTGTGTGTGTGTGTGTGTGTTTTTCAATAGTTTCAGTTTTTATTAATGAAACACAAAACTAAACTCAAGGCAACTGCTTTGTTCTTACATCTGGTCTGACCGTACACTGGAGAAGTGATTCTTTATGAGGAATTAACTTGCAGTATACACAGGTTCCATCAAAAGTGGGATACTGCAATATCTAATAAGGTTCGGTAAATGAAATTAAAAGGAGAACAAATTAAATATTAAAAAATCACAGAACTCTTCCCCTCAACTATCAGGGGCTTCCTGTAACAGTCTTCAATGTGTTTATCAAGATCAATCATATTGCACCACCCCCAAAGGAAAAAACTGAGGGAACTCATGAGTAATTTTCACAGCTTCATTGTAAAGTCCAAGATCAAAAGGATGGTTATCTTCTTTAAACTGGACATATGATGCACACATAATGGTTGCCTTGGCTGTTACTCTTCCAACTACTTCCACAATTCCAGAGATTTCTTCATCAAGGGGCTCCATCAACTCAATAGTTCCATTTTTTCCTTCTCCAAACTAATGAATAAAGCACAGACTGGGAAAACATATTAGCAACATGTAGGTCCAAAAAAACAATTTGTGTACTGAATATTTAAAGAAATTCCACAAATTAGTGATGAAAGTTGAACAATCTAATTTTTTAAAATGGAGGAAGAGTAGAACAGATGTCTCACAAAAGATACACAGAATGTCAATAAATACATGAAAGGTATGGTATACAGTTGATCATTGAATAGTTTGGGGGACGGGGGGCACTGACCCCTGTACAGTTGAAAATCCACATAGAACTTTTTACTCCCCTGACACTTTCCTGCTAATATAGCCTACTGTTGAGTGGGAGCCTCATCAATAACATAAAGAGTCAACACATACTTTGTATGTTATTTGTATCATATACCTTATTCTTCCAATGAAGCTAGAGAAGAAAGAATGGTACTATGAAAATCATAAGGACGAGAAAAACAGATTTACAGTATTGTACTGTGCTTATTGAAAAAAAAAATCCCCATATAAGTGGACTTGCAGAGTTCAAACCCATGTTGCTCAAGGGTCAACTGTATTCATACACTAATCCTAGTTCAGCAAAAGTAATAAGAAACTAATGACCTATGCAACAACATGGGTGAATCTCAAAAATATTATGGTGAGTGAGAGAAGCCAGAGTAATAAAATCTACATACACTATGTTTCTATTTATAATGAAATCTAAGAATAGATTAAAAAATATATATGATAGAATCAGAAAGTAATTATCTAGGGATTGGAGAGAGAAATTGACTGGAAAAGAGGCATGAGAGAACCTTTTGATGCCTAGAGCTATGTCCTATATTTTGTTTTCAGTGTTGGTTACACAGGTGTTTGCCATTTTGAAGACTTGGACTGAGTACCTATGATCTGTGTTTTTATTGTATGTCAATCAAAAAATGACACAGACAAGGTAGTGATAATTTTCTCATCAGAATTGTTTTAGTAAAATGGAGTAGAAATCCAAACTGAAGAGATGTCTTTTCCCCTCCATGGGACTCAATAAAATTATTTTGATTTTATTGATGGTTGGGCAAAACTGACAGAGTGAACCTTTTTAATTTTCCTGATTTTCAATTTCCAGATTTCCTCTTATATAAACGTCTCACCTGCACTATGCGCTATCTTCACAGGAAGACAGAAGTATGTCCAAAGGCACAGGGGAATATGCGCTTGTAAGGTGTTCCTATTGCTGATACAAAAGGTGTGGTTGAGCACCGCTATGGGCCGGAGCTGGTAGCCATCTAGGCCTACTTGTTGAAGGAACGAATTGGCATAAGATGAGGGGGACTGAATGAGCATTATAAACTTGTGCTAAGAAGTTTAGACTTCATCTTCTAAGGGACAGATATCTATGCAAGTTTTTAAGTGGGAAAGTAATTTTTCCCCCTTGAAAAATTGTTGGGGAGTAAGCTAAAATTTGGAAAAACCCCTGGCAGGGACATTAGTGTGTGAGTGTGGTTTCTGGTATAGAGCAGTTGATCTATGATAAAAAAAATAAAAAACTTTTAGATTCTACTATTTTACCAGATTTTGATGCATGATTATCAAATGGGATTCAGATCTTTGTCCCTTTTGAAATGTGTTTGAAAAATACTGTGATGCTTACCTTACATTTGCCTGTTTGATGCTTTTTTACATTACTCGGATCATATAATTATTATTCTCAGGCAATTAAAAGTGACTTTTATCAAGATTGTGGAATTTAAAATATTAGTGGTATTTCACATAAAATAGTTTTGCTTTTTAAAATTTGAAGTAGAAAAGCTATTAAATCATGTTCTGCATATTTTCTTAAATTTTGCACTGACTTATGACATACCCCTTTATAAAAAAATCATAAATATCCTTCTTAATTAGCTTACAGACAATTGGAGAATAAAAAAATACCTCAAAAAAATAAAATTGGAGAAGGGAGACATATTTTTTCTTTTAGGGGATTATTGCTTTTGGAAATACATTTTAAGGTTTCAGCAAACACCTTTTCAGAAAATGATTTATTTAAACAAAATTACTATGCCAAGGTAAGACTTATACCAGTAACATAGCAACTGTAGGTACACATTTAATTTTGTGAGAAAGATGGCAAGAAAAATGTCTTGAGCTTGAAATGAATGTCTGTTGCCAATTCAATAATGTAAAATATCTCACACGAAGGAAAATCACTGGTTACGATGGTGATTTCTTATAACATTTTAATCTAAATATGATTTTGTCTTTCATGTTTTAAAGAAAAGGATCCTAGGAATTATTAAAAGATCATTCTGGTAATGTTAGTTGTTATATACATAACGTTTAAGAAATCCTTCATCTATAAAAGGAAAAAATGATGGAAACAGATGACTGCATTATTTGACTAAAGACTTACTCATACACAATTTCATTTAAGAGGAACTAAAGGTGATGGAGGGAAAACATGTGGCTTGGCATTTGAATGCCATAAAATAAAGTTAATATACTATTCAGTAAAACATTTTAAAAAATGAACCAATTCTTAAAAAAATAAATAAAAATGAGCTAATTCTCAGGAAGCTAAATATTTTTTGTTGTTGTCTGAGATAATTAGTTACTGTGATAGTAAGAATTCTGAATGATTGCATTTTGTGAATAAGTACTTTATAAATTGGTGCAGACTACTTTTAAAAAGTAAATATATTTTAATTGCCATTTATTAAATTACATTAGTTCATTCCCCAGGTCCCAAACCACAGAAAAATTAAAAATAGCTTAATTTTGACTTTTCCTAGCATACCATATCAGGCCTTTGCTTTATATATGCTTAGGTATTTGTTTCTTAGAAGATTCCAATGATTTCAAATTAGTACATTATTAATATGCAATGTATAAAACTCCCAGTGAAGGGGCGCCTGGGAGCTCGGTGGGTTAAAGCCTCTGCCTCCGGCTCAGGTCATGATCTCAGAGTCCTGGGATTGAGTCCTGCATCGGGCTCTCTGCTCGGTGGGGGGCCTGCTCCCCCCCCCCACCGCCTGCCTCTCTGCTTACTTGTGATCTCTGTCAAATAAATAAATAAATCCTAAAAAAAAAAATAAAAAATCCCAGTGAATACGTGCATACCCAGGAATTAGGTAGTCTTGTGTTTTTGAAGACATAGCTGTAGTCAGTGGATGTTGTAATCTTAAGCAAGTTGATCTTTTAAATGTTGGTTTAGCACTGCTATTCTACTCTGTACTAGGGTGTAGTACAGAGAGGGTGACCAGTCTTCCTGGTTTGCCTCAGCCTAAGTGTTTTCCCCAGGACATGCGATTTTCATGCTAAAACTAGCTAGAGAGTATCATGCTAAGCGAGAAATAAGTGAGTCAGAGAAAGACAAATACCATATGATTTCACATCATATGTGGAATTTAAGAAACGAAACAAATGAGCAAGGGGAAAGAAGTGAGAGAGAGACAGGCAAACCAAGAACTAGACTCTGAACTCCAGAGAGTAAACTCATGGTCACCATGGGGAGGTCGGTGGGGGGATGGGTGAGCTAGGTGATGGGATGAAGGAGGACACTTGTTGCATTGAGCACCAGGTGTTGCATGGACGTGTTGAATCACTGTATCGTACACCTGAAACTAATATTGTACTGCATGTTAACTAATCAGAATTTAAATAAAAACTGAAAAAAATATAACTAGGATAATCCCTCCAAACCTGACAGCTTGGTCCCTCTTTGTCCTTAAGACCCTTTCAGGGATTCTGTGAATTCAAGATTATTTCCATAATAATACTAAAACATCATTTGTTTCTCTCATTGTCATTCTCATTTAAGTATACAGTCAAGTTTCCAGATGCTGCAAGAGGTGTGGTAGATACTACAACAGATTGAATTCAGAAGCAGGTGGGAGAATCCACCTGTCTTCTGTTAAGTAAGACATAAAAATATTTGCAAAAATAAAAAAGTACACTCTTTGCACTAAATTTTCTTTGTTTTGAGCTTGTTTGGGCTTTTTTTCCCATAAAATATTATTTATTTTGCCATATAATGGACTCATTATTTTATTTTTAAGTGAATTAAAAACACTTTATGAATTTTTACTTTGATTTTTAATAGAATAAATACCAAGCACATAAGCTATACAAACACAGGCTCTTTGGGTTCCCCAATAATTTTAAAGAGAGTAAAAGACCCAAAAGTTTGAGCAACACTGTTTTAGAATTTTTCTACACAAAAGAAGGAACAATATCATATATTCAGCCTTTCAGCAGGCTTTGTTAATGAGACAGTGAATCCATGTCTTACCCTGTTACCTCTGTGTGCAGCCTTGCTGCTCCTCTGTGCCCCAATTTTCATACGTAGAGGAAGGTGCTGTCTGTTTACTCTGGCTGAACCTCTCCAAATTACAATAGCTAAAACTCAAAAGGAGCAAAAACCCAAACCATTTGTGGGAACTCAGAAAGATGAAAAAGTTACATTCACACTTAAAGCCCATCCTATTAATGGAAAGAATTGTATAGGATACTTCTATTTGTTTTCTCCAAACTGCCTATATTTTGCCTTTAACTGCTATTAGTGTTAACACACTTTTATTAGTAAAACGACTATATTAAATATACCATAGGACTTTACCTACCAGGGTGAGAGCACAAGGAATTCTTGTTTTCTTCCCTTGATGGGTTTGAGTTATTGTTAGTATTGTTAGTACTGAGTATTGTTAGACATAAGTGAAGCCACGTGGCTCTAGGAGAGCTTCTGCGGTCATGACCCCCTGGAGCACTAGTTCATAGTGGACCGATACTGAGACCTGGCTGAGAGCTTTGAAACTGATGAATATTGTTGACCACACAATCTTGCAGAACATATTCTGTGTCAGTTTTTCAACCCGTGTACTTACTTGAGAATGAACAATAGTGACAGAAATTAGACTCAGGTCATGGCCATAAAATCCATGGGCATGCAGATCCATGGCAAAAGACATGCTAGTCTTTTGCCTAGCAGTCTGGTCACCTTTGTTTCCATAAATTGGTGCGGAGGTTTTTTGTTGTTGTTGTTGTTTGTTGTTGTTTATAAACATCCAGTTACTTTGAGAATATTTTAGGAAGTTGATTGACAAGTCTTTGATGTCAGGTGTTCTAGTGGGGCAGTGCTTCCGTGGTGATTCTTACTATAGAGACTAAATTTCTTTCCAAAGATGAATTCCCTGATGAGCTTTAGCGATAAGTGGTGATTTCGGTGCGAGGGAGTTTTGCAAAATGCCCATGTCACAACTTTTAGCTCTATTTTTAATCGTTGCCTTATTGGGGAATGTATTATGATGTGAGCAGCACGGGCAAACTGACATTTGAGGAAAAGCATCCATTTATGGAGCACCTCCTAAATGCCATGTGCTGTCTTGGATGAAATGGCGGCCAATTAGAAGTTTCAGAAGTTAACAGACATTTTTATCAGAGTTAATATAACGATCCACAGTTCAAGCACAAAGTAGACTTTGTTATATCCGAATTGTGAAATATATTCCCCTCTATTCTTCCAAAATGGAAAGAAGCTTCTTTTTCTCTTTTTATACATGTTCATTGTTGAGAAATTCAGGAATACAGTACATAAATGTGGCTTCTGTTGACATGTTGATACATAATCAATCCTCATTACTCACGGATTGCGTATTTGCAAGGTCGCTTACTTGCTAATATTTATTTGTAGCCCCGGGGTCAACACTGGGGTGTCTTTGCCATTATTCACGGACATGCACAGAGCAGCAGAAATTTCGAGTTGCCCAAATGTGCATGTTCCTAGTTGAGGTCAAACAAGGTAACTCTCTGCCTTCTTGTTTCAGCTTTCTGGCTGTAACAAGTATCCTTCCTGCGGTTTACTTAGTGCCACATTTTTTGCAGTTTTGTGTTTTCTATTGGTGATTCCACTGTTTGAAATGGTCCCCAAGTGGAGTGCTGAAGTGCTGGCTAATATTCTTGAGCACAAGGGGGCCGTGGTGTGCCTTAGGGACAAAATACCTGAGGGAAGCTTTGTTCAGGCATGAATGATAATGCCTTGGCCAGGAGCTCCATGTTAATGAATCAGCAGTGTATTTAAATAAGTTGTCTGTACATAGAAACACATCCAAAGCAGAGTTACATGTTGATTGCCTGCTGAAAATGTTGCAACCAGAGGCTTTCAGGAATTGAACCCTGTATTTCCCATAGGAGCAATTGTTTAGCATTCACTATTTCAGTGTTTATTTGTTCCTTATAAAGTGAAATGACCACAATTAATGAGAAGAGACTGTATGTCTCTTAAGAGATGTTTGTATGCTTTTATACACATAATTTTTCCCAAACTAAAATGAAGCAGAACAAACTATCTGTGGCATTTTGCTATTTGCTAAATATTAGAGTTCAGCATCTTTCCCTGGCAGTACAAATGCATGAAAAAGGTTTAATGTGTCTGTGCTATAATTGAAATATGTAATGCTTATTTATTGTTCCACTTGGCACATATACATTTAAATTCCTACACGTGGAGACACCAAGTCAAAGGGTATGTGGATTTTTAAGAATCCACACTGCCAAACTGTCCTCCTGAAGGGCTGTAATAATTTGTAATTCCAATACTAATGTTTATGAATGTTTGTTTCTCCATAACTTTGAAGAACGGAGGATTATTTTTCTTTTAAATCTTTGCCAATCATGAAGAAATTAATGGGGACCACCTTAGCATTTTGCCTACCATAGGATCCAACCTCAGAGTGTGTGACTTTATGTGTTTGGTGGAGCTCCAAAATTTGCATTTCTTATGGGTCTAAGATCTTCTTTTAAATCATGAATGAAAGAGGAGAGAGATCACAATCAACAAAACAAAAATACAAACAATTGAAAGAGAATATTATGAAAAACTCTATGCCAACAAATTAGGCAATCTGGAATACATGGATAAAATTCCTAGAAACACATAAACTCCCAAAACTGAACCAGGAAGAAATAGAAAATTTGAATAGACCCAATACAAAGCAAAGGAATTGAGTCAGTCATCAAAAATCTCTTAACAAACCAAAGTCCAGGGCCAGATGCCTTCCCAGGGAAATTCTACTGGACATTTAAAGAAGAGTTAATACCTATTCTTCTCAAACTGTTCCAAACAATAGAAATGGAAGGAAAACTTCCAAACTCATTCTATGAAGCCGGCATTGCCTTGGTTCCCAAACCAGAAGAAGATCCCACTAAAAAGGAGCGTTATGGGCCGGTAACCCTGATAAACATAGATGCAAAAATTCTCAACAGGTTACTGGCAAATCGAGTCCAACAGTACATTAAAATAATTATTCATCACAGTCAGGTGGGATTTATTCCTGGGCTGCAAGGGTGGTTCAGTATTCGAAAAGAATAGAAAGAACATCAGATTAGGAGTTGAAAAATAAGGGTTAAAGTCCTAGCTGTGCCACTTACCTACATACATGACAGTGGGCATGTCATTTGACTTTAGTACTAGTACCTAAATAGCACAAGAAGGTTTTAAAGATTGGGAGAACACATGAATGTGGAATGAGCTATATAAGTTTAAATTGATGTTTTTATCACTGTTATCGTGCCGTATATGTGGACCTCAAACACTTAGGTGCATAACTGCTTTCTCTTGGGGGGGGGTACTCCGGACGTGTCGAATGGAAGCGAGGCCCCATTTGCTTGTAGCCTATGAATCTCAGGGCGCTGACCAGCGTTGGTCTCTGCTCTTTCCTTACGCGGCCATTTAAAGGTCAGATGTGCGCGGGGTTGAAGGCAGAAGCTTGTCATCTGTATCTGATAGTTCGTATGGACGACCAGCGGCAGCCGGCCACGCTTTCGCTAGGATTTCACCTTCCTCATTTGTCTAGCTGGTTGAGGTACCGAACAGTAATGGGGAGCAAGAGAGGCCGGCCATTCTGTAAAAGCCGTGTTTGTCGTTGGAAATAAGCTTTTTTTCTAATCCCTACTCCTATCTCTGTGATTTGCATTTACAATTTAAAAAGAATAAAAAGCACTAATCAGCCTGCATACAGAATGGAAAGCATAGCTCTTCAGAGATCTTGTAAGAAATAATAACTATAAATGCTTGCAAAATCATGTATGCCTAAGCATACTACTTAGCAGAGTTTGTGACACTGAGAGACCTATTTTATTTATTTTTCTTTTCTTTTTAAAAAATTTTTTTATTAACATATAATGTATTATTAGCCCCAGGGGTACAGGTCTGTGAATCACCAGGTTTACACACTTCACAGCACTCACCATAGCACATACCCTCCCCAATGTCCATAACCCCACCCCCCCACCCTCCTCCCCACAGCAACCCTCCGTTTGTTTTGTGAGATTAAGAGTCTCTTATGGTTTGTCTCCCTCCCGATCCCATCTTGTTTCATTTATCCTTTTTCTACCCCCCCAAGCCCCCCATGGTGCCTGAGAGACCTATTTTAATGCCAGCATATAACTTCAATAAATTTTGTGGGATATCACACTTTTCATATAGCACAGGTGTGCAAAGAAAGTTGCAGGAGGAGGAAATAAAATTGTGTGACTCACTGGCCTCGGTGCCCGACAAGACATTAGAGCAGCACATGTGGCTATTCAAAACAACAAATGCTTTAGCCTCAGACTTAATGTGTCAGGGTCAAGGCTTAGTTTGAAGCAAGGTGCAGCTCCTTTGACAGATTAGCTTTCTCCTTTTCTTGAGATGGTACGTATCAGCACATGCTACATCTCAGGGCAAGAACGTCAGAAGCAACTCAAGATAGGTAAGTGCTGCAGAGCCAGCGTAAATTTAGAGGAACTAGAGAAAGTCTTTATCTGCAAGGCTTGATAGTGGACATAGGCTGGTACTAAACTAGCTGGAGAGATGCTTTCGCATTTTAATGGGACTTGCAGGCAGGGTGTGGCTTTTGATCAGGACGTGACATTAATGATCAGGGTCAGCTGTGGTTAAAGCTTGTTTTTTCCATCATAAGAAGATCATCAGGGAAAAAAGTCAGTATATTTCAATACTGTAAACTGTTTTGGGCTGTTTCAGCCATTTGGCAGATCTATAAACAGAGTCGGATTTCATTGAAAGAATGAGAACTGAGAAATATATGTTCTTTTGTTCCAGCTGCGGCGGCTGCTGTTCCAAAGGAGAACTAGTTTCTGAGTGTGAATTTTAAGAATTGGATCTTATTTTTTTTTCCTGAAAAAAATTATAAATATCCTAAATAACTTCTGAAAAATATGAAAGGCTTGGCATTGATTTTCTTTTGGTGTAAGCTAAATAGGATGACTAGACAATGTACAAGGGAAATTCCATTATTGGTTGTTGGTCCCATCGGTATGAACTAAGATGGAAGGACTCAAGGTGATTTCCAAGATCACGCCTCAGTTTTAAAGTTCTATCGTTTTTACTAGTTCTTTTTAACAGCTAGGTGTAATATTCTTTATTTAACATAAACTTTTAATGAAGTAGGGTAGAGTATCTGTCAGGGTCCTGGTAGGGAGCAGTGCCATTCTGTAAGAGGTTGAACCGAGAAGGGCTTCATGAAGGGACTCTTTAAAGAGATGTGTGCAGGGATAAGGGAACCAGCGTGGGATGATGAGGCACCCAGAGCTCATCAAGAGGTGGATGTTGTTACTGTCCCAAGGCCACACGGGATAAGGCAGGGGACATCGTATTAAAACTGCGGCCATGGCAAAGGGTAGCTGAGGCGTACTACTGTCAGACCTATGGTGTCGCAGGAAAGGAAAACAGAGATGAATACCTAACCTTTCTCTTCTCCCATCCTCTGACACGGAGGATGCTGGGGGAGGGTACTGCAGGCCAGGCTAACATGTGGAATATGTCCTTTTCATCCGCACTAAAATGGTTGGTATCTGGACATACCTAATCGTACAGAAGGCTGGGGAATATAGTTCTCCTGTATGTCTAGAAAGATGAGGGAAACACAAGTACTGCTGAGTTCCAGCAGCCCCTGCTACAGAAGGATCAAGAACGACTTCCAACTTTCTGACCCAGCAGCTTGTGGATTGTGGTTGGTTAGGAAACTATCGTGGGCTTTCTTCTTATCTGTTGGTTACTTTATCCATAAGGACTCTGGGCTTTTTCTTTCATTACAACTTGGTCTTCAGAGGCTCTTTTTTTGTTTATATTTAGCATATGCACATCTTCTAGGTCTTTCCCATTCATCTCCCCTTGAATATCTCTATTCCTTTATCCTGCTTTATTTTCTTCAAAATACTTTTTCACTATATGAAAATACATCACTTACTTGTCCATTGTTTTCACTAGTGTTTTAAGCTTTGTGGGGTGGTGACTTTGTCATGGTCCTGACTGTATTCCCGGTTCTTGGAATAATGAATGACCTGCAGTGGGGACTTAAAAATTTTTATTCAGAGGAAGTACCACCGGATCCCATGAGTCACTGTAGCATTGCACCATAATTTTCTTTTTCTATTCTTATTTATGCCCACTGGGCGTTCTATTTGCATAACTTCTGTTTCTCTCCTTACAACTTTTCCTTTGTTTGCTTTAGTTTGACTTATGTCTTGCTTTATGGGTATTGTAGTTAGTCTGATGAAAGAGTTTTCAGTGATGTTGCCGTAAACTGCCCTGAAGTCTTAACAGTCCATGTTCCATTTTTAAATTCCTTTATATATTCTCGGGTTTCTAGTTGGTTGCTATTTATTTGTTGCTGATGCCTTTCAGTTTTCTTTGCTATTGTTCCCACTCAATTTCTGTTATGATCTCTTGCCTTATCTCAGGACTTACCTTTTGTTCCAGCCAGACTTTTCTTTCCCTTGAGTTCTTGTGACAGTTTTGTCTCTATCATCCGACCGACCCCATCTTCACTATACAACTTTGTCTTAAACACTTCAAAATACTATGTGAGGATCAAGAATTTTCTTTTATTCACTAGATGTTCTTGCTCCGTCTTAACGCTAACTCTGTTCTTTCAGCTTTCCATGGTTAGGTACCAAGCCATCTAAATTTAGAATGTCAGATCACAGCTACTTTATTATGTTCATGGATTTTGTGTGTCAGGAATTCATAGAGGACAAGTGCAGATGATTTGTCTTTGCTCCAGAATGTCTGGGTCCTCATCTGGAAATGCTCAAAAGATAGGAGTGGTTTGAATGGCTGTTGGGACTCTGTGGAGCTGGGTTCTTCATTCTCACGTCTGGTGGCTGGGCTGAGTGATTCAAAGGCTTCAGCGGTTACTAGAGTGCCTGCATGTGGCCTCTTTGTATGGCTTGGGCTTCTCAGTGTGGCTGCTGGATCTAAGAGAGGACATGTGGAGAGTTGAGTGTTCCTTGGGACTGAGGCAGAAGCTGCAAGGTTTCTCCCTGGCTAGGCTTAGAAATCACACCGTGGCACATCTACCACATTATTTTGATAAATATAAAGGTGAATCAGAAAAGCTGGCCTGGGTTCCAGGGAGGGCAGTTAAATTCTACATCTTGGCAGGAAGTGTCAAGGTCATACTAAGAAAACCAATGTGGGATGGAAGATTGTGTTGCAGGCCATCTTTGGTAAATAAAATCTGCCACGTTGACCTATATCTACTTCATGGGATTTCCTCTGTTTAACTCAATGAGGTTGAAATGTCTTGTGACCTTGTTACTCTAAGTGTCACACAGGGACCAGAAGCATGAACATGACCTGGGAGTTTATTAGAAATAAAGAATCAGAGAGCACTGAATCAGACTCTGCATTGACAAGATCTCCAGGTGATTCATTTACATTTTAGAGTTTGAGAAACTCTGCCCTAGGGAACATTGACCATGATATGGGCTTGCCAGTATCCACCCAGTGGCAGAAAAATAGCAAGTGCTAAAGGAATAGTTTAACTGCTCTAGATTGAACTCCTATGTACAAGCAAAATTTCTGTACTTTAAATTATACCTGTCATTATATTAATGTTAACTGTGACCTACACTCTTTTCAGGAAGAGTAAATATATCTTTAGTTTGTGTCTTCAAAATATAATATGCACAATCCTAGCTTTAATAATTAATCTCTGTGACTCAAGAAGGTTTGGAATGATTATGTATTTTAATATGTATTATAATGCTGTTTTGAATAATTTCTAAGATCAAACAGTTAGGTTCTTTTGGATTTTACATTCCCCTTAAACTATTTTTTAATTATTGAATTTATTTTTTTTAGTTTTTTTAAAAAAATGTTATGCTGTATTTATTAATTTGAAATAACAAATATTCATTTATATTATTTGCCAAGTCCATAATCTATTATGGAAGTATGAAGAATCATTATCCAGATAGAATTTATAAAGCTTTTTCTTTCCTGTGACAACTGTTAGTATTTATTTTCTACTAAATGAAAGAATATGATTTTTAATTCATTTTTTATAACCTTTTTGTTTCTTAGAATAGTTAAGACACCCTGACTCACTCTACAAACCCTTAAAAACCCAAGAAATGTATACATATTTTCTTTTCTCTTTAGTAGATGACTATTATGTATTTTAATTATATAGAGTTCAATTTACAGATTCCATTTACTCAAGTTTCCTTTGAATAGTCATCTTAAAATTTATTTTAGAGGGGCGCCTGGGTGGCTCAGTGGGTTAAAGCCTCTGCCTTCGTCTCGGGTCATGATCCGAGTCTTGGGATCGAGCCCCACATTGGGCTCTCTGCTCAGCAGAGAGCCTGCTTCCTCCTCCTCTCTCTCTCTCTCTCTGCCTACTTGTGATCTCTGTCTGTCAAATAAATAAATTAAAAAAAAAAATTTGTTTTAGAGTAGGGGAATAAATATCCAGAAATTCATTTTGATTGGCACATTATTTGTTAAGCAGTTTTTCTCAAACTACAATTTCCAGACTACTACTATTTGCAGGAACTGAAGGGCTTGTTAAAATGGCATATTTCTGATATCCATCCCAGTCCTCTTGAATCAGACTCTCTGGGTTGGAACATGGAAAGTCTCTGAGGTTGGGACCCAGTTTCTTTGGCAAACTAAAGTTTGCGACCTACTTTACATTAGTCTTATAGTCGTATTTCAGGTTATTTATCATGGGAATAAGTGGGTCTTGGAATGTTGGCACAGAACAGCCTTTGAAATTCCCATCTTCCCTGGGAGATCTAACATTGGAAGATCATTTAATTGGAGATCATTTTAGAGATTACCTAGTAAAACTCTCGTGATTTTTCAGATTATGAAACTGAGCTCTGAAGAGTTTAAATGACTTTTCGAAAGTAGCACTAGTTAATAGCAAAGCTATGTCCGAACTCAAATTTTGTCAGCCAAGCTAGTTTCCTTCTTTCTGCTAAGATGAGGTAGGTGCATTTTCTCTTTAAGCCTAGTATTTAGGTACATTGGTGGATCAGTGTTAAGATCATAAAGGAAATCCTGAGCATTTAGTCAGAAAGGATCTCTTGGTTTTCCAAATTACCCTTGTTAGGAAAATGAATGTTTGCAGTCTGTGATCCTATCAGGGTTTTAGTTGTCTAATTTAAGTTTTTTCTTAGCAATTTCCTTGTATGTCCTTAGAAACCTCATCATGACTCAGGAAAAGTCCTAGATAAAATGCCTTAATGTGAAAAGTTGACACGAGAAAAAAATCAGATACACTAGGGGGTGATTTCTTCTCTTTATGAAGAGGAATGAAGCTTTTCTTTAAACCGATACAGTAGTTTATATGCCAGAGAGTCCATAAATGTCACATACTTATGAAAATCATTTTACTAGAGGTCCTTAAGATTCTGAAAATGAGGATCAAGGAACATTCTCCTTCCCCCCCATCTTAAAATTCAGTCCCCTTCACCATCCTTCTCCCTCCTCCCTTTTGTCCTTTCCCTCTAACTGTGCAAGCACACGGTAGCACAGTGTTGTGGGTGAGTCACAGTACATCCTCTTCCTTTTTAAGTTGTTCAGTCACTATACTGACATTTAAACCACAAAAGATACTTAAGAGTATTGCACAATTTGGCTTTTTCAGTTTTCTTCCACAGAGAAAATTCTGTGATTTAACATTTTTGGATATTTTACGTCTATGAATAATGAGCACCAAACTTATCATGACAGTTGAGGTACATCATACCGGCATATTTGTGATCTGTTGGATACAACTAACAATTGTTAATATATTTACTCGTATAACTTCTACATTTCCCAAACACCATGTTTTCTTATTTATTTTTTTGTTTGACAGAGAGACAGAGATCACAAGCAGGCAGAGAGGCAGGCAGAGGGCGGAGGAAGCAGGCTCCCTGCTGAGCAGAGAGCCCGATGCGGGTCTTGATCCCAGGACCCTGAGATCATGACCTGAGCTGAAGGCAGCAGCTTAACCCACTAAGCCGCCCAAGCGCCCCAACACTATGTTTTCTTGTTTCAGATTAAGACATAATGTTGTCTTAGTTTTAACCTGAAGTGTATAGGGCATGTAGTTTCATTCAACAAGTACCTGCGTTCTTCAGCATGAAGAGATATGTGGCAGTTTATACACAGTCACACAATTAGATACTGAAAGTAGAATAAGTCAGCAAGAAGGGAAGATAAGGGAAACCGATGTCCAAAAGAAGGTTGGGATCCAAGGACTCATGGCACAAGATTGTCTTAAAGTTAGAATAAAAATTTGACTTAGAATTTTCCTACAGATATTGTTAGTTGCACAATTACAATGCTTTTGAAATAGAAATAAACCAGTTTTTCAGAGGAAGCAAAATTGGTCCTATTACTAAAATCTGAGATTCTTCTTCCTGGATTCTCACTTAGCAAACAATGTATGATACTGAGAGGTCCTCAACAACAAACACGCTATTATTATAATAATGGGCTTCACAGGGCTTTTCTGGTGTAATCTCCTTTATAATAGGCTGATGCTTTAACACTTTGCATAGCTGAATGAAAATGGTTTTATTTAGGGGCCAAATAACCATAGCATGGCTTAACTGAGGCAGGGGCTGGTAGTGGGGATTAGAGTAAACAAGAGGAATTAAACTAAATATATAGAAAATCCTTCAGTCTTCAGGAAATATTCCTAGAATTTCATTTTTTGCAACCTAGATTTTGATAATCAGGCAATGGAAGGTTGGGGATTACACTTTGTAATTGAAGAACTGAAACGATGATGTCTAGTGTTGCTGGTTAAGGTTAGGTCCATTTGCTTTAGCAATTAATTGAATCCATATTAATTAATTGAGTCAAGATGTTTGCAATCTCTCTCTCTCTCTTTTAATTTAGGCTCTAATCATCATACCTGCCTGAATAGGAGAGCCTCTTCACCCCCTTCAGAGAGGGGATTCTGCAAATACACATTTACTGTTATCAGTTTGCAAGGGATTATGCTCAATGATCTTAAGACTCAGAAGTCATCCAGAAGGATCATTGTTGAATAAATTGCCAGCGAAACCCAAATATAAATCTGGAATTTAACCAGATTTATATCTCTGAGAATCAGCTGACACCTTGCTCAACATCTCTTAATCTCCAAGGACTTGCACAATTAAAATAAATAATTAAATGGTTGAGAATGATAAGTACCATAAACATAAAGATAAGATGCTGGAATCCAAAGTAGTAAAAGTTACTTCTGGCTTTGGAATAAGGGAAAACTTTATGGAAGTCAGTGACATGGCTTGGGAAATATTTTAGCTACTTCTCCATTTTCATAAACCCTCTCCAAGTGCATCCCAAATAATTAAGTTTCTTTAATGTAAAAAAGAAATGCTGTCTTGGCGTACCAAATACAGCTTTGAGTCAGTTCTATTCACTATTTTCTTGCCTTTCTCGACTATTTTGTCTTCCTCGATGTCTCCTGTGTAGAAATTTTGGGGATATCATTGAAATACTCTTTGAAATTCAGGAAAGATTTGGCAATAGTAATTACACCTGTCCGTCCTAACGATAAAATGGGACCAGGCAATATGTCTATGGGTACACTGATAGAGTAAGAGTTGGAGGAAGCAGCGTAGCAAAGTGGCAAGTCTCAAAATGTGTTTTCAAGGAAACTTAGTGAATTAATATAGAGCTGTTGTACCCCTAAGGTATAATGATAGTCTTTCTTGAATGTTATATTTACAAATATTCTCTCTCACATGCACATACAACATTAAAATAATTTTTTTTTCCAGTGCCTCTTCTAGACATCTAAAACTAGACTAAGTTTAGGGTGCCTGGGTGGCTCAGTTGGTTGAGCGACTGCCTTCGGATCCGGTCATGATCCTGTAGTCCCAGGATCAAGTCCCGGGTCTGGCTACCTGCTCAGCAGGGAGTCTGCCTCTCCCTCTGACCTTCCCCCTCTCTTGCTTGCTCTCTCTCATTCTCTCTCTCTCCCTCAAATAAATAAAATCTTTAAAAAAAACCCCTAATTTTAATTAAACTCATTTAAAACTCAATAGATATTTAAAAAAGCAAAAAACAAAAAATAGGCATATGAAATTTATTATTGCTTTTCTGTGCTATGATCCAGTATTGACATGATAACCAATTTAGCCCCAAATAACGGATATCTGGTTGAGTTCACCTTCAATAATGTGTTGTATTATTTGGCACGTGTTTCCTGGCATCCACAATAGCTACCTAGTTCTACTCTCCTTCCTTAACAGAGTCAAGAATCACTGCAGTAAAACAGGATTTAGGTATCACAATTAAAAATGGAATGTTTCGGGGCACCTGAGTGGCTCAGTGGATTAAGCCGCTGCCTTTGGCTCAGGTCATGATCTCAGTGTCTTGGGATCGAGCCCCGCATCGGGCTCTCTGCTCAGCGGAGAGCCTGCTTCCTCCTCTCTCTGCCTGACTCTCTGCCTACTTGTGATGTCTCTCTCTGTCAAATAAATAAATAAAATCTTTAAAAAAAAAAAAATGGAATGTTTCCATAGCATAAGTTTTTTAGATTATCTGGCACAGAGTTTTCAAGAAAACCTTGGTAATTCTTGTTGGAACTCTTTAAAATATCTTTTATATCAATTTTTATCTTAAACCAAGTTAATGCAGTTTAGTCTTTTCTTATGGTTTATGGTTATCGACATATAGAGTCTTGAGTTTCACCTTTTTTTAGGGCTTTGTCGTTTGCAGAGGGCATTCATAGACATTATCTCATCTGAGAGTCCCTATATCCCACAGCCCTTCCTCTTGTTTGCCATTTAAACTCTGATGAGAATTAGGAAGCTATCTAACCTGGCTTATTAGAATTGGGTGTCAAATAAGGCTGTGAGGACCCCTCCTAGTGAGTAAGGAGTGTGGCCTTTGTGATAGCTGTTTCCATCCTCAGAGGCTAGTTGGCTTAATTCTGGATTCTTGGCAGTGTTTGTTGATGATGTAGCTGGAAGAGTTGACCAGATGAGAGGGGAATTACGCAGCTGGATTTTTAGTGTAGATCATTGTTTTATAAATATCCCCTCCAAAATGCCGTCAAAGGGCCCGTGTGAAGACTTAATTAAAACAATAAAATGTGTTTAATATAATGTCCTTAATGCTGTCCTAAACATAATAAATATCTTAAAACTTCTTCTGTGTTAAATTAGGGGAAATAATTTTGAGAAATACAATTAATATTTCCTGAACTGTTACATGGGAGTAGAGAATGGTAGATGTGGAGGGCTTTGTGTCACAAAGGGAAATTCACAAAACATTACCTTGATATCATACATCATTTAAGTAAAGTTGAAGATGGGTTAAAAATGATTGCATCTGTTTAACAGAATCTTCTAGGACCATATGTCTTCTTACATGTGACATTTCTAGAAACTCCGAAGTTCTAACTTCAGAGTTGTAAATACTGGCAGGATGATATGTAATCCCGGTACTTGGAATGCCACCGTCTGAAACTTTCTCGTTTTATACATTGGGTTTTATTCCTCTAAGGCACTGTGTTGTATTCATTTGTGAAATAAAACTGGGGATCTGAGAGCAGGAGTGTGCTGTTTAGTACTGGGGTGTGACCGTACGTGGTCTTTGGGCTTCCAGCAATGTTCGCCGAATGCATGATTCCCTAAAGGAGTATCTCGGTGGATAAAAGAGCCTTCAATACTTAACTGTTATGTACTGATGATTTTATGCTGGGGTGGTGTAGTCTAAAAATATATAGGGTGACTATTAAAAAGTACTCATTTGGTAGCTACTAAGTGAGAGAAATCAATATAGCGTGGTGGGAAGAGCAGCAGAAAAATCTCCCCGAGATGAATCTGGCTATGATCTGACTAGACTCTGACCACTTCCTCTTCCATAACTCTTTTTACTATCTCTTCAGCACCTGCCCCTCTGATTAGATACTTCTGTTTGATTTCCTTCTCATAGTCTTCATCCCTTGTGTCTTCTTTGCTGCAGTTACTTTTATTTGGCTAAAACTCTCTACTGCTGAGATGCCCCTGACCCTCTTCTCTGGGTTCCTCCCATCTCCTCTTGCCATTCCTTCTCAACTTCCTTCTGAGATGTTTTATTTTCACTGGCCCATTGCTTACATTGATTTCTTCTCCCTCAAGAATTGGACATCAACGCCAGCCCAGGCTGACGTTCCAGGCCCTGGGATGAAGCAGTGAATGAATGGGACAGAGGCCATGCTTGGTGAAGCTTCTGTTCTGAAAGGGTGACAGTCATCTAGGCTAGGCTTTGTTTAAAAAAAAAAAAAAAAAAAGGAAGAAAGAACAAAAGAAAAACAAAAGGGATCAGCAAAGAGCCCATCGTGGCTGTAGTGGAGCCAGCAACAGTGAATGAGGAGACAGGCCCAAGAGGAGGTGCCAAGAGCAGAGGAAGCCCGCCAGGCCTCAGAAGAACTTTGGTTACTCACCCGAGTGAGAGGGGGCATCTGTAAAAGCAGAGGAACCTAGATTTTAAAGGCATCAAGTACTTACTGTCTCCTGTAATTAGTCTTCATTCCTTTTCCCTCCTCTTTCTCCTTTTCTCCTCCCACTGCCACTTCTGCCTCCTGGACTTTGACTTAACCGCGTGCTGCTGGCTGTTTCGTCTTTTCTTCCCTCTGGCAGGTCAGTCTCTCCAAACTGCTTTGTGGTTGTTCTCGTTCTTCATGTGAGGATTCAGACTGGAGGGACAGGAGTCCTCCGTTGCTTCTTTCCAGAACTGTCCCACACAGGCTCTACTCAGAGCGAGCAGGTTACTCACGTGCCCTCAAGCATGTATTAGGCTTTTGTGCTTCAGAACCTTGCTCAAGTCTAAATGGTCTCGCTTCTAGTGCCTTCTCTCACACCACCGGCATGGCAGTCCTCCTACCTTTTGAAGACCACAACAAGTCTGAAAAGTTGTTATCCCCTCCCTTGTACCATTCATTCCTGTAGTTTTTCATAAAAAATATGTTGAAGACATAGTTCTTGCTAACAATGGTTCTGGGGCTTATGGAGGCAAAGATGAATGAGGAGTCAGCCTCAGGAACAGACAGTGCTCTTGGGGAGATGGAGGATAATACATTTAACATTTAAGTAAAACGACCCGACATTTGTGTTAAAGGTCATGAGAGCAAAGAGCACAAGGCTCTGAGTCAGAAGAATGAGCTGAGATGGTCCTAATGTAGACGGGGCCACCTAATTTAGGTAGAGATAAGGAACTTATTTCTAAGGGATTCACAGTGAAGCTAATACCTGGAGAATGAAAAAGAGCCCGCCAAGGAAAGTGTGATGTGTTGGGAGAAGAGCTTTCTAAGTAGAACCAATAGCATTTCAAAGTCTGAGGCAATAAGGAGCTTGACATAGCTAAGGAAAAATGGAGCTGAGCCAAGGCCCTGAGGTTGGTGCATAGTAAGCCAGGTGAGAGTGGGGCCGCCTGAGGTTGACGGGCAGGGCCGGTGATGCTGGCACTGGGGGCCATGATAAGGAGCGTGGTTCTAAGCACCATGGGAAGCAGTTGCAGTGTTTTAAGCGAAGGGGTGGCAGGATCTTATTTGAAGTTGAGACTGCCATCTGTTCATTAAAACCCTGAGCACCCAGCCAGATTCCATTTCCTGGTTCTCTTTGCAGTGGGCTTTGAGCCGTGTGACGGTATCTTACTCAGGGAAGTAAATGATAGTGGTAACATAGCCACGTGGTAAGTGGTGGTGAGTAGCCCCACAATGAGGGCTGGCTCACAAACCCCCCATGGGGGCTTCCTCGTGCTGTTTGCCTTCTGACTGGGCAAACTTGGGAGGAGTCCCTCTTGGAAAGGTAGAGCCACTGCCAGCATGAGCACCTGCACAGCTGTGTGGAATGGAGCCCCTCCCAGCTGACGTAGAACTATCCTGAGCTTTTGGGGCACCTGGGTGGCTCGGTTGGTTGAGTGGCTGCCTTTGGCTCAGGTCATGATCTCAGGGTACTGGGATTGAGCCCCACATTGGGCTCCCTGCTCAGCGGAGAGCCTGCTTCTCCCTTTCCCTCTGCCTGCTGCTCTGCCTACTTGTGGTATCTCTCCATCTCTCTAATAAATAAATAAAATCTTTTTTTTTTTTTTTAAAGAACTATCCCAAGCTTTTATGTGAGCAAGAATGAAGTACCTGATGTGTTGAGCCGACACGCGTCCCACCCATTTGTGGCCACATTCTCATTTGTCTAAAATAATGTGGTAGCTCGCAAGAGCCATTTTGGCTGCTGTGCTGTATGAGATCGTGAGACAGCGTGAACAATGAAGTCCCCATGGGGACTAGAGAGATGTCAGTTGGAATAGATTTTAGGTCATTTTGGATATAGAATGAACAGCTCCTACTGATAATTTGCTGTGTGTCCAGTAAACTTGTGGGGGAATAAAATCTCACTTGATTTGAGTCTCAAGGGCACTATCATGTACTTTCTGTAACATACCTCACTGAATACCTTTAGGTATGTATTTTGTTTATTTGACTAGATTGCCCTAGAGGGCAAACAGACCCTATCTTTGAGACGCTTTTATTTACTGTCATGTCTAGTATGGTGCTTTAGATAAAGTACTTTTTAAGTTAAACTTCACTTAAATTAATGAATAAAAGGGTAGGTTCTCAGATTTTTTGACCACGGAGTTATCAGGGGTCATGTGACCCAGCCTTGCCTTGCCATTGATACCACCTCTACTTGGCTTAAATTTTCATTGCCTTCTAAGGGAAAGGCTTAGCTGTGTTAAATTTTTGTGTTACCTGTGTTTGCCCAGTCATAATGGAAACAGCCTAAGGAAGCCCATATGGGAGGATTTATGAGCTAGCCCTATTCTTGGTATCCACCACTACCACTTACTTCCCTGGGTAGGATACAGTAACGTGGTTCACAGCCAACTGCGAAAAGAGAGCCAGGAAATGGAATCTGGCTTAGTGGGGAAAGTAATATCATGGGGACTGGGAATTGAATATTTGCAGTAGGAGGTATGCAGAAATGTTTTTTAAAGGCATGTGAGCTAATCCTTACTTCCTCACCATCACGAGCCATAGTGTCCCCACTAGCCGTTGCCCAGTGCTCAGACTTGTTTCATGGGCCACTATTTCCATCTACAGTTAGGCTCTCCTTTGGGAGAAACATTATGATTTATGGGACATCTCAAGATAGGAGGCAGTTTCTGAAATCCACATGGGCACTGATGAGGTCTGTAACTAAGGAAGTGGTGGTGGAAATAGAAGGATGGTATTAGAATGTAAGAAACTTCATAGAACATGGTGACTGGATGGATTTGGTGCAAAGAAAAGAATAAATAGAAATAAATAGAATAAAGAGGAATACTGAAGCCCCCTGCTGAGAAAGCTCAATTTATCAACTAAATGTATGTCAACAGACCAGTGTTTTCAAGATAAAGCCAGTTAATACTGCCTATCACCGATGGATGGCATTAGTGATGAGTCTGTACATTTAAGCCTTGTACATGGAACTGTGTTTGTGTTTAGTCTGAATGTATTTTATGAATGTTATGAAACCATACGTGCCTGAGAAGGGCAAAAATAATGATGTTGAAATTACTGGTAAAAAGAGATATAAGAATGGAACACCAATGCTAAAGAGATTAAAATGAGAACTGGAAAGCATGAGAAAAATGTTGGAAGTTCTATTTGTAGAGGAGATCCTTTGATAGTACGAACAACTCTGAAGGGTAAAGAGTAATCAGGCCCCTTGTAAAAAATACTGCATTTCACAGTAGAGGAGTAGAGGAAGAGTGATTGACCAGATGAGAAAACAACTCCAAAAATGGGAGTTAGGTCTCGAAGGTCAGTATGAATAACCAATGCCCATTAGCTCAGTGTTCTTTTTAGGGAAAGCTAGAAGTTTCTTCAGGAGGGTAAGGGCTAAGCATAGTGAAGGAGCTGTGGCCGTGTTTTCTTGTGAGACGTGGTCACATAAAATCAAGGACTATTTTGTGCGTAGCATCAGGGTGAGTGCAGAAGTGCTTGGGGGGACACCCTAGTTTCTAAGACCTCTCTGTGACGCTTACACAGGGAAGGAGGGCATAGGGCATGCCAGGTGGAAGAAGTCAGAATGGAAACCAGGGAACAGAGTCGAATACAACAGAAAAGCTACAGTCAAGCATATTTGTTGCAAACAAGTGCCATATGGGAAGGCGTACTTATCTTTAATTTCTGTGCTGCTCAACAGAGAGTGGTAGAACTGTTACATCAACAGCTAGAAAGGATGAGCATCCCTAAGGCCCAGCCCATGTTTCACGAGAGCCCGTAATCTCCTATTTGAAAATATAGAATAAGCCAAGGGCCTCAGAAGAAAAATATGACTTACTTCTAGATCCAACGTGTGTTTCCAAAATAATTACAATTCCCACACTAACACATTATTTCTCTGACTTAATTTTCGAATAAAAAGCACAAAAATTTAAGTTCATACTACATATTAATGTATGACCTTTAAGTTGGAAATGTGAGCTGTAACTATTTGACTGTAACGTGGACTTGATACCTAATGAGGAGCAAATTTCAGACAAAAGACATCATTTCTATTCAGCTATAGTAGTGAACATAGTCCTGGGATTTTCTAAATAAAAGATGAAACAGCAGAAAAAAAGACTCTATTAATGAATGAAGCATAACTTTTTTAGTCGGGAAGGATGGGGCTTGAGGAGGGAAAAATAGGTATAAAATCATCAAGTGTTAGATGAAGATTGGACAAATATGAGTTAGTTCCTCAAATTAATAAATATTAGAAATGCAGTATTTCCACTGAAACTTAAAGAGGCTTTTAAAGGAACTCATTGTTCTCTTACCATAGTGGTATGGAAGGAAAATGTAAATGACTTAAAAAAAAATACTAGCCATGCATGGGTAGCAGCTCTACAATGGGTGATTATGGGATATTGGAGATGTTTGTTGAGTTTATTTCATAACCCTGTAAGATTTCTTTTAGAGATAAAATACCAAGTAGAATATATAAATGCACTTCATTTGCAGTCTAATGAAGTGCATACATTGTGTAATTTTCTTATTCTTACTCTATGTAAAGTTCTTATTATACCTTATATGAATTATTTTATTCCTATCATTTATGAATTTCTATCTTATGTGAATTATTTAACCATGTGAAATTTATAGCCAAAAGTGTAAGAAAAAGCATGAGTTTTCACAAGTTATATTCTTGCCATTTAAAAAGGTACTCGTGAGCTAAAGATGACAGATACTTTATCTTTAAAAAAAATTTTTTTTTAATTAACACATTTTATGCTTTCTTTCTCTAGGCTGGAATGATAAAAAGTGATGATGATGAGTATTTCATTGAACCTTTGGAGAGAGGTAAACAGATGGAGGAAGAAAATGGAAGGATTCATGTTGTCTACAAGAGATCAGCGGTAGAATGGGCTTCCGGAAACGTGTCCCACGACTGCCGATACAGAGGTAGGTATCTTTGACAAGGCTTAATAATTAACCATAATTTTAAGATACCTTGAAAACAACTCTCCCAGTCAGTTAAGAGAGTGTGATAATCATGTGCTTTTGCCTAATATGGAGGTAGTGAAAGAAGTTCATAAGTCTTGAAATTTGGCTCAACTTTCTTGAAACCCATAGCGGAATATAATGTTACTGGTGTTATTATTATTTTATTCCAGTGCATTATTGTGTTGACAGTCTGTTTGCTATTTATGATTTCTGTTAAGGCTTCACATTAAAATGACCTTTTCTCTCTCTTCTGTGAAAACTTAAAATATTTTTGCTTTCTAAAAGTATCTAAATTATGAGTTATTAATATTATTCAGACCTTTAAAATAAGATATATTGACATGGCAAAGCGATCGATATGTGGTAGGCACATTTGAAAATACAAATGCTATGTGACTTGAAGGTCTATTTTGCAAATCTTTCTACAATATGGGAGAGAGAATGAGTTGAATGATTCTGCCAAATTTTAATTCAAAATAGGCTGGACCACTCAAGTCAATTAAATTATGGCATGTTAAGCTTCTCTAATTTTGTGTGTTTTAATGAAATCTGAAACTAATTTGTTATTAAAGAGATGTTTTTACAAGTTGGGTGTAGAAGTTCCCTTAATGGAAAAGAAAGGAAATTTGAGAATTTATGTTTTTTAACCAAATTTCAAAAAGCCTGTATTTCCTTATGTCAGGCCAATTATCTGATTAGAGATAATAGAAATTTCCCCCAGGGAAAATGTCAGGAATATAAATAATCTTAAGTTGACCATCTAGATTCTAGATTCATGATATCTTGCCTCCTGAGAGTTATTACCTAGTTTGATTTTCAGATACCACGTTTCCTTTAATGCACCATACTAATGGAATAGTACAATTTAAAATAAATTTTAAATTAACTTGGCCTGAAGAGTTTTTGAGAAATTTCTGATCTGAAGCAACAGCACTGAATTAGTAGATGCAATACTGTGAAATGTGTGCCCGTCCTCAAGGGTCACGGTGGTGTAATTGGAAGAGAATATTTAGGCAGATGGGAGTAATAGCTCTGAAACATCAAGTTGTTCTGTGACCTTAGAATAGTAGTTCAACTGTCTGAGCCTCAGTTTTTCTGTGAGCAAAGAATTCAAATACGTTGCACAGTTATAATGTCTTAGAAATAATACATGCAGATTGTTGAGTGTAGCCCTCGATAATAGTAGATAGGCAATCAGTGCTAGCTGTTACTGTTATTAATCATTAATGATAATAACTTTGTACAAAGATTTACACGTTAGGAGTTTTAATTAAAGTTGAACAGTTAGGCATTGCTTGCCTTCATGTTGTGAATACATTCTTATTCTCATTTGTATTTTCATGTTTTAAAAATGTCATTCTAAATCAAAAGACTGGATATGTGAAAAGATAGATAGTAGGATGCATTACTTTCTCTTTTTTTTTTTTTAAGATTTATTTATTTATTTATTTGACAGAGAGAGAGATCACAAGTAGGCAGAGAGGCAGGCAGAGAGAGAAGGGGAAGCAGGCTCCCCACTGGGCAGAGAGCCCGATGCGGGGTTCGATCCCAGGACCTTGAGATCATGACCTGAGCCTAAGGCAGAGGCTTAACCCACTGAGCCAAGCACCCCTGCAGTAATTTTTCTATAGTTTAATTGTTAATGATATCTAATATCTTTTGTGAGGTAGTGGTTAAATATCTTTTAGTAAAGTGTAGCCTCTATGCTATAGAATTGTAGAAGAGGACTGGAACGTCCTTAGTGCATAAGGCACTGTGACTTTCCTCCCAATTGCTCTTTCCGTCACACCTATAGTTTCACCAAGCTTTACTCTGTTGCTCTATTTCAGTCCCTGAGGGTATCCATTTCTATAAATATCAGTCCTGGGAATTTTTAGTAGTCTAATATTTACAGAGAAGGAGAGATTTTTTTTTCAATTGGAATAAGAAAATTGTGGGAAATACTATGTTTTATACCTATTGCATTTTTAGATACTAGATTAGGAAAAATAATTTAGAAGTCAGAGTGTATAAATTTAAAAGAATTAGATAAGATTAAGGCAGTTTGGGACATTAATTTAGAAAATTATTTAACGTATCAAGTAGCATCAACCTTGACTTAACTCTGATTTTATAATGAGTTGTTTTTAAGAATGCCAGGCACTGAAGACTTTATTTTTAATTTTTCAGTTATGAGTAGAAGATTATTTTATAGTTGGAGTAGACCATAAAATACATTTTGGAAAGGTTTTCAGCAATCATCAGTCAAAGGAGGAGGGGTTCCTTTCTTAATTCAAAATTGCTTTAAAACTTCACCCAATATATAATGTAGAATGTTCTATGATAAACCTTTGTATGAGCTTAACAACTTCTGTTTTCTTATTTATGAAGTTCTGATTGAACTGAGTTGCTAGTGATTATCAATTTTCTTCCTTTTGAGACTCTTAAATTATAACCATATATTTCAGAAATGTAAATGTCTTTTTAGGGTAAAAAGAGATTCAGATTCAGAACTTTAAGTACTATATTATAACTTTAAAATTCTTCTTTTACCTTCTTGGTCACAAGACCGAGAGCCAAGCTTTTTCATGGACTACATACTTTCCAAGTGAAATTAAGAATATATTTTTATACCTTATTCCATCATTCTAAAATGTAGCACTGAACAGATTCTAGGTTTAGATGGTATATTGATTTATAAATGAAAGCTACAGTATCATATGAAATAGTGCTTTGTCTGGATCAACTCAGGATATTATTGTACGAGACACAAGTGGTCTTTCTTCAATAAGTTATTAGAAGAGGATTAAAATACATAAGAGGTACTTAGAAATACATTTGAGGGCCACGGTCTTCATAAATTTCCCTGACAGCAAATCACCCGGACAGAGTTTCACCAGTGGGGCCCTTATACATAAACATTCTGCTGTATTTTGCTAGTTGTCTCCATAATCGCCCGGCCACATGTGTTGCTTTGTCAGCTTAGCAACTCAGAACTGACATTCATTTAATTTCCATAGTTTGGAGTAAGTGTTCTAAATTAAAACCAATTATGTCCTGAATGAAGTGATAAAAGCGAGATGGAGAGAAGGAGCCAAATTGGATTGAGACTGAAGTAAAACCGATGGGGTGATTTGATGCCGTCTATTTCGGGGGTGGAGAGAGAGAGTGAACAAGGGTGACTCAGAATACTAATCTGAAAGACGAGAAGATTCTCTTTCCAGAATTCAGGTATTGAAAATGGGAAACAGAAATAGGGTTGATGGAGGATGACAAGGGGGTATAATTTTGGATATTTGAGTTCAAAGATCCATTGGAAAAGTGAGTGAATAAAAAATGCACAGTATATTTTCATAATCATGTGTCAGAGTCAGCAAACGATGACCCTTACACACATGGTGGGGAAAGGATGGGTAGACGTTTGCTTGGAGTCAGGGGACAGGTTTTGTCCCTGTCCACTGTGGATGCTTAGAGTGTCTTTGCTTGCCTTCTACTCTCTCTTTTCCAAGTTCATATCGAGAATCAGAAGGTGTTCCTTGCACAGAATTGGAAGCCCATTAAAGATATCCGCTACCTATCGCTATGGGAGAGGAAGACATTGAGTCCTCAAAACATAAACACAAAACAAAACGTAAAGCAGATAATAGTCTTCTACCACACTCAAGAACACTAAGCTGTTTCACTTGATGAAAAGCAAACAGCTCTTTTGATTCCTTATCCTCTTATTTATCTGGATTTTCAATAAAAGTCACTCACAGCTTTGAACCTGTTGAGAACATAAATGCTGTGATTCAACAGTAACACAAACCCGCAACCATTTCCATATAGTTCACAGATTCTCTTTCCTTAATTCTTTGTAAGGAAGTTGTATTGTTTTTTGAAATGTGGAAAAATGTGAAGAACTGTTTGAAAATATATTGAACTTGTAAGATCACAGACGCAGCACTCTGCTTTAAAATTACTCTTTTAAGACCGAAAACGGTTTTACGCTTGGCAGTATAAACTACCTCTCCCAGTGTAGAATTGGCAGGTGTTAATAACACATAGTACTGCCGGTTTCTGGCAAAGAAACACCATCCTTTTCCTTAAACAACAAACATAAACTGTTCATGATTATGATAAAGAACATGTCAAAAAAACCTTATCTACTTCATTATGGGGGGAGAGTTGAATTTCACTATTTTTTCTCTTTTTTTTCTTTTTGATTTCTGCTTTGGGAGGATGGATATCACATCCATTTCTGTGCATTCAGTTTGGACAAAATTATTTTATATTTTACTGGTTTTTGAAATTTCATTTGGTAACAGCATGGTTAATCAATCAATAAACGGTCATAAGCTTCACCTCCACTGTTAAATCAATCAACTGAGCCTAAACTCCGATGAAAACCAAAACATACCCCTGAGCGTCTCTGAAGAATGTCTGTGTTGTCACCCATAAGAAGTTTGCTTTAGGCAGTCTCTTTGGGGGGAAAGGGGGGCTGTACTTGGATGACATCATTCAGCTTTTCATAATTTTTATTTAATCCCTGGGCCCTTAAGCTTTTCCCATCAAATTACAAACTATTCACTCACCAGAAGCTTTGTGTTAAAGTAATTTTTGTAATTACTTCCTACCAGTGGGAAACAAGGAATAGTAAGCCTTTATCTCCTAGCTTCCTTTCAGGATTTTCATTTTCCTGCACGATCCCAAACGCTTGTGTTGCTGGCGTGGTTGTCATGGTGCTGTGAAGGAGTGTCTTTGTCCCAGGTGGGAAGCATGTACAAGTCAGAAATGATTTGGGAGTTGCTCCTGGTTGCCAGGGAATGAATCTATGAAACAAGCGCTAGAATAATGGGAAGACTATTTCTTATTTTGGTGACTCTAGGAACTTCCTAGGCAGAGTCCTTCTTGAATCTATAGAAAAGTCAGTAGGTGCTATAACCTATTATATTTGGAAGTTCTCATGACCTATGCCCCGATCCAAAAGAGACAGTGGTGGGCTTTGCAAGTCACAAAAAAAGAAAAAAAAAAATCAAATGAGAGAAATCAATTTTGGCATCTTTTCTTATTAAATGAGGCATGAAACGGTATTACTAAATTATTAAGATCAGTCAAGTAGTAGCCATTCTTTTAGATAGATGTTAAATGATAAATTTTACTCATTTTTACTCGGCTGCACAATTTAGCTTATAATATAATCTAAGGTCAGCCATTCATCAGAGTTACTACTAGTGATTCGTATGGAAATACTACTTATATTTATGTAATTCCTTTTAGGTTGGTTTCGCATATTTTATAATCCATGTATTTATAGTAATTATTGGCAAAAAGAAGGCAATTAAAGATTGAGTTGTTAAATGAAATAATCAGGAAGCAGAGTGATGGTTGAAGATCTTTCAGATGTGAAAGATAGAAGCTAATGCTTCTATCTTCCTTGTATTCCTTGTATTAAAATGTCTTACACGGCCTATTCTATCCCTTTGAGAATAGGTACCAGGAAAGCAGTTTGTTTATATAGACTAGGATTAAAGTGTTACAAATGTAACTCCATTTTTGTAATAAAGAATTGAGTATGGAAAGATATAAACTGTATAGAGAATTGAGAACTTCCGGATGACTATTTAGTCATTGAAGTGACATTAAAGGACAAAGAATTTGAAGTTTTTAGATATATCTAGGTGATTGGAACAAAATTGAGAACAGTTATTTTAAATTAGGGTACAAAGCTAATGTAGGTAACGCAGGCTGGACATTGATTCTTAAATTAAATGATTGCCTTTCGGAGGTAACTGTATCGGGGCACCTGGGAGGCTCAGTTTTAAGCCTCTGCCTTCAGCTGAGGTCATGATCTCGGGGTCCTGGGATCGAGTCCTGCATCGGCTCCCTGCCCCATGGGGAGTCTGCTTCTCCCTTTGCCCCTCCTCCCACTCATGTGCACACATGCTCTCTCTCTTTCTCTCTCAGATAAATAAATGAAATCTTAAAAAAAAAAAAAGAAGAAACTCAATTATTGAGTCATGAAAGAATGATTATCAAGAAATCTGTGAGGGGGAGCCTGGGTGGCTCAGCGGGTTAAAGCCTCTGCCTTCGGCTCAGGTCATGATCCCAGGGTCCTGGGATCGAGCCCCACATCGGGCTCTCCGCTTGGCTGGGAGCCTGCTTCCCCTTCTCTCTCTGCCTGCCTCTCTGCCTACTTGTGATCTCTGTCTGTCAAATAAATAAATTAAAAAAAAAATCTTAAAAAAAAAAAAGAAATCTGTGAGGATTGGAAAAATGTAATTGTACTTTCTAAATATAAGATATATTTTATTATGAAAATACACTTTAGTGTTTGGTTTTATTTACATGAACTTCTTTTACTTAAAAGGTATAGACTCTATTTGTAGTAAAATAGACCACGCACATGCCTAGTCTGCCTGCTTAAACACATTTTAAAGCCTGTACTTAATTTCTTTCCATGTACAACTTATTTATTTATAAACTTACATGTTAGTAAGTGGGAAGCATATTGTAAGGAATTCAAATATTTCTAGAGGTTTTGTAAATCTTTTATTTCATTATTTCTGTTTCTAACATGATAAATATTTTTATGGACGATAATTTGCTATCAGGGTGTATATATATATGTGTGTGTGTGTGTGTGTGTGTATAGACATATATATATGTGTCTATATATATGTCTTTCATTGTTTTCTTTTTCCTATTAGATCATCCACTATTAACTTTAAATGTAAAATTATTTATGAGGATCAATGCTAGTCACTTCCCTTTGGTATTTTGTAAATAGTTTTTTTTGTGTGTGGGTTCCTTTCTGTGTCATTCTCAGTCCTCTCTTTATGGGATCTTTTTATCCCTGTCCCTGCAGAGCATCTTTAAGGTAGATGAAGTGGAAGTTAGTGATATATGTTGAAGAAAACTACAATAATGGGGAAAAATAAGGGTAGCACAGAAATAATATTTCTATTTGAAAATCATCTGTGATTAGATTATGGGAACTATGAATTAAAATGTGAGGGCTATATTCAGGCCAAGATAATTGCTCCTCTAATGCACGATTCTGCAAGGGGAGCTGAATCCTTGGTTTTGTTCTTTCTAGACACCAAATATTTTACTCTGATTTTCACTTGCAGTCCACCTGGTCTAGATACCTAATTTAAAAAATTCTTAATGGAAGTCCTTGAACTTGAGACTTTGTGTAAGGTGGAAAGATTTATTTTAGCAGTGATTGGAGCCATTTCCCTAAGTAAGACTATAAAGTTTACTGGAGATAAGTAATTATATATAGCATATTCTTTTATTTACTGTCTAGTACCGGGAAAAAATATTTGTCTGAGTATCTGGAAAAAATATTTGGCAAGTCTGAATGAGGCATTAGTTCAAACTGGTTTTGTTTATCTTTTTTTAAGATTGATTTATTTATCTTAGAGGAGGGTGAGAGAGGGAGAAGGGAAGGGGCAGAGGGACAAGGAGAGAATCTCAAGCAGACTCGCTGTTGAGTGTGGAGCCTGGCCCGGGTCTCGATCTCCAGATCCTGAGATCATGACCTGAGCCGAAATCAAGAGTTGGACGCATAACCGACTGAGCCACCCGGGTGTCCCTGTTTTGTATCTTTCACAACTATTATAGCCACTTATATGCCCCCTTAACTTGTTCTTTGCTTTTAGCCTGAGATAGTTGTTCATTATTTCAGAGCTCTGATTAGTAAGTCAAGTATCCTAAGACTTTGTGTATTTTCTTTTTCAAAGGACAGTCTTTAATTGTGGCTATTTTCTAGCCAATTCCCGTGGAAGTCTTCGTTTCTCTTGAGTGCGCTTTATGGATTGGTGCGTGTTCTTTAAGTGTGAACAACAAGGTCTGTGTGGTACTAACACTGCATTCTGACTTCAATTCTCTGTCTCAGCACTTTGGTGGGTTTTGTCATGTTTTCATGTTCTGTCGGGTCTTACTCCCTATACTAGAAGGATAGAAGCAATGTCTAAGCCCCTTTTGGTGAGATGAGTGGGTGATAAAAGTAGATTCTCTTTACATCTTATGCCATGATCTTCATACTAATAAAATGCCACTGGACGGCCTTCTAGTCTTAGGAAATGAGGGTATTAGGACAGATTTTTGAGTTCTTCATTCTGCATCTTGGATGACCCATTTAGATAAACCCAACGGAGGAATTTAATGCAAGTAAACATTGCCCTACTTCATTCTGTGATCCTAGGCTTGACTTTTGAGTCCAGTGGGAAGTCCTAGGGAAATCATTGCTAGGTAAGGCATATGATATGCACCACCTTACTTATATTTAAAGGAGCTATAATTAAGTATAGCAGGCTAGGTTTTTTGTTTTCTACAGCATCCTCCTCTCATTTGTGGTGACCCAACATCTGGAAAGTCAGCGGAAGCATTTGTGTGGTTGTTACAGGTTTGCTATCATCTGAGATCCCATGGGCATCCCTCCATCACCTACCAGTACTCTTTCTCTTAAATTTACGGAAGAAATGTTGTAACACCCCGTCATCTCAGACATATACAAAATATTAATGAACCTTTATGATATACATTGAGTTTTTTTATAGATTTGAGATCTGAAGCATGGACATTAGTCAAAATAACTATTATAATAATCACTCAGATTTTTATTCTCAATCCCCAACTTTTATGGAGTTTCCATCTTTCCTAATTATGTGGCTCATTTTATGTTGCAACTCATACCTCAACTCACAGTGTACATAACAGCATCCCTCCTCTGTTTCTTCTTTTTTGTGACCTTATGAACAACTTTGATAAAGCAGCTCAAGTAATTAGCGTTAAGTTTTGCATCCGGAACAGACCTTATGTCAATGGGAAGCCAAGAATTTACTCTAAATACTAGGGATTTTGAAAATTGACCTTCCTTTCATTAATACAGTAGTTACATTGTAGTACTTGTTAATTCTGCACAAATATTCATGCAGAAGACAAAGAAAAAGCAGGGGGAAGCGCCGCTGTCCTACAATGTAGAACGCATCACGTGTTGATCTTGCGCACGAGTTTTCTACATCAACTGACATGTGGGTTTCTTTGGCTGGCTGAGTAGGCCCCACTGGGCTGATATTCCATGTCTGCCTGGCCGCTGCAAGCCTTGCTGGCTTTCCCTGCTGGTCTTTCTCAATTTGACTAGAGGCTGCTCTCCCTGGCGCAGTGGACCACCCTGAGTTTGGCGAGGACCCTTACACCGCAGCCCATGTGGCCCACGGCAGTCTGTTGTGGGACCACGTTGGGTCTGGTTCAGCAGCCCTTTTTACAGGCTCCCTGGGAAACTCAGATACTGTTCTTTTTGCAGCACAGGAAGTAAGGGGAGTCGTGGCTTCCTCGGCTGCCATCAGATTGGATGGGCCACCTGCCCTGAGGTGGTCTCTTTCCAGAGCCCCCAGGACAGAGCAGGAAAAAAGGCTTTGGTGCTTGGAGATCCCCCACAGATCTGTATGTTTTAATACCATGTCCCTTCTCTTCTGAGTCTTGGCCTTGAAGGGAACTGGGAAGAAGTCAGGACCACTGTCTCCTCATTCCCGTTTGTCTCTCTTGTCCCAAAAGCAGTGCAAGATCTAAAGGACCCAACTTGCCTTTTCCTTCCTCTGATTACAAGCTTCCTCCTTACCACGGCAGTCTCATGCCCAAGACGTATGATGGCCAGGACTTCCCTCTGATAGGAGGAAAACACAAATGAAAACCAAGCATGCAAATAAAAAACCGCTATTTTCTGGCTTCCAGGCCTGGTGTTGATTTGTTTTGTGTTGATTTGATTTGTATTGATTTGTTTTGTGAGAACCAAGAGAATTATAGCATCCTTTCTTTCCATATAGCCTTGCTTACCAATCTCTTTTCTTTGGACAAATCTTACTTGAACTCCAGAAACTGAATATTGAATTTCCTTTTATTCTTTTTTTTTTTTTTTTTTTTGAAGATTTTTTTTTTTTTTGTGAGAGAGAGAGAGTGAGAGAGAGCATGAGAGGGGAGAAGGTCAGAGGGAGAAGCAGACTTCCCATGGAGCTGGGAGCCCGACTCAATCCCGGGACTCTGGGATCATGACCTGAGCCGAAGGCAGTGGCTTAAACAACTGAGCCACCCAGGCCCCCAAGTTTCCTTTTGTTCTTGATGCAACAATCTGACAGTCCAATGGCCTCCTCCTTCTCTCTATTCTCTTTCACTCAAGGTCTCCCAGCCACTGTTGGGATGATCAGCAAGTCATCTACACATAAACACAGGGAAGAATAAACATGGCATTTTCCAAATATCCTTCTCATTACATAAGTTACCATATTTCTGTGGCCCACATTGCTGTAGTGGACCACATAGTGTAGATACATATGCTTTTGTAGAAACCTTTGTTGAAAGGGCTCTTGTTAGACTCTTTCCCTCTCATTTTATACGTGTAAGTTTGGATGAAGAAGGATAAGATGTCAAATGCAAAAATAGTGACAAACAGGGTTACAAATGTAATCAATGTCAGAAAAAAAATTTTACATTCATAACTCAAGCCATTACTTACCACATGAGTTATGGTCTAAATTGCATCACAAATATGGCTTTGACACCCAGAGTCACCAAGAGAACCCTGCAATTTTCAGTTTGTCCGTATCTATACCTCTAAACTTGGAGTCTGAATACTACTTGACTATTATTTTCTTTTTCTAACCTAATACCTGCAAATACAGAATTTTATCCCAAATTCCACAGAATTTTATTTGTGATTAAAAGAAGAAATCAAAGATCTATTCTCTTTGTGAATATAGAAACCTGAGGTTTTATTTATGATAAAATTGTTATTTATGATAGAATTTATGATAGAATATGCTTGGTGATTTTTTTTTAATATAGAGCAGCGTAATAGTATAATCATCACAAGTCCCTGTGCTTACTTTTGCAGATTTGTTAAACTTTTGGTCCAGAGAAAGAAGAATGGTGTTAAAAGTGACAGAGGGACCATGTCCAGTCCTCCTGCAGTTGAAATAGGGAGGTCATCTGTTTTAGTCTTCTTCAGTTCTTGGCAGTAACAAAGGAAAAATTAATAAGGCCAGTCATGAAGGCAGTTTCTTGCTTCAGGTTCTCCGATCCAGTGACTAAGGCTTAAAGAACAACTTGAATGTGATATACAGCGGGAAAACTTACAGGAATGGGAAACCGGAACTGCTCAGTGTTTAGTTCCTTGAGAATATCCCTTACATTTCTAGGTATAGGGCCAGAATATAAGTGATTATTTCAGAAAACATATTTTGATTATGGAGATGGATCGCACACATTCTCTGTTCAATCCCCTTTCCACACACACTCTAACCCCACCTTAATGGCCATTCCTGTGAAAGGTGTTTCATAGCCAAAGGAAGACAGTCCAAGTGTGTTAAATTTTTTTAGTGTAAAGTCAGCCAAGGATATCCTGTAAAAACAGATTCAAACATTTGAATCTGATCTTTTGAGCCAGTTTTAAAATTAGATCTTCAAACTGGGTCTTTAGAACACTAAAGAAATCAGAAATCTCAGTGGAGACTTTTTTTTTTTTTTTGATATGACTATCAATGTGTATCTCTAACAATCTTTACTATTTCCTATTTCACAGAGGAGAAAGAGCTCACATTTTTCAGCTAGTTCACGAGAAAACTAAAACATTTATGAGAGATGGAATAGGGGTCCGTAGTTTATGCCTTCAAGAAGTATGACGGCGGGGCGCCTGGATGGCTCAGTTGGTTAAGCATCTGCCTTTGGTTCAGGTCATGATCTCGGGGTCTGAGGGTGGAGTCCTGTGTCAGGCTCCCTGCTCAGTAGGCAATCCGCTTCTCCCTCTGCCCTTCCCCCCGTTTGTATTCTCTCTCTCTCTCTCAAATAAATAAATAAAATCTTAAAAAAAAAAAAAGGAAGACATGATAAGAAATTAAATAATGAGTTTCAGAGAAATACCGAGTATATTATTGACACAGATACATTATTTTGGTGTATTGGGTACTCAATATGTGCTTTCCCATCCAAGAGTATAGTACACTTCAATAAAGATTGGTAAAGAACCATATAATTACACTAAGCCATTATGTAATTAGCATTATAATGACTGTTTAGAAAATATGTTTTGTGACTTTAGCAATACCGGTGAAGGATTGAGTGTGTGAGGACACATGTATAAATCATACCACCTCAGGAGTTTTTTTTGTTTTTTTTTTAAAGATTTTATTTATTTATTTGACAGACAAAGATTACAAGTAGGCAGAGAGGCAGGCAGAGAGAGAGGAGGAAGCAGGTTCCCTGCTGAGCAGAGAGCCCGATGCAGGACTTGATCCCAGGACTCTGGGATCATGACCTAAGCCTAAGGCAGAGGCTTTAACCCACTGAGACACCCAGGTGCCCAGGAATTTTTTTTTTTTTTAACATAATAAGTAAATCAACCAGGTTGATTCAATGTCTACACTGTACTAGTTGGTAAACCTTTTTTTTCCCCTGTAGTATAGTTTTAACCCAATGTCTTTCTGTTAAGAAATTTTGTGACCTATGTCAAGTTACTTAACCTATCAGTGCCTCAGTCTCTTCACCTACAAGGCAGAGAAAATAATAGCACTTACTTCACAGGATTGTTCTTTGGATTAATCTGATATTTAATGTAGGGTACTTAGTTTTGTTCTATGGACTCACGAAATGCTCAGTAAAAGTTACCGCTTACCATTCCTTTATTATGACTACATTTTCTCTTTGTGGTAGTTTTAAAATGTTACAAAAGCATCAGCTATTTTTCTTTGAGTGTGTGGTTTGTTGTGTTTTTATCAAAGCATCACTCAGTTTTTCTCCCTTTGCTGTCATGCACATGATCTCTTCGGTGTTTCTGTTTTCAGCTGCTGGGAAATTGCTCTCCAGTAGAATTTTCTGAGATGACAAAAATGTTCTACATCAGGGCTACCATATGTAGCCATTGAGGTGTGATTAGTGGACTGAGGAACTGAATTTTTAATATTAATTTAATTTCTACTTTTTTTATTTTTTAAAAGATTTTATTTATTTGACAGAGAGAGAGAGAAAGAGAGCACACAAGCGGGGGGAGTGGCAGGCAGGGGGAGAGGGAGAAGCAGGCAGGATGGGGGTTTGAACCCAGGACCCCAGGATCATGACCTGAGCCCAAGGCAGACCTTTAACTGGCTGAGCCACCCAGGCGCCCGTAATTTTAATTTTAATTAATGTAATTTAAGGAGCTGCCTATGACTAATTGCTTTTGTAATGGACAGCACAGGTCAAGGGTTTGCACCATGGTGTGTATGGTCTTAATGTTTCCAGTTCTTTCATAAGCCTCACTTCATTTGAGTCTCCTAAGAATTACATGATACAGAATAGGTGGGACTACTTCACTTGCTCCTCTTTGCTCAACATTGCTTGTTTAAGGTCTAGCACAGGGTCTAGCACAGAGGTCTTCAACACATATTGATTCAACAAATGAATGACTGAACTTTCCTTCATTTCAAATGAATGAAAGAAGTCCCCTGCTGACGAGTTGAGGGGAATTCCTTCCATAGTCTGAGTGTCAGAGGGCGGTGGTTGAATGGGGCTCAGGAATGGGGAGCACAGCATAGAAGAGATTGTGGGGTGCTTGAGATGTAGGGTGTAGAACTTGTTTATTTAGTCACTATTTCTTCCTCTTATTCTAAAGACATTCATTTTTCATCTTTACAGACTTTCATAAGATGTTCATGGGTCTCCAGTGGGAAATGCAGACTCTACAGATGATCTAGGTCTCTTCTGTCTTCATAAATATTTGACTGGAATTTTGGCCCTTTTGCCCCTTTGTTGTTGTTTTTCATCACCATCCATTGCCAAATTTCTGTAAAGAACATATCTCCTTTCACTCCCTCCTTCTTACCACTTCATCTCTCATCCAGCTCCCACTGGGCTTGGCTGTCATCCCCAGCACTTATGTAAAGTTTCCCAGATACGGAGAGACCCATACAAATTTCAACAGACTTTTCTTCTCAGAGCTCATTCTCTTGGACCTCTTCATGACATTTGGTGAGATATTGTTTCTCTGAGGTTTCTGTTGTTTTGGCTTCTGTCACACTTACTTTAGCCTCCTTATCCCTTCCTATCTCTGATCAGTTAGTTAGGCTCTCTTTTCTTACTAGTGAGTAGGACATTTCCCCTCACATTCAATTTTATTCTACATAGTTTCAAAAGTAACAAACTCTTTGATGATCAAACGGTGCTGCTACAGTTTGCTTTTTACTCACCTTACCTCTCTGTGGCCTCAGACTCTTCCTTTAGCTTTCATGACTTGACTCAGATTTCCTTCTTGGCTTCCTTTCTTGATAAGTTTTCCTCTTCCTTCTCATGCAAGTCTGTTTTTGGCTTGTATCTTGCCTACATCCCTCTCTTGAGCCCCGAGACTATATATTTGACCACTTACTTGCTGCCTGCCCTTGGGTATCCGCAAAGACCTTTAACTTTATCGTGGCTGACATTGAGCTTATCGCTATCCATCACCTTCTTCTTCTGTTAGATCTTCCTCTTACCAACATGTACCATCTGGTACCGACATGTACCCAGTTAAGCCTTCCGACTTCCCTATGCCTTATCTAGTTTGGTAATCAAGACCTATGAATTATACACCCAGAAGCTGTCAAAATGGCCCCTTTGGCCTCCATTGTTTCTACTTTTGATCAAAGCCTAATGATTTTTTGTTATGAAGACTGCAGCAGCCTCCTGACTATTTCCCTGCTTCTACACCTGGTTCACTGTATTCCATTTTGAGATAGAATGTTACAGGACTTTGTGGACTATGTATCAACACCTTGTTTGTGTCCATGAGTGTGTGTGTGTGTGTGTGTGTGTGTGTGTGTGTGTGTGGCTAACATTAAGTTAGTATAACATTATACTAAGTATAACATTATAGTTTATACATTAGAGAACATGCATTACATTATTAAAGTTATACACAGAAATAGAAATTATAAAGACTGTAATAAAGATAAATTGGTAGAGGCTCTATTTTTTCTCCATATTCCAGCAACTATTTTTATTTTTTTAAAGAGGATAAATTATATGTGTGTGGGACTGTGTGTGTATATAAAAAATTTTACTTATTTATTTGAGAGAGAGACAGTGAGAGAGAGCATGAGAGGAGAGAAGGTCAGAGGGAGAAGCAGATTCTCAGTGAAGCTGGGAGCCCCACTAGGAACTCGGCCTCAGCATTCTGGGATCATGACCTGAGCCGAAGGCAGTTCCTTTACCAACTGAGCCACCTAGGCACCCTCAATATATTTTTTTAAAGATTTATTTATTTGAGAGGGGGGAGAGAGAGGGCGTTCATGCAGCAGAGGGAGAAGGAGAGAATCTCAAGCAGGCTCCCCGCTGTGTGTGGATCCCAGTGTGGGGCTCTATCTTGGAACTCTGAGATCATGACCTGGGCTGAAATCAAGAGTCAGATGCTTAACTGACTGAGCCATCCGGGTGCCCCAGCAACAATTTTATATATGTTTCGACTGTAAATACCGTGGTCCTCTGTTTTGGAGATTGCTGCTTTTGATTGAAGATGTAATGATCTTTGTGAACTGAAATACTTTATGTCACTGTCTAGTCTAAAATTCTTAGGCATTCCCCATTTGCTGTTTGCTAAAATACGTGCATTTTTTAGCATTGTCCTCTGTGACTGGAACTCCCCTGTTGTAGCTCTCTTGCTACTCATCAGGGACTCCCACCTGCCTCACTGTACACTCTGTGTTTTGGCTCTGCTGAACTCTAAACTCCCAAACACACACTTCTCCCCACCTCAACTTCTCATTTGTCTTTATATATGCAGGGCTGCGTAGCTCTTCCTTTTGAAATGTTGGAATGTATCCTTTTATCAGACTTTACCTAGAAAACTCTAGACCATATTTTTGAGGAGAGAATAAATGTCTGTCTTGGGTTTTGTAGGCTCTGAAATGTGGGGATAGTAATGTTTCATATCTGAGGGCTAAATGAGATAATTTGATTTAATCCCTGGCACATGTGGTTTGGCTATTTTAATATACAGCCAACTCATTTTGTCTAACTCATCTAATATTCTCCTTTGAGAATAAAAATAAATATGTTATTTTCTTTCAGTTTTCTTGCTTATAATAATTTAAGTCTACTTTTTCATAATTAACATTGTATATAATTGGAGAAGAGCCTTCTGTAAGACAGTTTAGAAGGGGAAATTAGAAAATGTTTTGAGAAAATGCTCACTCTATTAAGAAAGTTGTTGTACATAAATGCTTTTCAAAAAGAGCTAGACAGGATTTTTCTTTTCCAATGAAATTGTACTCTGTACTGCAGAGTTTCTTAGTCTGCAAGGGCACCAATTTTGTATATATGTGCATATCTGGATTGTCCCTTTTCTCCCCGAGAGCTTCCAAAGCTTTTAAAGGGTTTTGAAAGGGGTCCATTATTTTAAAAATCTTGGGGGGGAAATAACTGTCCTCAAGCTGTTTTAATAGTCTTTGGGTAAATTAATGTACTTTTTAAAAAAAAGATTTTATTTATTTACTTGACAGAGATCACAAGTAGGCAGAGAGGCAGTCAGAAGAGAGAAAGAAGGGGAAGCAGGCTCCCTGGATCAGAGAGCCCGATGTGGGGCTTGATCCCAGGACCCTGGGATCATGACCTGAGCCGAAGGCAGAGGCTTAACCCACTGAGCCACTCAGGTGCCCCCAAATTAATGTACTTTTTCAAGCTATATGCATACATATATTGGCAACAAAAGGAAGGAGAAATGGATCTTGTTTATGTAATGATGTATGTTGCCTACTAACTAGTAGACTTTTAATAACAGGACACAAATTGAACAACAGACCTATCTCTCATTTAAAAAGCATAATCTTTCCCCCTCTTAAATGAGTAAATCAGTCTAGTTCAATAGTGTTTATTAGCTAAACTTAATAAGCTATGTTTTGGTGAGAGGGAAGCATGTCCCCAAATGCTGTCTTTCCAATAATGCAGAAAATAAAAAAGGTCTGAACAAGCAGGATTATTTTGTATTTCAACGTTTAAGAAATGTATGCCACAGAGATGATAACGCTCCGGGTGAAGAGATCTTCATTATCTCAGCCAACAGTGGTCTTCCGAAGCAATGACATCATTGTTGATTCACTGACTTCAGAATCCAGGCAGGAGCCGGAAGCCGAGAAACTTAGGCAGCCTCTTTGTCAGACATGGTGCAGAAAAGAAGACACAAAGAGCCTCCCTTTGAGTCATGGCGGGCTATGCGACTCCTTTCTTGGCCCTTTGTGAAAGCACATGACTGGACTTGTAGAAGATTAACCCCCTTAACATTTCTGTAAAAAATTAAACAGATGCAAAGCAGCTCCATCACCTTTTTTTCCTCTCTGTTGTGAATTCAGCATTATGGTGGGCAGTGAATTATTTTGAATTCCTTCAGAGGGGCCAGGGCAGTCAATGAGGACTGTGAATGAGAGCCCTCTGAAGGGCTCAGTTGTGGGTTTTCTTGGGCTTTCACTGTTCTTTCTGGTATTATTCCCCTGAAAGGGTTCCCTCTAAGAGTGGGGTCAGTCTAGAGACCTTTATAGTGCTTGAAGTAATCCACCCTTTAATCTGTTTCTTCCTGTGGGAAAATCAGTGTGAAAAAAAAGAGTGAGTCAGTATTTTGTCCAGATATAGACTGTTTAGGCTGTTTACTTTTAATTTACTACTATTCTTTGCATGAACATAGCTTCTTTTCAAGTTAAGTTCCTTTAATAAAGGAAAAAATTCCAAAAACTTAATACATGATTTGTGCTGATTATTTTATCTAATCATGTGAAAATGGAACAGTTGATGTTCTTAACACTACTTCCTACCCTGGACTATCATTTTAATTGATCCAGCATTATGTATACTCTTAAAATAAGTATATTTGATTATTGTTATGAGATAAATGATCTCTACATTTTTTTTAATTTCCTAAATTCTGAGTTTATGTACCTATTCTATATGTGAAAGGATTGATTATGTATTTTATCATTACATGTCAAAATATTATGTTTGAGGGTAACAAGAGTTAGTTCTTGATGTTTAGTGACAAAATTGGTGGTGGTGAGAACACAAATAATAGTGATTTCCTTTGGGAGTAGAATAATAATTGGGAGAAGAGATGGTGAGAGAAGACTTTTGGCTTACTTTTTCTTGTTATTTTTTAAAATGTAGTCATGCATTCATGCATTTTATGTTGGAAAAAAAGTTAAGATGACAAAGAGGAAATTCTATTAGACTGAGAGAGAATTAGTGAATATTTTAGTTCAGGTTCTTTTCCTTATTCTTGTTCCAAGTCTATAAAGATTGTATCTCTAAAGACAGATATACCATATGATTGAGTAATTCTAATGCTGGGTATCTACCCAAAGAAAATTAAAACACTAAGTTGAAAAGATATATATACCCTATGTTCATACCCTATGTTTGCAGCAAAATTTACAATAACCAAGTTATGGAAGCAACCTAAGCGTTCATCAACAGATGACTAGATAGAGAAGATGTGGCATGAGTGTGTGTATGTGTGTGTGTGTGTGTGTGTGTGTGTGTGTGTGTGTGTGTAATGGAATATTACGCAGCCATAAACAAGAATGCCATCTTGCCATTTGTGACAACATGAATTGACCTAGAAGCTGTTAAGCTAAGTAAAATTAGTCAGACAGAGAAAGACAAATACCATATGGTTTCACTTATAGGTGGGATCTAAAAAAAGAAAACCAAACAAATGAAGAAAGAAACTTAAGAAACAGACTGATAAATATAGAGAAGCTGGTGGTGGCCAGAAGGGAGGGGGGTGGAGGGACAGGTGAAATAAGTGAAGGGGATAAAATGGTAGAAATTTATATAAACCAGTTATAAAATAAATCACAGAGACAAAAAGTATCACATAGGGAATATAGTCAATAATATTGTAGAAAAGAAAAAGAAAAAAGATCATATTTCATGGTAGCTTCCAATTCCAATTTAAAAACTCCAGATGGTAGGAAGAAGGAAAGGAAATGGGGAATATTATTTCCATTGCAAAATATCTGAAAGATTGAAGTAGAATGTTTTCTAGAACAATTGTTTCAAGAGCAAGTGTGCATCAATATTTCCTTTCTAGTACCTGACTGCTAGAAATAAAGGTAGTTACCTCCAGTTAACTTTGAAATAACCTGGAGTGAAAAAAACGTGAAAAAAAGAAATAAATTGGGTTCAGGCAAAGAAGTCAATGAAAGAATTTCCTTTATTCCCTTGGCCTCTCTTTCTTACTTTTCCTCTTCTAGAACTATTCTTGGAGAAAATAGGTGATGTGCTTTAAACCTAGAGCCTATGTGAGGGACATGCATAGACAAAACTATAAGGATAATTTAAATTTTCAGGTAAAGTGAATTTCAGTACAAAATATATGATGTAATCATGCAATTTTTCCATTACTTTGGACTAAAAGTTGGATTTTTTGTTGTTGCTGTTTTGTAGGAAGGCAAGAAGAAATTGATGGGGTAGGGTAGTGATAGATGGGGCTCTACTTAGGGAAAAATAGATTTAGAGATACAGGCATCCTGAGCTCACGCATCAGTGGGGCCACCACAGTAGGGAGGGCTGTGGAAGGGAACAGGGTTGTACTTGCCAACTTAATTTTTATCCTTCCTGCCCCTCTTGTTCCTGGATGGGATGGTGAGGCTAAGGGACCTAGCTGTACCTGCATTTCTCAAATGAAACTTAGGAAATCTGAGCAACACAGTACCATGCAAAGAGCCTGGGTCTCCAGGAGTTAGAAGGTAGGAGTTCTAGTCCTCATTTACCACTAGCATGGAGATCTAAGGGGATCACTTCTTGGTTGGGCTTATAACCACACTCCAAGTGGACATATCAGATTTTAAGCTCCTTGAAGCTTCTATATAGTCATGGTTTTCAGCACAGGACCTGGCACCAGCAACATACGCAGAATACATTTTTTTTTTTTTTTTTTAATGAAAGGGCGAAAATACACCATTTTTCCGATTGCAAAAATAGAGTAGGGTTGGGTGATTAGAGTTAGGTGTTATGTTTTCTAAGTTTCCTTCGAACTCTTGAACGCAGATTTTAGGTCATCCTGTTAACCTTTTTTCTACACCCCCGTGCAAGCTGCCCATCAGTAATAGCCTTGACATGTTGTCATCTAGCTTCTCTGCTTCGGTAACCAAACCTCACTGTCACTGTGTTGTGTTTCCTCTTTTTTTACCTGCACTATGTAACGGTTGTCTGGTCTCCAGTTCAGCTTCCTTTTAGGAAGTTTTTAATGAGGTTGAACCATAGGTAATTGCCACTCGTGTAGGTCCAAAACAGTTGAATACTGACAATGTCATAGGGTGTCCCTCAATCATTATCCAAACTCTAGTCACAGTGATGCTTTCACCATTTCAATGGCTTCTCATAATTGCTCTGTGCCTCTCTCCAGACCTTCTACTCCTGTCCTCCCAAGCCCCTTCTTGTCCTGACTCACAAGGGTTCTGACGATCTTTTTTTAAAATTTATTTATGAGGGGGAGAGAAAGCAAGCATGTGGGCAGTGGGGAGGAGCAGAGGGCGAGGGAGAAGACTCCCCACCGAGCAGGAAGCCCAACACAGGGATCAATCCTCAGACCCTGGGATCATGACTTGAGCCAAAGGCAGACGCTTAACCCACTGAGCCACCCAGGTGCCCTGAACGCATTGTTGATCTGGCCCTAACTTTCCTATTTGGCCTAGTCTACTGCCACCTACTAGTGGTAGACACCAGAAATATATTCTCTTTTATTAATATTTATTCTTTGTCTCCCTTACCCTGTGTCCCCTCTCCTCTTCCCATCTACTTTCTTTTTCTTTCTCTCTGTCTCACTGTCAAGAGTCCAGCTGTACAGAAATTTCAATTCCTGGACTGCTAAGTTTTCTCTTCAGTGTGGGTCTCTGGGAATACCATTTCTGTCTTTTTTTAATACTTTATTTCTAGAGCAGTTTTATGTTTATAGAAAAAGTTTGCAATAGATATAGAGTTCCCATGTCCTCCCTCCCCACATCTATACACAGTTTTTCCTATTACTGTCTTACATTGGTGTGGTGAATTTGTTACCGTTGATGATCCAGTATTGATAACTTATTATTAACTAATTCCATTGCTTACATTAGACTTTGCTTTTTCTTGAACAGTTCTGTAGATTTGCCCAATACATGTCATGAATCAACCATTACAGTGTCATGCAGAATGGATTCACCGCCCTACACATTGTGGAATGAAAGAATTCCCACAAACAAGTTAACACATCCATCACCTCACACAGTTACTTTTTTGTGTATGGGGGCGGGTGGGGGCTTTAGACCTTTTAATGTCTACTCTCTCAGCAAGCTGCAAACATACAAAACTACATTATTAACTACAGTCACCCTACTGTACATTAAATCTCCAGGGGATGCTATTTCTTTTGCCAAAAATTAATGCTTTCTTTCTTTCTCTTCTTTCTCTCTTTCTCTCTCCCTTCCCTTCCCTTCACTTCCCTTCCCTTCCGTTCCCTTCCCTCCTCTCCCTTCCCTCCCCTCCCCTCCCCTCCTTTTCCCTCCCTTCCCCTCCACCCTCTAATCCTCAGTCCTGTACTCTAGACTGGCCGACACCCACTGTAGCAGTAGAAGAGAGATAATATACATAAACCATTCAGTATTTTAGAAGTGAAAAGTGCTATTGAGAGAAGGAGTTTCTTTCCTGTAAAGCATTTCTCCTGTCCCATTTCAGCGAAAGCCCTCAAGACTGAACACAGTACCACAAAGGCGGTGTGATGAGCAGAGACCGCTGTAGAAGTTAGGAAGAAGAGTGCCCTTGTCTGAGGCCCTAGAATTTCATCAGTATGCTTTTCTAAGGTGGTTATTTATCCTTGTGAGCTCATAGTGATTTTCCATTGCCCTGGACATAAAAGGAACTAAAAAAAAAAAAAAATGTTTGGCCCAAATTTCTGTTTTCTAGGAGCCCAGGAAAAAGGGGTCATCACTGGGAAGTTAGGAAGGCATGAAAATTTTCAGGAACAGTTTATTTTATTATTTTCTAAAAAGAGCATTCAGGTATTTATAGAACAGCTTAGGAAACGAGGTGCTTTCTCACACAGGTGTTTTTGCTATGCTTTAGAATACTGGTCTGAGGGAAATGCTACCGAGGCCTCCTTTTAATTCACAGGAGAAACATACCCTTCTGCTCCTTCCTGTATAATAACATTAGCTTTGCCAGAATTATGAGTAATCAGTATAGGAAATGTAGTTATTTTGGGTTGAATATTAGGTTTTCATAAAGTATGAGATAATAGGAAATGAAGTTGGTGAAATAAGGAAAGTTAAAAATACAGGCTTTGGATCTCAGCTGCCAGGTGAATCTGGGCTCCAGCCTTGCACAATTTACTGAAACTTTCAGGGCCTCTGTTTCTGCACATGTGAATGAGGGAAGAAACTGTGTCTTCCTCATTGAGTTCTTTTAAGAACAAAATGAAATCAGGTACTTCGAACAGCACCTGGCCCATCATCGTTGCCGCCATAACATCAGTGTGCTTGTTACTTTAGATATAAGTTGTCCTGCGGGAACTAAAGTGCCTTCAAGAGCTGGTTAACATTTCACAGTGTGAATCCTGCACAGACCTTCTCAGATTAATACCACAGGGCTGCGATCGCTCTCTAAATCGGCCGGTACTTCCTACTTGCTCAATTTTGGTTTTAGTTGTTATTTTACATTCTTTTTTCTAAGCTGAACTGGTCAGCTCTCTTGAAAAGGCATAATGAAAAAGTATTATTTGAAAACATAGGATGTTTGCATCTTTAGGGCATTTTAGACTTGGAAATACCAGAATTAGTGGTTGACACCAGAAATACATTCTCCTGCATTCATATCCATTCTTTGTCTCCCCCGTCCTCTGTCCTCTGTCCCCTTCCCATCTGCCTTTCCATCTCTTTCTTGCCAGTCTGCACACATAAGTACGTGTGTGCATACCTGGCCTCCCTGCTCTCCCCCGTCCATCATTAGAAAAATAGAAGTAAATGGTTAGCTAATTAACTACTGTACACTGGCATTCGGGGTGGATTCCTCTGTCATTGCTTCGTAGCTAATGTTTCTAGGATATGTAGAGAACTTTGTGGCTTTATTGTTAGAATGATGTGCAGGGCATTCATGACTGATTGGCTGGTGGATGACTATTTAGTATTGCTTTAAACTCAGATTCCCTTTCACTGTACTCATTATCTTTATCATTCCAAAACATTTGCTAGGAAATTAAAAAAAAAAAAAATCAGTTAATTTAGCATACTCTTATCGACCTAAGTACTTTTTTTTATCTTAACTTTGGGACATTTGCGTTGATTGGCTGTTTCTCCATTGCATAGTCTTTTCTAGATGATACGTTCTGATGACAGGTAGTTTCCCTTTTGTATGATTTTAATATTTTGGCCATTTTTTTACTTTCATCTTTTAACTTAAATGAAATATTTCAGAGATATAAAAATGAATGCAAAATTATAGACACTTATGCATCATAAATTTAAATAGCAATCAGAACTTTTCCATGTATGCTTTGGATCTTTCTGTTTTTTTTTTTTTTTTTTTTTTTTAAATAAAACATCACAGATACAGTTAAAGCCCTACTACTCATCCCTTTGTACTCCTTCCTGTCTGAGGGGTATTCATTCACCAATTTTTATATGAATGATTCTTGGGGATGTTTTTATATTTTTACTAGATCCATGTACAGTATTTGTGGTATGTGAAGAAAGAGTTAACATCGCAGTCCTAAGTTGGCTGTCCTCTGAAGGGCCCGCCTGCCTCCTTAGCCCTTGGCTGGCATCTGAGAACTTGAATTTCAGCTTTCCACTGTCCCCAGGATGCGCTCACTGTGCCTCAAGTATATCAACAATGTAGTAGATGCTGAGCACATGCTTGCTTTCTGGGAACCTGGGATATGGGTACGTGCCAGGCGGAGGTTGCCTGTGTGATGAACCCCCAGGAGAAACCCTGGACACTGAGTCTCTAACGAGTCTCCCTGACAGACAGCTTTGCCTCTGTGTGGTCACAGCTCCTGCTGGAGGAATCAGCACGTCCTGTGTGACTCCACTCAGAGGAGGACTCTGGAAGCTTGTGCCCGGTTCCCTCTGCATTTCCCCTCCTATGCCTTTTCCTTCTACTGATTTTTCTTTGCCTCCTCTCACTGTAATACGTCCAGGCCATGAGCCCCATAATATGTTGCGTCCTGTGAGTCCAGGCAAGTCATCAAACCTGCAGGTGCCTTGGAGACACCTGATGGAATAAATAGCTTTTTTTTTTTACTCTCTCTCTCTCTTCTGGTTAGAATGTAGGCTAACTCTTGCAACAAGAGATTCCAGAATGCAGTGACTTGAGCGTGAAAGAAACTTACATTTTTTTGCTAGTGTAACAGTGTAGAAGTTGAAAGACCCTTAGATGGGCAGAAATAAATGTCCAGGCAGCAGCACACACCCCCATCACGGAGGCACGTTAGGGAAAACATCTGGGGCAGCAGGGACAGCCCCGCTGTTGTCCATCGCATCCTAGGGCAGCGCCGACAACTCCAGCAGGTCCTGACAACAGGGTTTGGGAAAGGGATCTTAACATCTGGCTGTAGTGCTTGTAAGCTGCATGACTGGGGACCTACTAGTTGGTCTTCCGGCACCGTCACAGACCGAAATACACAGGAGGATGACCTCGCAGAAGGTCGGCAGGTCGCTATTGCCAGATGAAGGTTTGAGGTTGAGAGAACACCAGCCTTTGACTTGACATTGGCCGGGGGGCTGGGGTGCAAGCCTCCCAGTTTTATTTATAACTATGACATGGCAGGCCAACGGCAGGATTCGTCACAGCAGCATTCATGGTTGAGAAGAACCCCTGTTTCTCCCTATGCTAATGGACAGGGTGACTATTCTCCTGTTGACAGATTGGTCAGTCTTTTAATGGTCCTAACTTGACCCCAGTCTCTGTGCCCCTGTCCTTTTCTCCTAGCCTCCCTTGGGTCTGGAAATCTGTGTCCTGATTTTACCGAGGTGGTTGCTATTCTCCGTCTCAGTGCTCCCTCCCTGCCCCAACATCATTTTTCTCTTGGGTGCTTAATGTGGCTTGTGCCTGAAAGGCTTCCAGTTCTTTCTTAATTTTTGGTACTGGTGACTTCTCTGTTATTGTCAGGTCAGGTTTCCATTTAAAATAATGTTGGTTATATTTCACATACCATTTCTAGGTAGTTTTTGGGCAGCATTTTACAGTTTTTTTTTTTTTTTTTAAGATTTTATTTATTTGACAGACAGAGATCACAAGTAGGCAGAGAGGCAGGCAGAGAGAGAGGGAGGCAGGCTCCCTGGAGAGCCTGATGCGGGGCTCGATCCCAGGACCCCGGGATCATGAACTGAGCCAAAGGCAGAGGCTTAACCCACCGAGCCACCCAGGCGCCCCAGCATTTTAAAGTTCTTAGTATTTCTTCGTTATTTGATTATAGTTAGTACTTTTGTGGTAGAGATCTGTTCTAAAAGGACACTCAGGATTTTGTTGTTTTTCAAAGAACTCCTATCTGAAACTAATGATGTATTGCATATTGGCTAATTGAATTTAAGTAAAAAAGCAAGGTTGCCAATTAAATAATTGACTTCTCAGCCTATTTGACTAATTTATAGGGGAAAAAAACCAACTAATTGATCAGCTGATGAGTTGGTTGACTCCATCCACTGTGTGTTTTCTTGGGTCGAAGCATAGCAAAGGTCCTCTTTTTGGTCTGCCTCTTCCCTTCCTTTTCTTTTTCTCCCACTCTCCTCTTACCCCTCTCCCCCTCCTTACTGTGATGCCTAGCGACCAGCTCCAGCATTTTTGACTTTCTTGTCCATGGAGTTGAAGATGAATTGGTCATTAATGCACCATAAAATAAGTTTAGGAGAGCTATTTTTATAATTTATCCAGATATAAACACTGCAGGTCTTTCTTTTTAATTTACTACTTCCTTCCATAAACAGTTATAAATTCACATGGAAGAAGGCAACTAAAGAAAATGTTATTCTCCCAGAGAGAAGATGCTTCTAGAATTCTTTGTCTTATCTGGTACAAATGTACAATTAAACAAAATGTCCTGGTTGCTTTTATTTAAGAAAGCATTCCTGGTTTCTCCTGTGCTTTCCTCTCCCTCAGTCCCTCTGTCCTACCTCCTTTCCTCCCCTCCTTTATTCCTTACACTGAAAATGAAATTTGGAGTTTCCTAATGGCAGCTGCAAATAAGACCATCTACTCTGATACCAAATTATTTAGAATCTCTTCTGTTGATACTGATGGAGTACCTGCTTTGGCTAGATAGATAACTTACATAGTATTTCCATTTGTCCCAGAGAAATAGGAATACAATGAGAGGGTTTAGACAGAGGAGAATCATCATCTCTACTGAAAATAAAAATGCATCTCAGAATAGGTAGACAGCTATTCAATGGTGGATATAATATTGTCTTTATATATGACAGATGGCTTATTTCTGCAATAATGAGTGATACATTTTCAGTTCTTTTTTTTTTCCTATCTCACTGACAAATGAGGCAGAGATTGGCTGCTAGTAATTAGTAATTACCTGGATTTATGCTTTTATACTTTGATGTTAGAAAATTACTTCTTTAGTGTCTGATGTTGCTAAATTACATTCTTTAAAACTTGTAAAAAAGCCACTTTTTTCATCTTTTGTTAATTATATACTGTGAGACAGCAGTTAAGTAGCATTTTTGAGTCTGAGCCTTTTAATCAACTAGGAAGAGACTGACCCCTTTGTGTATTTTGTGTTTTTGTGTTTTGTTTTTTTTTTGGGTTTTTTTGACCAGCACCACTTATATTGCTCTAGGGACCAAATTCAAGTTAATTTCAATGAGAAATGTTGATAATACTGTATTCACTATAGCAAGTTCTCCCCAAAACTACAGATGTCTCTAGTTGCTGATTAATCTTGTGCAGGATAGCTAGAGTGAGAGGAGACTCACCACAACCCTAATATGTACCTTCCAGCTGAACTCTCTTCCTCAAAATGCCCACCTACAGGAGGCTTGAGGCCCTACTTTCTCTTAGGAGGTTTGAACACAAAAACTGCCAGTAACAGCTTTGTGATGCCATTGTTTGTGGGAGGTATTTGCTGTTTAAGAATTTTTGTATGTAGAGGCGCCTGGGTGGCTCGGTGGGTTAAGCCTCTGCCTTAGGCTCAGGTTGTGATCTCAGGGTCCTGGGATCGAGCCCTGCATCGGGCTCTCTGCTCAGCAGGGAGCCTGCTTCCCCCTCTCTCTGTGCCTGCCTCTCTGCCTGCTTGTGATCTCTCTCTCCCTCTCTCTCTCTGTCAAATAAATAAAATCTTTAAAAAAAAAAAGAATTTTTGTATGTAAAGGATAACAAGTATGGTTGATGAAGTATGAGGTTCAAATTGCAAACTTAAGAACAGCTGTAATTCTGACAGTTACCAGTCATGTAGCTGGGGGACATGTCTACACTTCTGGGGGCCTTGGTTTCATGGTCTGTGAAGTGGACTGTTTTACATGATTGTTATGAGGATTAAATAAAATATTCACTTGAAATGCATTTTGCAACCTGTAAATATCATAAATCTTAGTTATTTAATACTTTGTATCAGCTAATAGATTTAGTCCTCTAAAGGGAATGTAGTCAATTCAAGAAGAAATTCTAGCTGGTAATTTCTATCTTCATAATGTCTATTATCTTGAGAGATTAAGTAGCCCTCTTATTCTAAGACTTCTGGACCTTTCTTATGCTTGGTGTCAAGAAAACATATGGTAGATGGAATCAACCCATAATTAGCTGATTGATTAGTTGATTTTTTTTACTTATCTGAGAAGCAGGTTCTTGGGATTTTTGTATTAAGAAGAGTCTGTTTTTCTAAATGAATTCTGATGTTTTAAGTAGATACTGTACTTTTATCATTCACCTTACCTTTTTTTTTTTAAGATTTTTAATTTTTACTTATTTGTCAGAGAAAGAGAGAGAGAGAGAGCGCGCACAAACAGGGGAGCCTGTTTCTTCCTCTGCCGCTCTGTCATGGATAAATAAAGAAAATCTGTTGGGGGGGAAAAAAAGCACAAGCAGGGGAAGCAGCAGGCTCCCCACTGAGCAGGGAGCCCAGTGTGGGACTCGATCTCACTGCCCTGGGATCATGACCTGAGCCAAAGACAGCCAATTAACTGACTGAGCCACTCGGGCATCCCTCACCTTTACCTTTTGAATAGGAGGGACAGTGGACAAGATTTCCTAAAAGACATGCTAGTTCACCATAAAGATAAACTTCATTATGAACCCTTAAAACAACAGTGTTTTTATACCTTGATTATTTTTGTTGAAATGCTACAGTGTGTTTAAAGGGCAGACTCTCCTGGTTAGACTGTCTGCATTTGAATCCTAGCCTGACACCCAGTAAGTAGATACACAGTGTTGGAAAAGTTGTCAACTATTTCATTTGTAACTGGCTCATGAAAACATTGTAATAGTGCCCTGGTATTTGTCCAGTTACCTCTCTCTCTCCCTCTCTTTCTCCTTCTCCCTCTCAGTCACTCTTTCTGTCCACTCTTTGTTTAAAATTTGAAGACAGATTTGAAAAATAAATGAGATTATCCCTCTCTTTAATTACACTAATCATAAGGTTAATGGGAAAAAAATTATAGAAATAAAGGAGCACGGGATCCTTGCTTCCTGTTTCTTGATTTTGTCTTTGCTAATGTTCTTTGCTAATACTTTTGGGTGAGCATTTGGTATGGCTGGAGTGACACAGATGGATGAAGTGTGCTTTTAAAATAAGAAATCATGGATATGTGTAAACATATGACCATATATATGCATCCATGTACACAAACACAAATTTGGATGGGGTGAAAAAACATGAAAGAAAAAATAAAATTCTATTTTGGTTAATGATTTTGGGAAATAATTTGGTTGGTAAATGTTCTATTTTAGGGGGATTACCAAAAATGTCATATCTTGGCTGTGTATGGAGAGTTTTCAAGGAAATACCCAATATGGGAATTAGCTGTCTTTTTGATATAACTTCATAGCAAGTGTGTACGCATATAGATGATAGATGGAAATAAGCAATGTTACATATAAAACATGAATACCACAAATGTAGATGCACTAATTCAGGAGCATTTTCTCTATTAGGTTATAGAATACTTAAGAAGTATGAAAAAAAAAATACATGGAAGTCACTTAATTCAATGATATTTAAATGTAACTAGGTGCAGTTTATTTTTATATGTTCTTGATAAATTGGGAATGTCCAAAAGTTTCAAGACTTTGTAATTAAAATTATTTATAATTATGAAATTTTCATATTTTACTTTTTTTTGAAATCTACTTGTGCTTGTATTAATATAGCCCCTCAACAATCTTATGCTTTCTTTATACATGCTATCTCTTTTTTCTTATTTTTGCTTTCAACCTGTATCTTAGCGTATAGCTTGGTCTAGCTTTTTTTGTTATTATTATTTTTACCCCTCTTAATAGTCTCTGCCTTTTGTATAGAATATTTTATTTAAAGTAATTATTCATATGGTTGGAAGTTGGTGTCCTGTTTTACTTTTTCTCTTCTGCTTGTCTTTCTTGTCCTTTGTCCCTGTGTACCTCCTTTCTTGCCTTCTCTTGGATTAATTGAATATTTTATGTAATTCCATTTTAATTTATTATCTTTTTAGCTATGTCACTTTATTTTTTAATGGTTACTTAGGGATTGTAATATATATATAATGTTTAAATTTTTAGTTCTACTTGGAGTTAATATTGTACCAATTTGTGTAAAACATAAGAGCCTTACAATAATATAGGCCCATTTACTACCTCCCTGCCCATTATGCTATAATATTACGTACACATTGGTTATGAATTCTACAGTTTGTTATATTTTTTGTTTTAAACAATGTGTTTTCCAGAAATTGAGAGTAAAAACGTGCTCTATATTTATGTATATTTACCCACATATTTATCCTTATGGTGAACATTATTCTTTCCAAAATATCTGAATTTTACCTGGTATCATTTCCCTTCAGCCCAAAGAACTTCCGTATTCTTGTAGTGCAGATCTACTTTATACCTTAATTTTTAATTACCTGAAGATGTGTGTATGTCGCCTCCAGTCTTGAGGACTATTTTCAGTAGATTTTTAATTAATTTTAAATTAAAAAATTAAAATTATTGTCTAATTTTTAATTTTTAAGTTGGCAGTATTTTTCTTTTAGCATCATAAAATGATGTTATTCTATAGTTTTGGGGCCTCCCTTCTTTCTGATTGGAGTTAGAGATCATTTTATATCATTATTCTCCTGTATGTGCTATGCTGTTTTTCCCTTACTGCTTTCAAGATCTACCATCATTTGTGGTTTTAGCAGTGTAACTATGAAATGTTTATGTGTGGTACTTCTTTTTATCCTGTTTGGACTTCACAGAGCTTCTCGAATTTTAAAATTTATATCTTCCACCATATTTTAGAATTTTTTGTCATAATTTTTTCAAATAACTTTTCAACCAATTCTTTCCTGCCTTATTCTCTTTCTTAGAGTCCAGTCACATGTATGTCATACCTTCGGATATTATTTCACAGATCACTGAATCTTCTTTTATTTTCTTTCAGATCTTTTCCTCTGTTCTTTTTAGATTATTTTTTGTTGTTATGTTTTCAAGTTCATTGACTCTTGGATCTGTCATTTCCAATATATGTTAAACCTATTCCCTTAATTTAAAAAAATAGTTATTGCATTTTTTAGTATTTAATATTGTAGCTTTTCGTTCTCTTTCATTTTCTGTTGTGCTTTTCTACTTGTGCATTCATTACAAGCATATTTTTCTTTATGTCATTGAGGAAATATAAAATCTTGCTATCCTAATTGTAGCATCTGTTTCTTCTCAGATTTGCCATCAGTTAGTTGCATTTTCTCTTAATTATGCATTGTACTTTCTTATTTCTTTACACATCTAAGTAATGTGGGATGCATCTTAGACATTTTGTGGGATACATTATCGAGATTCTGAATTCTGTTAATACTCAACCAGAAGGTATTGATATTTTTGTTTGTTTGTTTGTTTGGCTGGAATCAAATTCTAAACTGTAATCTCTCTTCATTTTTTCTTTCACCCTTAGCTGGCTGCTTAGTTTGCCCCAAATACACACAGTACGGTGTTCAGTCAGAGAATTGAGCAGAGTACATTTGTAGAACTTTGAGATCACCTTCTATGGTTTTCTATTTTTGTGGACCAAACCTTATCCCATTCTGACCGAGTCTTTAGGTGCTTTGGTGCTCAAACTTTGTACTTGAATTTGAAGTAATAAAACTGTAAGTTCCCAATTCAAGTTTCAGCTATCCGTGTGGATCTTCCTCAGAAAGAAAAGCTGTTAAGACCAGGGAACTTACCCAGTGTGCCATTCCACTCTTCCAAGTTTCAATTCCCCTTCAGTTTTTTCCTACATTTGCTTATTTTCTGGTGACTTCAAAAAGCTGCTTTATCTATTTCTTTAGTGTTCGTAGTTGTTATCTATAACAACTGGATAGAAACAAACTGGATAGAAACAAGCTGGATAGAAACTACTCAGCCAGCCATACCAGAAATTTGTAGTTTCTTTTATCCACTCTGTGTTCTCCTTGCCTTCACCAAGCATCTTAGCCAATGAAGAGGTTAAAATGACTTGGTCATGCAGTTTCAGCTTCTTCTACAGTAGAAGTATTGTGTTCCCTGCTGATATATTCTTCTCTTTGTTATTAAAATATCCAAGTCAGCAGTACTCAGAATCACAAGGTCAGGGGAAAAATTGACATTTAGTCATTGCATATAATTTTTAAAGGCTCAACTCCCTGGTTCATGGATTTTTACATTTTGGCTCTCGTTGAATAGTATCATATGTCAGTAACTGGTTCATAGCATAAAATTTCATGCAAGAGAGTAGCTCAATCTCACAATGTTTTATTTCCCAAGCTAAGCTTCCAAAAGGTCACTTTTTGGGACACACACCAAAAAAAAAAAAAAAAAAAAGAGAGAGAGAGAGAGAGAATGAATCTTAAATGATAACCTATTTCATTATTATTCATCAATTTATTTATTTTTGCTTGAACTGAACTCATTTGTTGGAGGCATCATTATGGGAGATACATATTGTTTGTCTAAGGAATTTGAATTGGTGATGCTGGGAGGCTCATGTTAAGCAATAAAAATAAATCTAAATTCCAAACAAGTTTCTGTTTCTGTGAGAACAATCTTCCATAGTGAAATTGGATGGTGTGATCATTCAGGTTGGTCCTCTTAATATATGATGGTTTTCAATTTGTTGGACACGGCACTTTCATATACCATAGTCGGGTTGTCTCGTTGTGACAGTGAGTCCCCTAGTGTTGCACCGAATATTATTACTGTTTGCTCTAGTGTGCCGTACATATTTCATCATTAAGTATGTGTGCCAATGATGTGCACTGGTATCTTCTTTACCGTATCACATCATGGGGACGGATCCTATACTTGTTACGTTGAGCCATGAACAGAAGTGAGATCCAGACTAGCCTTGTAGAGATTAAGCTCATCTTTTGATCCTATGCACAGCTTCATTTACTGCCGCTGGAGGGCTGAGCTGGTTTTACAAGGAGAGTAACTGACATGTCCAGCAGGAGTTACCCAGCCCATCTGATTAAGAACCTCTTCTGCAGGGAGCCTTTTGCTTAGCATTTATATGAGATACAGATATCCTCAGATCCTGGTCCTATTCCAAAAAAATCTCTCCTAACTTTTCCTTTGAACTTCTTGGTCACCAATTACAATTTCATTTCTTTCATGACTCTCATTACTTGACCAGACAACCAAAGAATTGGTATGTAGATCCTAACCTTGGGCTATTGCTCCTTCCAGATAGAATAGAAAGTGAGGCATAGTGATTAAATTCAGCCAGCTGTGGACTGTCAGCCTTTATTGTTTTTATCTCTATCTCTGAATGAGCCTGTAACACTTTCATGGTCCACTTTGGCCTGGTTCCTGTATATCTTGTAGAAGCATTGATAAGAAAGGCTAGAGGTTTTTCATCTTTAGCTAATTAGTAAAGAGGAACTCCCCCAGGAACATAAAAGGTAAAAGGTATGAATTAAGGAAGAAGAAAAGTGTTAGGAGCATATGTGCTGGGTCATGTGAGCAGAATGATCAACAATTTGTGCCACCAGAATTTGATACCATATACATCACTTTCATTGGTTGATGGAGATGGAGGTCTGTTGGATATGCCTGTCCTAATAACAAAATTAGCCAGATAACACTTAACTTCAAGAATAAAAGATCAGGGGCGCCTGGGTGGCTCAGTGGGTTAAGCTGCTGCCTTCGGCTCAGGTCATGATCCCAGGGTCCTGGGATCGAGTTCCGCATCGGGCTCTCTGCTCAGCAAGAAGCCTGCTTCCCTCTCTCTCTCTCTCTCTCTCTGCCTGCCTCTCCGTCTACTTGTGATCTCTCTCTGTCAAATAAATAAATAAAATCTTAAAAAAAAAAAAGAATAAAAGATCAGCTTGCATGGTTATTTGGAATTCTGTAATCAGATATTTTGGTAATGTAAAACATTCTGTTTTACCAGACATCAGTAGGAAGCTAGGAAATATTTTCTTAAAAATGAAAGTTATTTGCTTAGGTATAGTTGGTCTTATTACTGTACCATAAAAATCAAAGGCTTTGCTGTGATTCTCTTATTAAATACAATAATCTGTTCATGAAAACTAAAAATAAAGCAACTTGCAATGTATTTTGGCCAAGTTGGAGAGTTTTTGTTTTTTGTTTTTTTGTTTTTTAATCCGGGACCCCTCAAAACTGGCAACCTTTTAAAATAATCTGTAGAATGGGTCAGTGGTAAATGTCACTTCCAAAGTCAGAGTGGCTAACTAGATGTTCTTACTCCTTCTTGGCGGTCGGGTATACAAGATAGAGCAACTTGTTCTCTACCGTGAAGGAAGAATGCTGATTTTCTCTAAACCCGTGGACTCTGAGAAACTTTTCTGGGGTGGTAAGCTCATGTATTTCTATGAGATTTATTTCTCAGTCTTTGCCACATACTTGTTTTAGAGAGTCATAAGGAAAAACTGCTATTTCCAGCTTTCTAGAACCTGTCAGTAACACGAAGTCAGTATTAAAGACTAAAATGGTACATACACTGTGGGATTGTGTGAGATTTGTTGTATCCCTGAGGCGGAATGGCAAACATGAACTGGCCTTGCCCGTGAAAACAGTCTGCTGGTGGTGTTCTGAACAGAATAGAGAAAAAAAAAAGTAAAATACATTTCTCAAATGAAAACTGCGTAGGTGAAACCGGCTAGGTCAATTTTATCCAGTAACAGTATCTGGAACAGCAGTTATAATTATAATCACCATTTTATTACTTGTATACAAACTCCCTATCATTCTTTAAAACCCACTGATCTACACTAGCTCAGACTGGAAAGTTCAATGGGGAAGTGATAGGAGTCATCACTCTGGAGTTCTTTAGGTCTTTGTGTTTACTAATCTTCTCCGAGTGGCTCCATAAGAATACAGCAATTTTTTTAAAAAATTTACTATTGTTTGTAAGGAGGTAGTGCTTCAGTGGCTCGCGCTGGTCTTTTCTACCATAACAGATCTTGTGGCTCTTGTGCCCAGTCTGGGCATTTGTCTGGAGTTTGGTAAACTGACAACTTCGTACCCATTTCAATATATCCTGAAGAATACTATAAATGTACTATAAATATGTACTGAATGTGTTTGGGCATCCCCCGGGCCCTGCAATAAAATGTGTTCAGACTGGAATTACATGCGTATTCTTTGACTGGTGCACCACAGAAGCATCTCACATCCTCACCAGTCATTACTGTCTCACAGCAACGTGTTCTGTTGCTTGTGTCCACCTCGACTGCTACAGAACACATGTGAGTGAGATGCAACAAGGAGGAGGAGTCGGCCGATTAAAATACTGGTTTAACATGGAACAATCTGGAAGGGTGCCCGTGATAATACTGATAATACACGTAATAATTGTACATCTATACCATTTTGTACTCTGTTCTATGCATTATCTCATTTGATCTTCATAATTATAATCTTATGGAGGTTCTATGACTACTACAATTATTACCACCACTTTCACTGTGAAGACTAAAGCGAATGATACTCTAGATTTCCCAGAGTTTCAGAATACATAATTGGTATGTACGGAACTTGGGAGTCCAATTGATTGGAACTTAAGTGCTCTTTTCACTCTATCATAAATTTTAGACCATAGGCTCTTTGATTGGGTTGAACTTATTCCTTATAAAATCATGGAATGTTAATGAAGGAAGAGGTTTTGGTGACTGGGTGATCTCCAAGGGATTTAGCTGGGTGAAAGTTTATTAAACAGTTTTATTTACCCAGATAACAACTTATTAAAGACTAATTGTCTGTCAGGAAGTCCAGCATGTGAAATAGATGAAAGTGAGCTCTTCCATTTGAGAGTCTCAGCCCCTTGCGTCACCTTGACCCTGGCTTCTGGGGAAGAGGTGCATTCGGGACCACTGGTTGCTCTGTGGAGGAGAGTGGTCAGGACAAATGGTGTAGTAAGTAGGATTCTAAGGTGGCCCCAGGATTTCCACCCCCCTGGTATACATGCCCTCTATAATCAACCTTCTCCCCCTGAGTGTGGGCAGACCCGTATGAATGTGATGGGATATCCAAAGGAAGATTATCCTGGGTGAGCTTGACCCCAGCATAGGACCTACTAAAGAAGGTGATGCATTAGAGAGATGGGCTCCTGCTGGCCTGGAAGAAAGTAAGAAGCCACGTGGTGAGCTGCCTCTGTGGGCCTTATGGCACGAAACTGAAGGAAGCTTCTAGGAGTTGAAGCCTTGGCTGAGAGCTGGCAAGAACATGGGGATCTCTGTTATACAGCTGCAAGGACATGAAGTATGTCAACGACCCATGAGCTTGGAAGAGGACTCCAGAGTTCAGAGGAGAACGTCAGCATGGTTGACATTTTGATTTCGTCTTTGTACAAAAGTAAGATAAAACAAAACAAAACAACAAAACAAAAGCTCAGCTCTGCCCAGACTCAGACCTACAAGTCTGTGAATTACAAGTGAGTGTTGAATAAAATTGCTTAGTTTGTGGTGATTTGTTATACAGCAAATGGAATGCTAAGACAGTTGGCATAGCCTTAGTTATTGTGACTTCTATGACTGCAATATAAATTCCAAATCATGTTGGTAGTGGTTTGGAGATGTCATATACAATTATATGAAAGAGAGCACTTGTATTTTGGCAGTATGAAAGCTGCCTTTTGCGTAGAATCTCAGACTTACTATTAAGAGCCCATCTAAGATGGTTTCATGTGGTTCTATTCAGAATTAGAAACGGAAGTTTCTGCTAATGATGATGATGATATAATTATAAAAATAGTAGGTAATATAATGAGGTGGTGAAAGCATTATTATTATATTATGGTTATCATATAATTTGAGAATTCTCCTTTAGGAAGGGACCAGCCTTTTTGGAAAAAAATTAAAATATAAAAGCCTGCTTGAGTCAAAGATAAAATCATACTAGACTTGTATGTGAACAGAATTCCCTTTTAAGAAGAGAGGATAAATTTGCTTGAGGCACCAGAAAAGGAAGACAAGAAGGACCACCGAGGAGGTTGGGTACACTGAAATGGTAGAAGGCTAGGCCACCCTTCCCTGAAAAAGTTAAGAAAGAAACTAAACTTGTCAAATATTTGTCGAAAGAGGATCTTCCTTGGGAGCCAGAGAAAGGAATAAACTTGGTATCTTACCATGAGATATAAAGGAAATGTTCTTCGGGGAAGGAGGGCCTATGAAGAACTACTAACTAGTCCTTGGGAATTTGCTAGAATCCTGGGAGCACTCTGGACTCCCATGAGTCTCTTGGATACAAGGAGATGGGACTCAACATCTAGAAACATTTTAAGTTTACTATGTTTTAAGCACTATGATAAACACTTAGCTATATAACTTCATTTTATTCTCCAGGCACTTAACATAGTGCCTGATATGTTAGGTGCTTTACAAATATTTTCTTAAATTTATTTGCCAAGAAAAAAGAAAATGAAAGAGAGATCTGTTACATACTGAGAATTAATTTCATAAGGATGGACCAGTCTTGCTCCTTCTCTTCAGAGTTCTTACAATCTAGTGAGTTAATACATAAAGGAATGATATGTATGAAATAGATGGTATTATTTCCTCATTTTACTGAAATATCTCAAGTTCAGTAAGAGTTAATAGCTTATTTGCACATACCTAAAAAGTGACAAAGCTAGTAATGGTAATCTCTTTTGTCCAATTTCTAATATATAGCCCTTGTTAAGTACAAAATGCAGCCCCTCATCAATTTAAATGATATTATTTTGGATGTTGATTTCCAACTCAAGAGACTTTAATGTGAAATCCTGGTCATAAAAATCTATAATTAACTGCTCGTATATATCTTTCAGAAAAACTGATATAATTCACTGTAATCGATTTTAAAATACTTGGGAGCTTTATAAGTGACAAATATTTGTGATTCCAATAAATACAACCATTTCAAGGCTCAGCACCCTTTAGGTATATTTGGTGGAAATGTAAACTTCTCTCCGGATAAAAAAAAGGAATAGCCATTATGTTCACATCTGTGCCTCCACCTGTCCCCTGATTATCTACCTGCTTTGCTGAATTGCCTTTTTATTTTTTAGGTAATTAAAAAGTTATTTGGTTCAGTTAAAAAGCTTGCTTTGTCCCAGTGAGAGCCTTCTCTGCCCCCAAAACATTAGTATCTGTTCTTCCTCCTTTTACTCTTCTTGGAAGATCCTAAAAACACTGTCATTTTAAGAGCCAGAGGTGTTCAACAAACACCGATTAAGCTGTCCCTTACACAGGTTTTCTGTACTTGTTCCTTATTTTATGTTGCCTCACATTTGCCCACTTGTTCCCTCCCCCTCTGGCTTATAGAGATAAATATGTCATGTTTCTAAAATGCTAAATTCGGCATCTTATTATTTTACTCTCTAACATTTATGCACTATTACTGTGTTTGCAATGTATTATTGTTTTCCATTACCATTGAAAATCTGTGAAGGTTTTACAAGGTCACAGAAGATTCTGCTGATAAAATGATACCATAGAGTTCGTGCAGCGCCCCAAGAGCACAGCCAAATAGTGACCCCCTCCTTTTATACGGTTCCGACTGGGTAACATTTCTTGATAACTTTCACTATATACAATACTGTGATTTATGGATTTCCTCATTTTTTCTTAGGTTTACTCATATATTTTTTTTTCAGTTAGTTTCCATACCTATTTAAGATGAACATTTCCTTTTTATTATTTTTTATGAAGTTTTAAAATGTAATCCCAGTGTAGTTAACATACAGGGTGATATTAGTTGCAGGTGTACAAGATAGTGACTCAGCACTTCCATAAGACACGCAGTGCTCATTGGGACAAGTGCGCTCCTGCGTCCCGGTCACCTACTTCACCCATCCCCCCACCTGCCTCCTCTCTGGGGACCATCAGTTTGCTTTGTAGAGTTGAGAGTCTGCTTCTTGGTTTGTCTCTCTTTCTCTCTCTCTTTCTTTCTTTCTTTCTTTTTTTTTTTTGGTTTGTTTTGTTTCTTAAATTTCACATATGAGTGAAATCATACAGTATTTGTCTTTCTCTGACTCATTTCACCTAACATTATACCTTCCAGCTCCAACCATGTCATTGCAAATGGCCCATTTCATTCTTTTTTATGGCCAAGTAATATTCCATCACACAGATATACTATCCCATCACATATATATATGCGTATCTATATTCCATCATATTATATATATATACACACACATATGATATATATATATATACCATCATATATATAGATATATGATATAGATATAGATATATCTCATATTATATATATCCATCATATATATTCCATTATATTATATATATATATATATATATATATACATCATATACATACATACATTATATTATATATATATTATATATATACATCATATATATAATATATATATATATTAGACACAAACGCATATACATATAACACCACTTCTTTATCCATTCATCTGCCAATGGACACTTAGGCTGTTTCCATAATTTAGCTGTTGTAAATAAATGTAGGGGTGTGTGTGTCCTTTTGATTTCATGTTTTTGCATTTTGGGGGTAAATATCCTGTAGTATGATTACTAGATCATAGGGTAGTTCTATTTTTAACTTTTTAAAAAAATTTCTCCTTGCTCTTTTTCTTTTTTTTTTTTTTTTTTTTAAGATTTCATTTATTTATTTATTTGTGAGAGAGAGAGAGAGAGAGAGCATGCACGAGTAGGCAAAGTGGCAACAGAGGCAGAGAGAGAAGCAGGCTCCCCGCTGAGCAGGGAGCCCCAAGTGGGACTCGATCCCAGCATCCTGGGATCATGACCTGAGCCGAAGGCAGCAGCTTAACTGACTGAGCCACCCAAGTGTCCCTATTTTCAACTTTTTTACACAAGAAACACAGGTGATATGTGTTGACGAGGATGTGGAGAAAAAGATGATGTTGGTGAGGATGTGGAGAAAAAGGTGATGTTGGTGAGAATGCAGACTGGAGAAGAGCATTTCTTCATAACGTTACACACGTGCCTTTTGCTCTGCACTAGTTGACCGACCTTTAGAAGTAGTTTTTTCTCAAACACAGAGAATACACAAGTGTTCCCACCACATCCTCTAGTGAATACAGGAAGGACAATAGTCATTTTGACTCTTAACACTGATTTAAATATATACCATTTCAGTGCCTTATGGTTTACTAAATGCTTTATTCGTTGTATGTAGTGTTTTTTAGCTACAATTAAGGTAGATACAAAGAATGCTACCATTTTCTGTGGAAACCAAAAAAGGAATTCACCAATCTTTTAATATGGCTGAGACTTTTGTAAGTTCAGATGGGATCGTTCATACATGATCCATTCCAATTCCATCTATGGAAGAGAATTTTCCTAGAGAAGATTTCCTGGAATGATGTTTCTGATGACTCTAAGCGTGCATTCTTCACCTTCTCATTAATCAGATTATGTATTGAGTCAGCTCAGTTTGAGGTCATTTATTCAGGGATAAATATTTGAAGAAATTCACAACAATCATTCATTCTTCTTTCCAGTTTTTTGTTGTGGGTTAGTGATTCACAGTTTTGGAGCTCAGAAATTTGAACTGAGATAATGGAGAAGATGTCCTTTCTCTGAGCACAAGTAGAGACCCCGTTAACCTAGCTCCAGAGTAGAAATTCCTTATTTTTCTCCAGTGCTTGGCAACGTCAAAGGCCACTCAAAATATCAAGGCTGTAGACCTAACTTGCTCAAGGGGCCAGAGCTGCCGCAATGGAATTATGTCACACTAGATGGCAATTTGGAATACTTGTAGCATTCATAGGGGAAAGTTCACATAGATTTGGAAAGTGCTGGTACAGAGAGGCAGATGTAGACCAGTCATGCTCTGTGACTGCTGTGTCCTTTCTCCTCTAAGCCTTTCTAAATTGACTTTTCTGAGTAGGTTTTAGCAATATCCAAGTGAAATTATTCTGCAAAAACATATAGCCCTAAATCCCTTTCTCCTTTGGTATTTCTCATTTCTCCATTATACTTCCCCAGTCTCCTGGAACTTCTTAGATGATGGAAGATAAAAAAGCAGAGGAAGAACCCATTTGCAATGGAGTGATCTAGAAAGATGTGTTCAAGGAGCTGGCAACCATCCCATCCCTTCTCCTGTCAAGGGGTGGTAGTCAAAGCATTTCACTGCCAGTGTGACAGGGACACATCCTCATCAGAAGAGACACTGACACAGGTGCTGGGGCAGGATGGTGGCAGTCCCTTGCTGTGACAGGAGTTTTCCTTTGAGGTGCTTTTGTGGGCCTGCAATGCTCAGGGGATGGCTATTTGCTAATCAATATGGAAGCGTTTTAATTTTTTAATATCTGGTAAAATAATGTTAGAAGAGTACTGGCTACATAACTAACTACCTACTTTTCCTCTCTCTTCTTCAGTATTTGAATTCCTGTTTATCTGTGTCACTTAAATGACGGACACCTACTGAAAAATTTCTAGGCATTTGATCATTACTCTCTTATGCTCCCATTGTATCATTTTATTAATCAAATGGAAGCATTCAGTCATTCAAAGACACCATCCTTGTATCACAGTGCAATATAAGGAAAGTATGAAATGCTTTATATATTACCTTAGAGGATGTATGGGTTTCATTCAAGAACTCCGTGAGGTAGACCTTGGAGGCAATAATCACCTCATTTTGCGTATAAGGAAACATACTGTGAGAGCAGAGCTTCTCAGAACCAGAAATAACACCCTTACCTAGAAACAGGTTAGGAATACACTTTTCGGGCTCCAACCCAGACCTAGTGAGCCAGAAGCTGTGGGGGTGGGACCAAGCAGCTTGTGTTTTCATTAGCTCTGCAGGGGATTCTAATGCATTGTCAGGCTTGAGACTCACCATCAAGTTTCAGTGACTCAGACCTTCAGGAATGTTCTGTCAGGACTCAAGTCAGTGCCCTGGCCACCTTACCTCTCTGCCTCCAATAATTGTGGGCAGCTGTGTTGGGGTTAATGCTAGGTACTCTCTTGATAATATCTGTGAGTCGCAGGAGCTGTCCAACTTAAATAGGAAGCTGAATCGAGTAAAGCAAGAACTGCTGTGTCATTCTACTTCTCTGGGTTAACATATTTTTTCCCCTGCATATGACATCGTGAATGAAATTGCTCTAACTTCAAATGCGTATTCTTTTGTGTTTTACTTATATGTAACAGTATATAGTGCTGATAAAACCCGTTACATATATTTGAGCATGTGTATTTAAAACTTGCAAACTCTGATCTTACCTAAGGGCCTTCTTTTGATGTCCATCTTTAAACTAAATTATTTATGTATGTATTTTTAATTTGGGGGTATAGCTGACACCCGATGTTACCTTCGTATCAGGTGCACAACTCGTGATGTAGCAAGTTTATGCATTATGTCTACCTTAAACGTGCCTCTCCTGTTTCTATCTCTGGTGTATGGCATTTTGATCCTGTCTTCTTCTCCATATAAAATGATAACTAACTTTGCATCTTTCCCCTTTGTCTTCTGTATTTTCCCTTCTAGAATTTCATGCCATATCATGTCCTGATCTCTGGGTCCTTTTTCAATTTCTTTTTGGAGGCATAGAGAGACTCTTGGCAACATTGAAGAGAAGAGTGATTCGTTTTCTTCTTTGCAGTGCAACGATCCTTGCACTGGAATACATTTTAATTTAGTTCTCTTTCAAGATATCAGTTTTCCCGCACCCCGTTATTTTTGGTTAATTACTTAATAATTTCCCAAAAGGACGTTCCTCCTTTCATGGACACAAATCCTTATCCTGCTATGCAAGTTCTTGCCTGGTATGGTTCCCCGCCTAATTATCATTCTTTAGCTCTTGGCTGAATATCATTTCCTTGGAACCCCTTCTGACCCTGCAGACTGGGGCAGGACAACCATCATATGCCCTGGAAGTACCCTTATACCAAGAACTTTCTCTTCCTAGAACTCGTTACAGTCTGTGGTCATATACTTGTGCATTTACTTGTTTAAGCTCTGGCTTTTCCATCAAAGCTCTCAAAGAGCCAAGACTCCGTTTTCCTCATCATTTTCTTTTTAGCACCTCGCAGAGTGTTGGACACACAGTAGGCCCTCAAGAAATACTTATAGGATTGAATGAACTGAATCTCCAGAAGGGCATTAGCTGCTCGGGGGCAATTCCTTGTGGTAAAGGCAAGCCTGCTGGGACAATTTGCTAACTCACAAGGATAAAATATTTACTTAAGTGTGCCAGAGACCGATTTTTGAGTCATAGTCGTGGGGCAGGCATATGGTGCGTAATGTGAGTCTGAAGAGTGAGATTGTGCTAGAGAAGAAAGAAATGGGGGAATTGGTAGTAAAAAGAGAGCCAGGAAGGTCTAGATCAAGAAATGTAGTGGAAGGAAACATTTCAGGGCCAGTGGCTCCGAACAGAGACTACAGACAATGATCTCCTTTCATGTAGTAACCTGTGAGAGATAGGAAGTATTTCTGAAGACATTGGTGTAGAACTAGAACAGTAAAGCTCAGGTAGTAGCTTTTGGGGTTTCTTAGAAATATCCACTTTCATTTAAAGCTAGTAATTGCTTGGATCAAGAGCAAGAGGCCTTAAATGATTATAATCACTAGAAAAAGGTGTTGTTTAGACTATTTCTTTGCCAGTCATTTCTGTTGTCATTTTTTTGATGTCATAGTAACAGCTTTCAGATTTAAAAATAAATTCCTTTCACAGCATTTTAAACCAGGCGACTGTGCAAAAATATAATCAGTCACCTCATTCTCTTGAAATATATAACCGAAATAGCAATAAATAATCCACCCCTGTAGACAGGATGGAAGAAACAGAAGTGGAAGAAAATTTAGTGTAAGGAAAAAATATAAAAATCTATTTATGGAAGCATTTATTTTCATATTGCCTAGTTAATAATTAGTGACATCTTTTGCTCTTTTCTATTTATAACTTTCTTCTTCCTTTTGCCACATGAAATTATCCAATTTTTAAATAATTCATATGTGTAATAGTTCTAGTATGGTCCTGAGGGAGATAATCTCTTGTGACTGGTTTTCTTTGCCTTCTGGGTTAGCTGCTTAATGCTAAAAACAACTCTTGGAGTGTGGATGATTCAAAGTATAGCAGGAAAATAATAATAGGGAATTCTATACCAAAAAAGAAAAAAAAAAAAAAAGAGAGCGCTCTTCCCAAACATGCATAGGACAAATAGGCTACCACTCTGTTGTTTAATTAAATAAATTAAATTTAATTTCAGTTGTTTAATTAAATTAACTAAATTTAATTAAATTCAGTTCCTTCAAATACATGTATTTAAATACATGTTAAATAATTTTGTCAAAATGAAAAAAATAGGGGCGCCTGGGTGGCTCAGTGGGTTAAAGCCTCTGCCTTCAGCTCAGGGCATGATCTCAGGGTCCTGGGTTTGAGTTCCGCATCAGGCTCTCTGCTCAGCAGGAAGCCTGCTTCCTCCTCCTCCTCCTCTCTCTCTCTGCCTGCCTCTCTGCCCAATTGTGATCTCTGTCAAAAAAATAAATAAAGTCTTTAAAAAAATCAAAATAATACAGACTAACTTACGAAGTATGGACTTTTTTTTTCTTTTATTGCTAACATAGCCATGGGCTTTGAAAACGTTGTTCTTTTTTTTTTTTTTAGATTTTTTTTTTTTAACCACATTCTGTCTGAGGAAATGAGGAAATGGGCAGTATGCTTATTTTAGAATATTCCTCATTAAGTTGTGGAATCACGAGTCTTTGCATGAATGTGTCATGATTTGTGTTTGACCTACAGCGATGTCAGCACCCCAAGACACTTCTTATGCCACTGTTTTGACTTCAAACACCATAAGTTAGTTTTGCCTGATTTTGAACTTTGAATAAACAAAATTCTATGGTATGTAGTTTTTTCTGGCAGGTTTCTTTTACACACGGCTATTTTTATGAAATTTATCCAAATGTGTGTAGTTATACTCCATCCTTATTGCTGTCTAATTTTCCATTGCATGGGCGTACCACAATTTCGTTATCCATTTTATTGTAAAGGGACTGGGTTGTTTCCATTTTGGGCTATTGTAAATAAAGCTGTTGTGAACATTCTTGTGCATATTTTTGGTGCACATACACATATGTTTCTGGCAGGTAGATAAGGAGGAGTGGAATTGCTGTGTCCTGTATTCAGCTTTAGTAGAGAGTTCGGTTTTCAACATGGCTTTATCAGTATGTGGTATTAACAGAAAGTGTTGGAGAAATCGACTTGTTGCACATCCTCAACACTTTGTATTGTTGTTATTGTTATTATTATTTCAATTTCAACCACTCTGGAGTGTGTAGTGATACCTCATTCTGCTTATTAACATGTCCTTGCGATCGTTAAGGCTAGGCATCTTGTCATATGTTTATTGGTCATCTGAATGTCCACTTTAGTTAATCCATTTTAATCCATTCTTATCCATTTTTCTATTGGAGTGTTGCTTTTGTTACTGATTCGTGGAAAAGGAGTTCTTTATGCACATGAATCCTTTTTTATTTATTTTTATTTATTTTTATTTTATTTGTTTATTTGACAAATACAGATCACAAGTAGGCAGAGAGGCAGGCAGAGAGAGAGGAGGAAGCAGGTTCCCTGCTGAGCAGAGATCCCAATGTGGGGCTCGATCCCAGGACGCTGGGATCATGACCCGAGCTGAAGGCAGAGGCCCTAACCCACTGAGCCACCCAGCCGCCCCCATGAATATTTTTTAGATCTTTTCTCACATTTGTGGCTTACTTTTTATTTTCTTGGGGTCTTTAGGTGACAGATCTTAAAATCAAATGTAGCAAAATTTTCCTATAGTTAACATGGAGTTTTATATATAGTTTTATATATTTATATATGAAACACCATTTTTCTTATGTTAGAAGGCATTGACATAGGGTTTTCATGGCCTCTTAAAGAATTTTGCCTCTTAAAGTCATGAAATTGGTCTCTGTTTTCGTTTAAATGCTCTTCTGTTTTTTCTTTCATGTTTAGATTTGAAACCATCTACTGTGTGTGTGTGTGTGTGTGTGTGTGTGTGTGTGTTTATGTGAGGTGTGGCTCAAGATTCATTTTTGTCCCCATATGGATGTCCAGTTGACTTAGCAACATTTACAGAAAAGGCCATTCATCTCCCATTTCATGGTACTGTTTTATTTTGGGTGACCATACATCTGAGGGTCTGTTCTGGACTCTGTTCTCTTCCATTGGCCTCTTTGTCAGTCTGTGCTTTAGTGTTGTGCTGTTTTAACTGGTTTAACTTTCTAACAGATTTTGATACAAAATCAAATCTGTACAACTTTTTAAAGATCACCATGGCTGTTTTTGACCCTTTGTATTGCCCTCTAATTTTTAAAAATTTTCCCTAGCTTTCACAGAAAAATACTTATTGATATTTTTATTGGGATTGTGCTGAATCTATGAAATAACTTGGGGAGAATTGGCATCTTTATAATATTGAATCCTCCAAGCTATGAACACAGTTATTTGTTACACTTATTTAGGTAGAATGTATTTTCTTTCAATACCATTTTATTCTTTTCAAGATACAAGTACTGCGTATCTTTTGTTAAAGATATTCCTGGTCATCTGATGTTTTTTGATGCCATTGTGAATTCTGTCTTTAAAAAAAATTGTGTGCTTCTGGAATCTAGAAAAATGTTTTTTATATTAACTTTATATTCATTTTTCTTGATAAATTCAGTTATTAATTTTCATAGTTTGGCCATAGAATCCTTTGAATTTCAGGATAGGTTTTTAATGACATATTCAATTTTTTTACTAGATGTAGTTCAATTCACATTTTCTATTTCTTTTTGTGTCATTTTTAATAAAATGTGTTCAAGGTATTTGTTTATTTCTTATAAGATTTGTTGGCATAAAGCTTATGATATCTTATTTTTACTAGTATTTTTTAAAGGATCTCTGATGGTATTCCTTTTTTGTATCTTATCTCTCTCTTTGTAAAAGTCTTCTAATCCATCATTCTTTCCACAGATTTAATATTTGGCTGTGTTGATTTTTTTTCTGCTTTTTATTATTTTATCTAGTTTAATGACTTAATTTGTTTTTCCTTTTCTGACTTCTTGAAATGAATATTTAGGAAGTAAATATTTACTCTTTCTTCATTTTTCCATTTAGGTTTTCAAGGTTATAAATTTTCCCTGTAAGTACAGCCTTATGTGCATCTCACAAATTCTAATATGCTGTTACTCAATTCAAAATATTTTCTAAATTTCTAGTGATTTCTTCTTCATCACATGGGTTATGAGTATATTGTTTAATTTCCATGTTTGAAGGTTTCTATTTGTCATTTTTCTTTTGATTTATTGCTCAATTCCCAGTGATTTCAGTTCTCTGAAGTCTGTTAAGACTTGCTTTATGGCCCAACATAAAATGTTGTGGTCCAGCAATAGACAAAAGTTCCATGATCACTTAAAAAGAATGTGAATTCTGTCATTGTTGGATACAGTGCTGTTTGTTGCCAAGTCAATTTTGTTAATTGTGTTGCTCATGTCATCTAGAAATGTACTGTTTTTGTAAATCTGTTCTTTAATTAGTGTTAGTTGTGTTAAAATCACCCTATATGATTAAAGATTTTTTTCTCATTTTAATTCTATCAATTTGTGCTTTATATATTATTAAGCTATATAATTAGTTGCATGTAAATTTAAAGTTGCTATATATTTTTGAATTGCTGTATCTTTCTAATAGATTGAATTTTTAAAATCTTTTATTTTTTTTCTTTTTAGTAAGCTCCTTGCTTTGAAGTCTAGCTTATCTGACAGTAGTAGAGTTAATTTTCTTTAGTGTTTTCTTGTTGCATCTTTTTCCATCCTTTCATTTTTAACCTTTCTTAGTATTTAAGATAGGTCTTTTGTAAGCAGCATATTGGGGCTTTTGGCAGGGGTGGGGAGGCAGAGGGAGACAGAGAATCTCAATGAACATGAGGCTCGATTTCACAACCCTAAGAGGTCATGACTTGAGTCAAAATCAAGAATCAGACCTTAACTGAGTCACCCAGGTACCCCATACTGCCACTTTTTAAATTTTATTTTTCTTATGTAGTACGACAGTCTTTGTGTTTTAATTCAAATATATATTAGGTTTTCACTTCATGTAATTGCATTAGTTTCCTAGGACTTCCATAACAAAGTACTACAAACTGGGGGTCTAAAAAAACATTTATTCTTCTGCAGTCTGTAGGTCACATGTCTGAAATCTACATGGCAGTAAGATTGGTTCCTTCTGAGGGTTCCAAGGGAGAATCCATTCCATTTCTGTCTCCCAGCTTCTGGTGTTGCTGGGAAACCTTAGCTTTCTTTGGTTTGTAGACACACCCCTCCAAACTCTGCTTCCGCCTTCACACCATGTTATCTCGCTATGTGTCTGTATCCAGATTTCCCTCTCCTTATAAGGACACCAATCATTGAATTGGTGCCCATCCTACTTCAGTGTGACCGTATCTTAACTCATCACATCTGCAATGATACTACTTCCAAATAAGCTTATGTTCAGAGGTCCTAGGATTTGGAACTTAAATATATCTTTTTTGGAGACACAGTTCTACCCCAGAACAATCATTAATGGTATATCTGAGATTATATCTACCATCTTATTTTTTTTCCTATTTTTTATTCCTATTTGTCTTCCTCTTTCTCCACTTTTTTGCTTTCTTTTGAATTACCCAAGTATTTTTTATTATTCCATTTCCACCTTCAATTAGCTATTTATGTAAACATTCCTTTATATTCACTTAGCATTTATGCCAAAATTATAACATGCAGACTTTACTTATTATAGTCTAATATAGTTTTTGATACTTTCTGAGAAAACACTAGAATCTTGGAACACTTAATTCCATTTGCCTCTCCCTACCATCATTTGAATCATTTCTATGATATGTTTTAATTCTCCATATATCTTTCAACACCCCTGCAAAAAAAGATGAAGATTGATTTTTATTTGTCCACTTTTTCTGTTTCTCTTCATACCTCTCCATACTAGTTTTCATCAGAATAATACATTCCTTTTGTTGGAAGAATGACCTTTAGTATAACTTTTCCTGTGGGTCTGCTGACAGTGATTTTTTGACTGTTTATTTCAGAATTACCTGAGAATAACTTTATTTTTCCCTACTTTGGAAGGTTATTTTAATAACATATGTTGTTTTAGCACTTTAAAAATATGATTCTTCTGCCTTTTGACTTTCATCATCCCTAGTGAGAAGTCAAGTTGCCAGTCATATTGTTGTTCCTTTGAAAGTGAAATTTCTTTTTCTTTCTGGTTGATTCTACAATTTTCCCTTTGTCTTTGGATTTCACTTCCCTGGTCTGGTTTTCTTTCTACTCATCTCCCTTGAGTTTTGTAATGCTTCCCAAATTCGTGGCTCGATGCCATTCATCACTTTTGGAAATTCTAACCTATTAGTATTTTTCCCTGCTGAGATTCACATTTATGTATGTTACACATTCACATGCAAAGGGAGTTTACTAAAAGGAACTCTAAAGAGCATAGCTTGGAAAATCTGGATATACACCTTCATTCAGAGCAGGGACCACCTGAAACCTGGATTAATTATATCATACCTCTGGCAACCTGGGTTAAATTTAAAAACTTCACAACATCCAGCTTACTGGTGTTTTCTATGCAAATCCAACAGTAAATATCAATACAGTTAAAAGCTGTAATCTTGCTAAGGAAGAAGTTTGGTGACGTGAATCTGCCTAAAGAATGCTAGTATGCAGCATAGGTTTTATATACAACAAATGGTCAGAAAATACTGATTAAGTGAAATAGAGTCAAGAAATACAGGCTATTTTGTCACATTCTTAATGCCTCTTGTCCGCTTTACTATTTGCAGTGCCCTTGAAGATCTGAAAGTAAAAAAAAAAAAATGTATTTAAGGCTAAGTAGGAGGGCTTATCATGCTTCATGACATGAAAGCTTATAAGCACTATGAGAGACAGGGAGAATTCCTAAACCCAAGTTCCCATGTTGGTACCATTGGCATTGAGGTGTAACAATAGAACTTACGATACTCACTTTAGAGAGAATTTGCTTTACATGTCTTCAGACCATAACATTCATGATATTTATTGCCAGAATACCTTTCATTTTATCGCATTTTGGTCTATGTTATTTATCGTATTGAATGTTATGCCCGAGTTTTCGCGTCCAAGAGACCACCAAGGAGCCAAGCACCGATGCAATCACACGAGGGTTTATTTGACAAGCTTAAGCTTGGGCCCAAGTATACCCGACACAGCGGAGTAGGGACTTGGACCCTGAACTAGATTACAGTCAGTGTTTTTAAAGGCAGAGTAGGGGTGGACTGGGCGGTGGGTGAGGACAAAGGGGATTAGGGATGGCGTAAGTCTCCAAGAAATCTTGGAAGCAAGGTCTCCAGGACCTTGAGGGGCTAGCTATTGTTGGGAGAAAGGTTATTTATTACCAATAATAAAAATCTTCTCGTGAGACCCTTCAGATGTATATCAGTGGGCCATATACTTGGGAATGATTGTTGACACTATCTTGGCAGTTTAGAGATAAAGTTTCCTAAAGTAGACTTACAGGATCCTGGTCGGACCTGTTGGAGCAGGGGGTCAGTCAAGCTAGGATTGTCCTTAGCAAAACCTCAAGGTGAGGGCAGTTGAGTCCCCAGGGGAGAGCCACTCTGTCTGTTTCAAGGGCTTGTCAGTAGGTAAGGAATTTTAATGATTCTCCTCTGCCTCTGTTTCCCACATCAGCTAAACTTGGAATGGCCTCAATTTTCTCAGCCTCCACATTTCCCCCTGAACAATTTTGACCCTTAAATCTTTGAGGTTGTTGAAGGTGGAAGGTCTCATCTTCTGTAACTTCTTCCTGCTGAGTAGGGGCGTAGAGTTGTCCTTACCTACTCGGGTTAACAGTGGTCAGTTGGGGAATGTGTAGGCGAGTTATGAAAGACAGAGACAGCGGAGTCCAGGGGTTTAAACCAATCATTAAAGGAGAGAGGGACTGTTTAAAGTGCTAACCTGAGTAGGTCAGAACCCAAGAAATATTTGTGATAATCTGGAACATCAAGATGGCTGCACTTATGTCAGGGCTAGACTCGAGGTGGGTACAGCCTTGTTTTTCTTGGCCTCTGCATGAATTTGGTTTTTTCTCACATATCAATTTGAAAAATAAAACCGATATATAATAATATTAATTTTTGTGCATTAGTTATTAGTTCAGTTCTTGGTGTGTTTATTCATATTAACATTTTTTGAATTAGAAAATGAAGTACTTTATTTTTAGGAAACTTCACTGTCACACACCAGAAAACTGATGATATAAATATACCAATCTATGATATCTGGGATGTTTACAGCATCTTTTTAAATGGGGTGCCCTTGTGCAGTCCAGTACCTGCAAGGCTATATGCAGTGGTCCTGATGTATTCTCGCCTGAAGGGAGCTTCCAGCGCAGCCAAATAAAACAGTCACAAATAATGCTATAATGTAGCTCACTTATGCATATCATAAAGGCAGGCAGAAAGACTCATGGGAAACACCAATGACGTTGTGGTGTGGGAAATGTTTCTAAAAAAAGTTTGTCAAGTCTGAGTAAAATATTTACCAGTAATACAAGGTTGTTGGAATTTGAGTGATTTTCCAGATGTGCTAGAAATGTCTCTCATTTCTCTACCCGATAACCTGCTCTCCTTCTGACGACACAGCTAGGTGTATCTTCATGCAATTAGGAGGCCCTATCTGGTAGATATTAGCCTCTGAGACAGTTTTGTTCATATGTGGTAGAAGACGCTATTGTCCTTAGTTGTTTTTTTTTTTTTCTTCTCCCACAAGTTATGAGATTCCTCAACCATCATTTACTGAATGCCTCCTTACCTGCCAGGCCTTGTGTTGTGTAGGCATGGTAGATGTAAGTGGGAATGAATAACGGTCATTTCCTCAACAAGTTTACAAAACGAATAGGGAAGGCAAAACCAACAGAAACTTAAGTACATGTAGAAATTACAAAGCAGACATAAAGTGCTATCGTAGCTTAAAAAAAGAAAAGCTTCCTGGAGGTAGTATATATTCTTGTATTAAATAAGATTCTTGAGAATTTGCACAGAAATCTGCCTTTTTGTCCATTTGTTTTATTTTATGTAGCATTTACTGATTTTTTTCTAATTATAATAGTTTTCAAAATTGGGGGGAAAATGAACAACGTAAGGAGCAGGTGGCTGGCTGCTGGCTCAGTCCAGAGAGCACGTGACGTTTGATCTTGCGGTTTTTGCATTCAACCCCATGTTGGGCGAGGAACCTAATTAACATAAAGAAAAGGCATTTAAAAAAGAAACAAGCAATTTAAAAAAGAAGTTCTTTTTTACTATATGACGTTTTACTCTCTTCTTCCCATGAGTGTACATGCATGTATGGGTCCGTGTTTTGAACTTGACTTTTTCCTGTTTATTGATTTCTTGTATTCATTCATATATCGCTGTGGATTTGAAGACTGCGAGGTTTCCCGACCTTTCATGTCCTTGCTCATATTTTACTATGATGGGTAAATCTTCTTCTGTAAAATAAGGGTCTTTAAAATATTAAAGCATAGGCATCATTTTCATGTAATATGTTACAGGTTTTTTGAGATTTTTGTTTTATACTCCTTATGTTGTTGCTGTTGTTTGACCTGTAGAAGTTCAAACTGTTGATCACTGAGAAAAGTAGGATAACACAGTAAGAGGATGGCTTCCAGAGCCAGCCTTCCTGAGTTCAAACACCAGCATTTCTGCCTAACTGTGTTATTCTAGGCAACTTGCTACATATGTAGCTCATTTTACTAATCTCTAACATGGAGACGGTAATATTTCATAAGGTTGCTGGGAAGATTAATTAATATATTAAAACTGTTACAATGGTCTTAGTCTATGAAGTATTAATTTTGTTGTTAATGAAATGTATATTAAACAAAGAAAGAAAATTGGAATTGTGAAGAAAAATCTTTTTATTGAAATAAATATAGAATATCCTTGTTTTGTACCAAAGAGGGAACAATAGAGATATTTATGAGTATTCATATTTAAAATGTATTTGAAAGAGTAGTTCAATTAGCAAGTTTTCATTATACAATACAAATATTAGTATTAGAAATAACAGAAAAGATATCTTAGGTATGTGTGATAGTCTAGGAGATGCCAATGAGCAAAATATAAATATTTTGTAGTCTTTTAATCTGATATGTGTATGTGTGTATTGCGTGTGTCTGTGCATTTCATAATATGGAAAACCAGTGGCATTCTTGTCTTTTTTTTTTTTTTAAGATTTTATTTATTTATTTGACAGAGGGAGAGAGAGAGAGATCACAAATAGGCAGAGAGGCAGGCAGAGAGAGAAGGGGGAAGCAGGCTCCCTGCTGAGCAGGGAGCCCGATGCGGGACTCGATCCCAGGACCCTGGGATCATGACCTGAGCTGAAGGCAGAGGCTTAACCCACTGAGCCACCCAGGCGCCCCCATTCTTCTCTTTGGTACTGAATGTTCATTTGTGTAAAATTAAATTTCAACAAAAAAACATTTATGACTCAATCTCTCTTGAAAGATGTCTTTATTATATGAAGAAATTCAAGCAGGTAATTGTATTTGTACAAAATATTTTGCCATGTCAAGTAGTCAAAAGTTACGAAAACAGACGTCTCCAACAAGAAGTTTCCTTTTGACATTCATTAATTCCTGTAGCATCTTACGAGACCATGGCCTTTCAGGTTGAGCATATATATCCTTTTCAGCAAACCACAGCATTGCCGGATTTAACTACATTGTGATTACACTATTGGTCACTGTCAGAGAGTCGGGAATTCAAGGGAAAAAATCCACTGATAGTATAAGGCATTGGCACAAGAGTGTATTGCACACACGAACTAAATAGAGATAAATAAAAGCAAAGGCCATTAAAGTAGTCAGAGTGATTCTGTAACTATATAGTCTTACACCAGGGAAAAAAGGATTGGAAAAATTAGGACTGTCCTCATGCAACATAAATGGCCTGGTGAGATCAGCAAGCTGCGATCGCCTTTTCCATGTTGTAAGTTGGGATAATGATTCGCTCCATTTTTCTGTCCTCCTCCTCTTAGAGTCATTACAATTCTGTAATAAAATGTAGGTATTAATTACATACAAACTAATCCTGATGAAGATAATACTGTCTTTCATTGTGGCTTCCTAAGTTTGGGAGCTTCTCAAAGCTAGAACACTGTTTTGGTTTTACCTGGGATGCTCATTCATTAAGAATGTATTTGTGATAGTAAAGTGGTGATGTGCATGAACATCGAGAGAATTACTAATAATTGGGATGTATTCATTCATTTAGCATTCTAAGTGCTTGGCAGGTAGTATGTATTTTGTCAGCATTGCTGGGATATCCTCAGTAGTGTTGTTATTAAGCCAGACAAGGCCTTACTGTTTCTAGCAGCTTCAGATTCAAATGGTGTCCGGTATCACTGGGAAGTTTCAGTGGGGTGGGGTGGGGGGGGGGGGGAGGTAATTGTGTTCTCTCACTGAAAGATTTAGCAATATATATATTGCTAAATCTTATATATATATGTATATATATAGTATGTACATACATACTATATATATGTGTGTTACATATATATATATAGTATGTATATGCATACTATATATATACATATATATATGTAACATATATATATATTTTTTTCATATGGCCTTTTCCCCACGGTAGATTTTCACGATAGCATTTGCTGATTTTTTTCCTTCTCGTGATCCTCAATATTGCTAAAATACTAACTTCTATAATTTCATTAGTATGAAAGGAAAACACAGTACTCTGAATAACTATATGCCGTATCTTGAGAAACTCAAAACAATTCACTAATCTTCATTCATTACTTGCACAGTAATACCTGGGGTCCAGAGTATGTCTCATGCTGGCATCTCCTTTTCATATTGAGGCAGAAGCAAAAACGTGTAGGGCATTTGCCAAGGCTCATGATATAAATAATTGTAATCTGGTTCATTGTTTTATTTTGTTTGGTCTCTCTCTCAGTTGCTTATTTGAGAAATTGTTTTTCCGGCAGTAAACATTAATTTCGTTGAGTGTTGCACCTCTGCGTTCACCATGACCTCTGCCTGTGCTCCCAGGACATTTTGCTGTCTCGCTTGAAACAGCCCGAATGTTCCGGTTTTCATCTAGTCACTCCCAAATTCAATTGCAAGTTATTTATTCTTCTCTAGTCTCTTCGTCTTTGTCAGATTTACTTATTTGTTTCCCATTTTGTCTCTTTCTTTTCTTTTTGTTTCCTTTGGTAAGCCTCACATCTCTGTTTTTCGTTCAGCCCAAGTAAATTCTCGTTATAACTTCTCCTCTACATTTTGACTGTGCACATTGGTCTTTTAAATGGTTGAATTCCATTAACTCTGAATGTGTGTGTGAGCAGATTCAGATAGCTCTGGTCCAAGTCTGAGTGACCTCTCTTACTAATAAAAAATGAATAGTTCACATGGTGAAAAATCATTCTGTCCATATAATAATTATTAATTAATATGGAAAAACATTGCTTCCGTTACTTTCATTTTTGGATTATTTAATAGGTCAGTGTTACACTGATGTGACTGAGAAAGATAACATCTGGACAGCAGTAAGAGATTTATGATAAATTTGAAAATAAGCACATACGTAGTCTATTGCTTATTGTACTAAGCTCTGTCATCCAAACTAAGATCACATAGAGGAAAGACACTATATTTTTAAAATAAACAAATGGACTGAAAATGAACAGTTGATGCATTCGTGTACAGCTGTATATCACAAATGGGTGACCCAACCCACTTGACTCGGGGGGGTCCTGGAGTGCTTCTTGAATTGCAGATTCTAAGGCCCATGGCAGACTGACTGCAGGAAATGTCTGGGTGGAGACCCAAGAATTAGGGGATTCTGATGGACACAAGTGTGCTGCAGAGAAGCCTGCCCACCCTCCAGGATATTTAAAGTGGCAGCTGGTTTTATTTAAAAACCTATAAAGTATACTGAAGAAGTGTCTAGCATCCACAAATACTAAAGCAGTTTATATCATGTCAGAAGTGAGGAGGGGAGACCTTCTGAAGAATGATCTCACACATTCTGTGATAAAACTCTGGCAGACGTCCTGTGTGCTCTACTAGGCTTCCGCTCACCAGACATCCCACCCTCTAGGAACTACATTTTGTGGCTTGATTTGAAGTGTTTTGTTATCGGGCGCCTGGGTGGCTCAGTGGGTTAAAGCCTCTGCCTTCCACTCAGGTCCTGATCCCAGGGTCCTGGGAGCCCCACATGGAGCTTCCTGCCCAGCGGGGAGCCTGCTTCCCCCTCTCTCTGCCTGCTTGTGATCTCTGTCTATCAAATAAATAAATAAAAATCTTAAAAAAAAATGTTTTGTTATCAAGTCACTTTGGGGAGGAAAGAAGGCAGTCTCTGTGGGAGGTCTTTTGCCACTCTTGCATAAATTATTTTTGCACCAGTTTAGATTGTTGTATTATCTCCTTCGGGGATTTTTGTGATGTTGTCCCAAGCTGTGTATTTCTATAATTGTGTCAAACGAGGCATTAACGTATGATAGAAGAGATTTACATTTAAATCTTGTTTTATTTTTTGTAGTTTTGTCTTGATCTATAATAAACACAGTAACAGTCACAAATCTTAAGTTCTCAGCTCAATAAATTTTTACAAATCTAATTCTTACAAGTTGTAGAACATTTCCACTATCCCAAGAGCTTACCTTGTACCATCTCCTAGTTCAGTATCCATCAGAGGTAATCACCGTTCTGAATCCTAGCAACATAGTGAATTTTGGGTTTTTCACGAAATTAATATATATCATATAAATTGAAACATAACAGTATTTATTCTTTTTTTGTCTGGTCTCTTTAACTTAACATTAATCCATGAGGTTAATCCATGATGTTGCATGTGTAGCAAAATTTGTTCCCTTTTATCGCTTTACGCTATTCCATCAAACACATTCACCATAATTTATTCACCCAATCTATTTCCTAATTTTAGCTCTTATAAGTAGCTATTAATATTCTTGTACATGTATTATGGTAGGCACTCAGATGCACTCATTTCCGTTTAGGTTTTACGCAGGAGTAGAATTGCTGTATTTTAGAGGATGCCTGTATTCAACTTTAGCAGATAATGCCGAACACTTTGCAAACCAGCACACTGACCGGCATTCCCAACCCGCAGTGTGTGAGAGTTCCATTTGATCAAATCCTAGTCCAGTTTTAGCTATTGTAGCAGGTATTTTTTATCTGGCTTTAATTTGTTTTTCCTGATGTCTGAAGATGTTGAGAACCTTTATATACACCTATTTTCTGTAATGCATATAATAATTAATAATTATTCATTAATATGGAAAGGTATTACTTCAGTGATATGTTTGAAAGATAAGCACATAGATGGACTGCTATTTTTGTGAAATGCAGGATTAAGGACATTTTTTTTTTTAAGATTTTATTTATTTATTTGACAGACAGAGATCACAAGTAGGCAGAGAGGCAGGCAGAGAGAGGAGGAAGCAGGCTCCCTACTGAGCAGAGAGCCTGATGTGGGGCTGGATCCTAGGACCCTGGGATCATGACCTGAGCCGAAGGCAGAGGCTTTAACCCACTGAGCCACCCAGGTCCCCTAAGATTAAGGACACTTTTAAGAATTGAATATCTATCTTATTATTGTTTTGTAGGCATATTTACATATTCTGGATGTGAATACTTTGTCAGAAATGTGTTACAAATATTTTCTCCAACTCTGTGATGCATCATCTTTAAGTAATATTTATAGTTCTCAGTGGAGAGGTCTAGCACCTCTTTGCTCAATTTTCCCAAGACTCTTTTTTATACTCTTAAATAGTATTGTTTTTATTTGTTGATAATTTTTATTTCTCACCTTTTGCTGGTAATACATAAAATTCAAGTGATTTTGTTTGGCTTTGTTTTCAGTGACTTGCTTAGTTCATTTATTAATTCTAATAGTTGGTCTGTAGATTCGGATTTCTGTAATCACAGACATGTCATCTGGAAATAGTGAGAGACTTGCTTCTCCCATATAAATCATAATTGTTTTTTAATTTTCTTTTCTTGTTTTAATGAAAAAAATTTTTTGCCACTCTGTGCATGTCCACAGATGACTGAGAAGGCACTGCCAGTGTTGACCTCGGGGTTACAAATAACTTTTACTGAATAAGCAAATTCACAAATAGAAAGATCCATGAATAATGAGCATTAACCATGTTACAGATATAACAAATGTACATGAATTATAATATCTCATATATATTAGTGTATATTATAAAATATAATTTATTTAATTGTATACTTACTTCTAGATATATGTCTCCAATTTTTCTTTGATGTTATCATTTCTAGTACTGTCAGAAATCTCAGTAACAATTAGTTATTATTTTTTTTTCCATTCTTTCACTTTACGTACACTGACAGGTTATGACCTGTTTCTATCCCCATTTTCTTTAAACTCAACAATTTACCTGATGTCTTACTCACTCATTTATTTTTATTAATTTTAATTTTTTAAAGATTTTATTTATTTATTTGACAGACAGAGATCACAAGTAGGCAGAGAGGCAGGCAGAGAGAGAGGATGAAGCAGACTCCCTGCTGAGCAGAGAGCCTGATGCGGGGCTCGATCCCAGGACCCTGAGATCATGACCTGAGCCGAGGCTTTAACCCACTGAGCCACCCAGGCACCCCAACACTGATTTATTTAACAAACATTTATTGATCTCTTAATTGCCCAGACTCCTTGGACTATTTTTTAGCCTGTTTCCCCATTTAAAAAAAAAATGGATGCAATCACTAATTATCAGATTTTCTTAATCACAAAAGTTTTCTGCATTCAGGAATATTTATTTATTTCCCTTTGTCTAGAGTACCATGAAATCAATATAAATAAGAGTTCCAAAGTAAATAGGATAAAGGTGAAATAACTCTCATATGTCATACGCTTATGTGAGTACAACTGTATTATAACGAATATTATGCAGTATATACCTAGCTTTCAGGTTTGCTGTTATATGAAGTTATGTGCTATGGTGAGTTTTATTATCTGTGACTATTCTTTGCTTTACCAAGGACTTAACTCCGATATTCATTGATTGAGAGAGAAGATACAGTACATGATTTTACCCTTCAATGCTTTTTTATTTGTTTGAACTTTGGCTCTACAGACATTAATAAGCTAGGATGGGTTAGTGTATTGATTAGAAGCACAGGAGGTGATCCTTGAACAGGAAACACTTTGGTCAGGTCCTTTAAGGATTTTTCTAGCTATTGTTTAGTTCAAGTGGACAACATTCTAGGCTGATGAAATAAGTAAAAGGGCAAAAAGGAGTAGACTGTGTAATGGCAGTTAGGTTAAGTCTTTTAGAGAAAAAAAAAAAAAAAGAAACCAGACTACAATAAGTGATATGTATTTAGGTATAGTGAAATGTTTGGCCACTGACAAAGGGTTTAGATTTAAAGTGGAAAGGAAATTTGCACTCCCAAAGCTCTTGTGATAACATTTAAAGGAGATCATTGGAGTGGCCGAACATAGGAGACAGAAAATAGGAAAAGAGAAGACAGAGTCCAATATAGAACCTGGGATATGATCCTGGATGCAGAATCGTAGATGAATGGCAAATCTAAGAACAGTGCATAGCAAGGATTGTCAGGACTTGCGAATGGCCTGATGAGGAAAGCAAAGTAAAAATGATGCCAGACTCAGAGTTTCCATTGCCTGGAGAGGAAGTAAAAGAATATGGCTGAAGGATTATCATGTTGAGATAAGTTAATGCTTTGAGAATAGTTATAGTAGGAATGTTCTGTAACCCAGATCTGCAACTTAAGGTTGAAAAAGTATTAAAACTCGATGGCTGAAGGACTTGTCCAAGGTAATATGAGAGCAGAGGGCCTTGGGGGGTTCTCAGTCAATGGGTGGGGAGCACAGGGTCTAGCAAAGGTCTAGCAAAGGACCACCTGAAGATACATATGGAAAATTAAGAGTGGAGAAGAGCAAAATGTCGAGTTGGAAGACCACATCAGTGAAGAGAATGTGTGGTGATTCACGCTATGAAAGAAAGCAAAATGGGCTGGAAATGGGGACGCTGGTCTAGAGAGAAGGAAAAAGTAATCCTGATTTGACTCAGGTGGGTTTCTATAAAGAAACAGGAGCACTGACTGAAGCCCCAAATGAAGAGGGGTGGGGGGGGTATCTAGAGGTCGGGGGAGTGACAGTTATTACTAAATTGCAAACAAGACAAAGACAAAATATACTTCCAGGAATGTTCGTTCTAAACAAATGCTTGGAGTAGGTCAAGAAGTTTATAAAATATTACTTAGGGGCACCTGGCACGAAGAGGAGCTCAATAAATATTTGTTGAATGGATGAGTGGCTGCCTTGTACACATCCTATGGCTTTTGGTGCATTTTCTGACGACTGTAAGTTTTTTAATAGTGATCTTAGTGAAATGGTTATATGGAAATGTAAGTTAGAGGCCAGGTTGGAAGCAGTTCCGAGGGCTGCGGAAGAGGAGAAATGGAGGGAGGTATTCGGCAAACTTGACAAAATTAGAGAATCGCGGAAGCAAGTTCTAGAGGTAGGAGAGATCTTGCCATTCACTGGAAAGCCCAACCCTCTCATTACATGGCTGTGGACTTGAGGCCCAGCTTCGTTAAATAACTTACCATATATGTGATATATATATATATGATATATACATATCATATATATGTATCAAGGTTCAGTTCCAGGAAATTGAAACCACACTAGCTATGTTAAGCATGAAACGATTTAATATAAAGAATTAAGTGTGCATTAAATTGTTGGAAGGATTGGGGGAGTGGCCGTTCGCCTTGAGCTCCAGGACTCATTCTTGGGCTGATCCAGCCGAGTCGCCCACCCGGGCAGCTGCTCCTGCAGCTCAGGCCAGGGAGGGGGACGGGCGAGCTGCCCCTGCACCTGCTGACTGCCAGAACGAAGACTTCTCAGAAGATGATGACTGGCACTGCTGGTCCTTCACGTCCCTTGCAGGCTCCAGGCAGCCCACAACTAGACGTAGGAGGCTGTTCTGGAGCACCCCGGTCCGATAGCATCTCCCCAACCACATTCACCACTCCTGATTTCAGAACTCGCTCTAGCTGGCGTAACCAAATGCTCACCGGGCATCCTCTCTGCAAGTACTCTGGGGTGTAGCTCCCACTTCTGCAGCTGCAGACAATGCAAGGAGGTAGGAACGCGTGGTGACTGCCCCATAATTATGTTCACCGCCCCCGTTTGCACAACTAGGAAGGAACATCACCGTGATGCAACATGGAAGGCCTATTAAGGCCTATTATTACCGTGCCTCTGGCATCACTGAACGTAGGTGCACAAAGGAGACTTAATAGCTTTAGTCCTCCTTCTAAAAATCACATTCTGATCCCAAGAGACCTAGAAGTAAGCTGACCACTTGATTTGGTTGTTCAAACTAGGCCACATTTGAGGGTGAAGGAAAATATTCCTAGTATTTATGCCAGGATAGCGGGCATGATGCAGAGCGACCCCCAGCAAACCCAGCTCTAAACCTGTGTGTGAATTATTTAAGGTTCTTCATGATCTTGCTTCAGCCTCCCTTAGTGACCGCTTCTCTCCACACAAATCTTCACTTATTTTTGTTCCATCCTTTTTGGAGTTCTGTTCCGCCCGCATCTGTCGGTCCTTGTCAGGTCGTCTGCACGTGTGTCGTTGCCTGGACTGGCCCTCCCTCTTTCTCCACATGTCTGACTTTGGTGCGTCTTTTTAAAATCCGGCTGAGAAGTCACCTCCTCTGTTGAAATAGCCTTACGTTTCTTCTAGTCGAGTACATTGGTTCTACTTCAGTTACACACTTACCTTGTATCAAAGTATCCATTTATCTATCTTTCCCTATTACACTGTGACCGCCTCAATGACAGGAGCTGGGGTTAACCACCTTCTATTCCCAGAAGCGAGGTCAGATCCCGTGCTACAGATGTGCTCAAGAAATGTCTGGAAATAGATGGGTGCAAGCAAAGGAGGAGGAGGGTAAAGAAATCAAGTGCAGGGGAATGAGCCAGAAAAGGAATGTCGGAAATCGCGTGTAATCCTAGTATTTCCATTTGTGAAGCTTCTTTTTGTATCATCCATCTATTAGATCTTCAGAACTCCTGAATGAGTTGAGATGAAATCAGCTCACCCTCACTTAGAAACAGACTTGTCTGGATTTCCCATCCAATACTTGAAGAAAATATTGACTTCGAAGACAGTCAGTGGTGAAATGTTCTCACTACATCTGTGTTAACCCACCAAATACGCCATTCCTCGATGTGAGCTGAATGTATAAATGTTAATTTCTTTTTTTTTAAATTGTGTTATATTAGTCACCACACAGTACATCATTGGGTTTTGATGTAGTGTTCCCTGATTCATTGTTTGCGTGTAACCCCAGTTTTTAGATTTCTTGAGCTAAAAATGCAAAAAGGTCTCACTTTCCTGTTGAGATTTCTTTTTTGAGCGAGCAGTTTCGTCCCGCTCATTGGAGCCCGTGTTGTTGATTTTAGGAAATGTCCCACAGTGAACCCTGATTTGAAGGATTTATTTCTTGCCTTCACTGCTGAAACATGACTTCCTGCCATTCGTCCCCAATTTTCTCTCATCTACATATGATTTTTTAAAAAAAAATCTAGTTTATAATTCTTTACAAAACTCAGTGCAAAACATTTTCAGTGAATATTTCAAACATTGTGTTCTTTGGACTGTACGGGGATACCTGTGTTTGCTAAGGTTTTGAATTTTTTTTTCCCTCCATGTTTGTGTTAAGTAACAAACAGCTTTTTTGAGAGGGGCCTACCCTTGGAACACAGTTTTTTTCTGTAAACACATTTACAGTACCTCTTGGCTCAGCCAGCTTTTAATGAACAAAGAAATTCAGATTGTTCTAGGAGTGAGATGAACAGGGTATATATATTTTTTGAGCTCTAAGTGATGCTTAACCTTAAATGTCTCTTTTTTGTATATGATATCATATGTTACAAGAACATATTCAAGGAGATTTAGTATCTTATGGAAGTATGAATTTTTTTTTAAATTAAGAGTACTGTCAGGGTCTTTACACTAAACATTTCACTACTGCCTAACTTCCACAAATCCAAGTAAATGTGTTTAGAAAGCTATTTAGGGAAAGCTGACTTGCTGTAGAAAATTCTAAGTCATGTTACAGAGTAGCATGCCTATAAATCCAAGTTTCTAAACTACCATATGTTCTTAGCAAAACCAAATTAAATAAACTTCTGCTCTTATCCAAGATGGAACAACAGAGACTGATGTACCCTCCTGACTTAAACAACCGGAAATGGACAAAATATATGAAACAGTGGTTTGCAAAATACCAGGTATCTGGTGGTGAAGGATAGGGAGCCCTAAGAGATAAGAAACAAATGAAGTGAGCTGCTTAGGGGTTTTTAGCCTGCATCTCAGGGAAGGGCAACCATGCAGAGGTAGAACTCTGAAGATCTGAATGTGTTCCCCACTAGTATATAGTCAAGTCCTAATCAGCACATATATGGAGAAAATTTTGCAAAGGTGGGAAAAGAACCACTACCTGAGGGGATCAGAGGTAACAGTGCCCATACTTGCATGGGGCTGGGATAGTGCTTGTTCAAACTACACGGACTGGAACGTCTCAAGATTCATGCTGCCTTGGATGGAGCCCACAGAAAGGTCTTCCCTCAGTAGTGGTGAATAATTAGCTCTACATGAGCACTGTTCTGGTCCTTTCTAATTTATCTTCAGCAACACCTGAAAGGACCAAACTGTTTCCAGGTAATTTGACTGCATCCAAGAATAAAGCTCAAGAATATTTACAGGAGTAAGAATACATCAGCAACCAGCAAGGTAAGATGCACTGTGTCAGACATCAGGTCAAAATTAGCAAGCATGCAGGGGCGCCTGGGTGGCTCAATGGGTTGAAGCCTCTGCCTTCAGCTCAGGTCATGATCCCAGAGTCCTGGGATTGAGCCCCGCATGGGGCCCTCTGCTCAGCAGGGAGCCTGCTTCCTCCTTTCTCTCTCTCTGCCTGCCTCTCTGCCTGCTTGTGATCTCTGTCTGTCAAATAAATAATAAATAAAATCTTAAAAAAAAATTAGCAAGCATGCAAAGGGACAGGAAAATGCAACCCAATAGGATGGGAAAAAATCAGTCAAAGCCGATGCATAAGTGACAGAAATGTTAGAAAACAGTTCATGAAAACAGCTATTAAAACTGTATTCCATATGTTTATAAAAACAGAAGATATAAAAACATGCTTAATTTTTTGGCTTCCATATGATCAGGACTATGTGGGAGGATGTATTATAGGCATGTATTTATATGAGTAAAATGTAAATAACAATATTTCTTTCCCTCGGGTGGATTTTATTTGTAAGATTAAGAACAGTTTTATTTTAGCAAATAAGTGTCTTTAATGGAAATTCATTTTAGGAATGGTTCAACAATTTTTTTTTTTAATGCAAGACATACCTTGTTATTAAATTTCACCTGGATAATATTACTTTGGGGTTAGGAATTACACTATTCCAATCATAGTATTTGATGGCAAATACTGTTCTGTCATAATTTATCTTAAATCTGCAATAATTACTATGGCTTAAATACACTGATGACATGTTAGGATTTTAAAATTAACCTTTCTGTGTTTTAGATATTAACCCCTTCTCAGACATATCATTTGCAAATATCTTCTCCCATTCGGTAGGTTGTCTTCTTGTTCTGTTGATGGTTTCCTTCACTGAGGAAAAGCTTTATTTTGGTGTGGTCACTATGGTTTCTTTTTGCTTTTGTTTCCCTTGCCTTAAGGAAACATCTAGAAACATGTTGCTAAGGTCAATGTCAGAGAAATTACTGCCTGTGTTCTCTTTAGGATTTTTATGGTTTCAGGTCTCACCTTCAGGTCTTTATCCATTTCGAGCTTATTTTTGTGTATGGTGTTAGAAAGTGGTCCAGTTTCATTCTCCTACATGGAGCTGTTTTCCCAGCACCGTTTATTAAAAGGGCTGTTTTCCCCACTGTACATCCTTGCCTCCTTTGTCAAAGATTAATTGACCATGTCTGTATGGGTTTATTTCTGGGCTCTCTATTCAGTTCCATTGATCTATACGTCTATTTTTGTGTCAGTACCATATTGTTTTGACTGCTACAGCTTAGTAGTACATCTTAAAAATCTGATACCTCCAACTTTGTTCTTCTTTCTCAGGATTGCTTGCATTATTCAGGGTCCTCTATTTGGTCTAGTTCTGTGAAAAATGCTGTTGGTATTTTGATAGGGATGGCATTGAATCTGTAGAATACTTTGGGTAATATAGACATTTTAACAATATTCAATATAATTCAATTATTATAATTCAATAAAATTAAAACAATATTTTAACAATCTTAATTCTTCCAGTCCATGAGTGTGGAATATCATTACATTTATTTGTGTTATCTTCAGTTTCTTTCATCAATGTTTTATAGTTTTCAGAGTACGGTCTTTCACATCTTTAGTTAAGTTTGTTCCTAGGTATTTTATTCTTTTGGGTGCAATTATGAATGGGGTTGTTTTTTAAATTTCTCTTTCTGTGTTTTCACCATTAGTGTATGGAAATACTACTGATTTCTGTATATTGGTTGTGCATGCACAGTTTATTCTTTTTTATTGCTGAGGAGTATGAATAAATCACAATTTGTTTAAAAAAATAGCCTTTCATCTGAACATAAGTCAAAACTGTTTGATCAGCATTATTCAAATGAGCATATGACTTCAGATTAAAAAAATGTAGATGACCACTTTAGTATTTTCATTTTATGAGTAATATGCATGTTTAATTCCATGTTTTTAAAACTTTGGTAAAAATTTATTGGTGATAGCATAGTAAAATTTTATTACAAAACAATAAAAAGGCAAGTTTCTAAACTACCATATGTTCTTAGCAAAACCAAATCCTTATCAAAGTGAATTTTTAGTCACTTAGGATAAATTCTGGTTGGTGTTGTAGATGTGTAAATACTTAATCTAAATGTCACATTTACTAAACCTTTTATAGGTTGTCTACAAAATCTGGAAACATAGATAATACTTTATTTTTCCGGGAAGAAACTGAAGATGTCCTTGATGACATTATATACATTTTTTCTATGCCTCCAGACTTTATGATCACTCTGTGCTCTTATTTAAATGGTAAACAAATCACTTCTCAGCATTTTTGCTAAGATCAGGTGTAGTATCTTTTCTTACCAGTTTAAATGGTAAATGAGAAGATTGTGTCTTATTGTAATAAATTACTAGACTTCTACATTGTCACTCAGTATTTACATCATAGTGCAGTTCATCTCACAGTGTAGCACATTTTTGCATGTGACATGTTTTAATTGTGAATCATATCCTGGACCAAGGATCTAGCAACAAGTTAATAAGAATGATCAATCACTTGTAATCAAGAAAGCAGCTTGAATCATCTAAAATAGTAAAATCATGGCCCAGTGATTAATTATGGAACTTTAGGCAGGAAGAATATTTTAGTGATCCTCTAGCACCACCCATTTATTTTATAGATAAGGAAACTGAGGCCCAGATAAGTGGCATCTTTCCCAAATCATTACCCATAGAGCATAGCAGAGCTGGGCCTAGAGCTCTGTTCTCTTTGTATTAGTTTTCTACTGTTGAATAACAAATCACCAAGAATTCATTTACTAACTCACAGTTCAGTAGATCAGAGTCCAAGGTGAGTGGACTGGGTTCGATGCTTAGCTATCATGAGGCCAAAATCAAGGTTTAACCAGGTTGAACTCCTGTCTGGAGGCTATAGGAAAGAATCTGCTTCCAAATTCATTCCTGCTGTTCGCAGAATTCAGGTTCTTGTTGTTATGGGACTGAGGTCCCCATTTCCCCACAAGCTGTTGGCTAGGGCTCACTGTTAGCAACTAGAAACCTTTCTCTGGTCCTTGCACAGGTCCCATCCATCTTCAAATCCAACAATGGCACAACATTTCCTTTTCATAGTGCACATTTTTGACCTTCTCTTCTGCAACCAGTCAGGGAAAGTTTTGTGCCTTTAATGACTCATGAGATGAGATCAGACCCCTCTGAATGATACCTTTATCTTATAGTCAGCTGTGCATGTAACATAATTATAGGATTGATACCTCGTTATATTCACAGTTTCCCTGGGTCTTTGGGGGGCCATTTTAGAAAGTCTGCCTGAATTTATTTGGATTCTCTTGGTATTCTACCACATAACCTCATTCTAAAAGATCTATGATATAAATATAAATGAAAAGTTTACATATATGTATTAAAAGTGTATATTTACCTCCCACAAATATAATATTGATATTCATGTGGCTCATTCTATCACTTTACAAGATCTCTGTCCATTTTCTACCATCTTCTGAATACCTTATCTAAAACTGTGCCTTCCCTATGTCTGTCTTACTCCCCTCATCCTGTTTCATTCTCCTTACCCTGCTTCATCTCTCTTATCACTAGAATGCAAGCTCAGTGTGGACAAGCTCCACGCCTGGTCTGTTGCTTTCCTCCCAGTGCTTAGAACAGTGCAAGTCCATGCCCTGTTCTTTAAATATTTAGTGGAAAGAATGTATGGCAAATGTTAATATTCATAGTCTGGCTATAATGACTTGTTTAATTTTTATTAAATCACTTCATATGCCTTTGGAAAAAGTTTAGTGTGCTCAAATAGAGTTTCTGGGAAAGTCTGAAATGAAGAAATCTCTTTACCCTTAATAAAGTGGCACCTAGGAGACAACAGATGAACATAATTTGAGCTTTGAAATTGGCAGCTATGAAATGGAATTCTCTCTCTCCTTTATGCAGTTGAGCTTACGTAGAAAACGTTAACTTCTAGCAGTGTCAGATTACTAGAACATGCTGTAGTACATCAAATGTAGGGACTCCTTCCTCTATTCTTGGATTTCGGAAAGGTCATCTACAAAAACCAGGAGTAAGAAGGAATATAATTTAGTCAAGAACAGGAGATATGTTAATTAAAACGCTATTCATTGTATAGAGGGATAATATTTGGAAATGAAAAACTGTGCTGTCCTTCAAAGTTAAGTTTATAGTTTTAGCTGAATAAAAGCAACAGAAGAAACACACGAAGAAACAGATCACTAGTAGTAAAGCCCTTCATTTCAAATGAAATAAAGAGAATAAAATAATTAATTTGGGAGATTAAAGAGAACATGTCAACCTTTTCAGAGGACTACATAGCCCAAGGATAGTTTATTAAAGAAGAGTGGGGTGGCACCTGGGTGGCTCAGTGGGTTAAAGCCTTGCCTTCAGCTCAGGTCATGAACCCAGGGTCCTGGGATCGGGCTCCGCATCCGGCCCTCTGCTCGATGGGGAGCCTCTCTGCCTACTTGTGATCTCTCTCTGTGTCAAATAAATAAATAAAATATTTTAAAAAAATAAAAATTAAAAATAAAGAACAGCGGGAAGGAAGATGAGGACAATTGATGACTGTCACAGGAAGGGCATAGATGGGTTTATTCATCAGGGCTCTTTTAGTTTCAGTTGTTAGGAACTAACACCAAACCGTCTTAAGCAAAATTCAGTTGTAAGAAAATGAGGCGGCAATAGTTTATGTACTCACGTAACTGAGAAGACCAAGGTTTCAGGAATTGTTGAATTCAGTGGCTCAAAGTTGTCATCGGAGCATAATTTTTTCTCCCCATTACTAATCGTCACTTTTCCTCTTCTTGCATTAAACATAGATCACGAGCTTTCCCCACGCTAGTTCCAGGCGCTTCCGTGCCATATACTGACAGTTTCAAGCTTAATAGAGGGAATTTCTCTTTCCTAATAACCGTAAATAAAATAATCCAAGGTCATTGTTTAATTGGTATGACTTAGACCACTTACCCATCCATTCACTGATCACTAGAGTCAAGGAAATGGGTCAATTCCTGACCCATCCTTGGGTCAGTGCCTACTACCAGAGCTGAGTATACAGGGGTAGAGCAGGAAACGGAGGGTGAGTGGGCATAAAACCGTGTAACTACGTGGACCTCCTGGAGAAAGATCCCCCCACGCCTACAGCTGCTAGATTTAGCAGATAAAAATACAAGATTTGCATTTAAATTTTAATTTCTTTGAGTGAGTTTTTAGTATTAGGCACATCTCGTGCAATATTTGGGACATGCTTATATATAGAAGGTGTTGCTTATATGAAATTTGAGTATAACAGAGTATACTGTATTTTGTCTGACAACTCTGCCCACACCTGAACATTTCAGTAATTTATTCAAGAAACAATTGGAATGGGCTGGGCAAGCAACGATGATATGGGTCCCATATCATGGGAATGAAGGACTCTATCTTGCAAGAGAATGCAGAAGTGAGGGGAGCCTGGGTGGCTCAATTGTTAAGTGTCTGCCTTCAGCTCAGGTCACTACCCCAGGGTCCTGGGATCGAGCCCCACATCCGGCTCCCTGCTCAGTGGGAAGCCTGCTTCTCCCTCTTCCACTCCCCCTACTTGTGTTCCCTCATGGCTGTCTCTCTCTGTATCAAATAAATAAATTTAAAAACCTTAAAGGAAAAAAAAAGAGAGAGAATGCAGAAGTGATCCCTAGGCCAACGGATTGCAGTAACAGAAATGAAACACAAACTGCATTAATGCCAACGAAGAGTAAAAGAGACCAGTAGAAGATCAGTGGTAGGGAGTGCGGGGAGAGAGGGATCTGAAATACAGCCATGTGGGTTGCCTGTACAGCATCAGTTCTTCTCTCTCTCTCTCTCTCTCTCTCTCTCTCTTTTTTGGGGGGTGGGGTTTCAGGGCCTCCTCACTTCATCTTCAGGGCAAGCCAGGCTCAGTGGCAGGGGCTTTTTTCTGATGGGACTAAGACCTAGGTGGGGTTCTGTTCTCCTTTTCTGTGAATGATTTTTACAGGAGCCCGTGACTCCGTTCTGGCCACTAAAAACTATAGTTAAATGTACTGGGCTTCTAGGAAAGATTTTTGCCTACTCCTAAGAAACAAGCACTAGAAGACATGAGTTGTGGTATGTGGATATGATGCTGGAATTGGTGCCGCCATTTTGAAATAATCAAAGAATCTGATCCGGAACAAAGTGATTCACCAAGAAGGGCAGGATGAAAGATGGAGAAAACTGCTTACCTGATGATCTTTCAATAAACCAATTAACCCCAGGAGTCACCTGGCTTCCAGGCCTATTGTGATGCAAACGAATATATTTCCTAGTTGGTTAAAATACTTGAAAGTTTTATTCGCAGCTTAAAATATTTTAACTGACATACAAGAGACTCACACTAAAAGTCAGAATGTTGTATGTATTGGACATTGAGGTGACTATTCTGTTTTATTAGCTAATGATCATAAACTCAAATCATAAAAAATGTTATTTTTTTCACTTGAAAGGCAAGACGCTTTCCACTTTTAAAAAAATGCTGTATGCTACCCCTTGAAGTAGTCAGTGAAAACAAAAGCAAATGTGTACTTTAGAATTAGAACTTTTGGGGAAAAGAAATCACGGAAACTAATATTCATTCAATGGTAATGTCTTTTTTTAAAAAAAGCAACAGTTACTTAATGAGACTTCAGAATTGACATCATGAATTGGCCTGAATATAGTTCTTTGAACTATCATTACGGAATTTCCCAGTTGGTGAAGGATTCAGCTGTTTTTCACAGAAATCTTTTATATCTTGATGGCATGATGCCCCCATATATAGAGGTGTTATTAGTGTATCTTTTTAGGAATTATAAAAATATAAATTTTTTTAAAAAGATGTTAGTGGAAAAATCACTATTGGATGATTTAACAGGTCAACACAATTTAACTCCTCTCTGTTTCCGATGTTAACATATGACATTTGTTGAATTTTATGCCTATTTTTAGCTCTGATCTTGGGATCTCCACCTACTATTGGAAAATCCAGCTTGTGGAATCCCGGTCACCTCATTTTCACAACCATATTCTGGTTGTGAAGAATGTTAAATTTATACAAATAGACTCATCCTATGTTTTTGGTTACTGTAAAAATTTCCTTCCTCCTTTTCTGAAGTTGTTGTACCACGAAGAAAACTGGGACATTTTGGTAAACTGAACCTTACTTTATCATTCACTTGTCCACATGAAAATTAACTTGCATTCCCAAATGAAGCAGGAGAGCATGAGGAATTTATACAACAAAATTATTGTCACTGTCCTATCTATTAGGGCTAGATTCAGTGACATATAAAAGAAAACCCAAACTTGGCCTAAACATGATGGGAGTGCTATCCCCCGTGTGTAACAAAGTCTGGTGCTAGGCACTGCAGGGGGGTCAGATCTCTCCTTTAGAGCTCCCCTATCATCCTAAGCACATGTCTTGATTCTAAGGTTACTCATAGAACTCCTGACGTCATGTCCATGTCCAGGAAGCAGGAAGGAATACTGAATAAAGGATCACAGGGTCTAACCTACTAAGAGAAATCACACTCCTTTGATGAGCCTTGACGGAAGCCTTTCATATCAGCCCATTGAAGCCACTGGAGTACAAGCAATACTTCTCGTACGTCATTGAATTATCCTTAGTCACGTGAGGTGCTTAGTCCCAAGAGAGACTGCAAAATGACTTTCAGCTGAGTTTATGACCACCTCAAGAAAAATTAACATTCTACTCCTTAGGGAAGAGAGAATGGATAGAGGATAGATGGGTCTGTCATGGTCTCTATCACAGTACGTTTGAGGTTGCTTTCCTACCCCAAATGTATTTGTATCAGATTCAGAACTTGATAAAAACTTGTACTTTTCTAACTTTGCCTTTGTCTCCTATCATTTTTCAGACTATAGAATTTCTTCTGGGGTGGGAGTGATTTCATCAATCTATACTTATACTTCCTGTAAATATGATTAAGTAATGTAAACATGTGGTGCTCCATCCTGATCATGTCTGAAGCCCAAGTGTTTATAAGCAGCAAAACGCATTGTATTCTACTTTATCTGTCTGGTCAGTTCAAAATTCTTATTTAATACTAGGTACCATCCTGTCTTTAACACTAAAAGTAACTATATTTATTGTGACTTAGTTGGTCACCAGTGTGCCCCTATTATATCTTCAATAAAAATGGGCTTCGTAGCAAAATTACTCTTTTTCTGAAAACTCATATACAACCATTGGGAAGCTAGCGGGGACAAAAATGGGTACAATCAAAATGTTTCCAAACGGTAATTAATTCTTATCAGTAACTCAAAAGGTTCAGTTTCAAAAAAGTTTAAAAAAAAGGAAACTCACTCTCATTTCTAAGGTGGATTGCCTTTGATATTTCTGGGAAGCTTGAAAGGTATTCTGAGCATCACTTTTCTGGAATGACGCGCACTGCACCTACAGTAGGGCCTTGTTTATTTACTTATCTCTAAGATGCCCAGTCTTCCCACTGATTCTGTTATCACATCAGTCACTCTCTGCTGTCCAACTCAGCTACAGCCATTCAAGTCACCTTGAATGCACGTACTTAAGCGGATGCCAACAGAGTGCCCCCACGGTTCTGGTTTGCTACTCCAGATGGAAAATTTCACTCTGTTTTTGCTTCTTGATCTTGCCTATTGCCTTCTCTGTGATCTCTTTCAGTCCTCTTAGCAGTAAACAGACCTGGTGGACAGGTGTTTGGACATGATTAGCACGATACTCACCTTTAATTATTCCTGTTCCTATATTAAATGGGGCACAGAAATAACACAGAATTAGACATAGAGGCATCTTAAATGTTGTCAAAGCTGGTGTCAGCTTTTAAACTTTGAAGCTTTTTATAAAGGTGTGAGCTGTTGGGAAGTCATGTTTCTAGTCCCCGATGAGATCTGCTTAAGCTAGAAAGAGTCTAAGTCTTTCAAGCCTACATAATGGTTTGTGACTACGTGATACGAATTCAGCTCCATTCTGAATATAAATCCAGTACAACTGTGTGGTTCTAACATCCAAAGAGGTACCAAGTGGTTCTTTACCTTTTCAGGGTCTGTGACATGTATGGGTACTGAATAATTATACATTAAGTGAAGATCAGTGCCATCTATTAGCTAACTCTTTCCAATTTCATATTAGGGTTTTAATCTATGAAACAAGCTTGTCTCATTGGATTTCATCTTAAGTTACCTGAAGTGAATATTCTATATTCTTTTCTCCTTGTACCTACTTTATGGTCTGCAGGAAATATTGTTAGTCCTCGTTCTTTCTAAAGTTATTAGCAGTTTAGATGTCCCTTCACTAATTCCAGATTTTTTTTTCCTATGTCTATTAAAAAAAAGTAAAATTTCTGATTTATAAAATAAAATCACATTGCTATGATGGCCACTGCCAGGATTTGAAACCAGGTATGTCTGACTACAAAGCCCATGACAAGGTGGGCATACTGGGAAAAATTCGTTATGAATGAAGGTATTTTACAGCCTAAGAATTGTCTTTAATGCCTACTGAATCATATGGATAAAAAGTGCCAGAAATTCCTTCACTGTCTTTCTTTGCAATGTTTGACAACTGCCCACTTTAGGAATCATAGAAAGGGCACTGTAAGGACAGAAGTATGTTCGATTGAATCAGGGCAATGGTTGAAGGAAAAAGGCTTTCTTCTTCCTTTCTAGGTTCCTCATGCAATGAAAAAAGAGATTTTCTTCTCTTAACCAGAAAACCACCTATTTAAGGAGGGATTCAAAGGCCAAACCAAAGGTGTGTTAGAGCTGAATGGAACTGTCTTTCCGAAATAAGTACTCAGTCTTCTCCATTCATGCATCAGACTTAATGATATGATGACATCGCTTAGTATATTTGCATTGGACACGGTCACTGGCAGTTCTGCCGAAAAGAGCCGTTTTTAGAACTGGGAGCTCATGTATGAGTTTCCTGTGTGTACATGAACTATCACATCCTTTCACTTTCCCAAGAGTGTGAAAAGGCTGGAGGTCGAGTGAGGTAAAGCTGTCTGCAGGTGTAGTCTCTTGCCCTCATTGTGGGTTGCAGCTCTTAAAAACAACTTTTTAGGAAAACTTTCTGTTTGATGTGGATGGCGGTAAGGGATATTTATGTATCGTGGCGTCAGTGTGATCCCCCGATGAGAAGAAATTTCCCAGCTAAAGATCTAGCATTTGGGCTTGGGTCAAAGCGAATTACAGGATAGCTTTCACACCCAAGGAGTCCTATTCGGAGCTTATGTCTGTCCTTGCAGGGGAGGCTGCTGGGGTTTCTGTGTGTTTTTTAATAGCAAAACGGGTGTAAGTAAGATCTGTACTTCTACTACTTCTAATCCCATGTGTCTAGGGCATGCCCATCAATCTTCCTGGGCAAGAGACACCTTTTCCCCCCTTCAACTTTGTTAAAACTGCAAAGATGGGGAGGAAAATGCCATTTGTTAATGTCAGACACCGATTAAAAGGATTTACGGGCCCCAGGGCAGCATTAAGTAAGCCTCCCATACAAAAGCATGAGTCAGAACGGGTTCTGTCAAACTTGTTTTTAGATATGGGGGGTGTTACAGGCATCAAGGCAGTTTGTAAAATAAAATCCTTTTCAGCTTACATATATTTGAAATGGAAATGAATCCACTTTCAGTTTTATACCAGCAGTTTTGAATAATATCTTTTATTTTAGCGTCCAAGTGATAAATTTTATTTTTCATTTCACAAAAAACATTTTTCTTCCAAAAATATGGAAATATGAAAGCAGATAATCAAGATAATTAGAACCTGAGAATGCCTCTCTCACTCTCTATCTCAATAGATAGACAGATGGATAGATGGATAGATATGGATATTTGTATTGTGAGTCTGTGTGTATGTGTGTGTTGTCCATTGGGAAAGTAAAATTAAATTCCTTCAACTGTATAAAATGAAAAAAAAATTGTTTCTTCTTTTATTTTCCCCTTGGATGTATTTTCTGACCGACTTCTTACTTTGGTGTCTCACGGATTCCCAGGTATAGCTATGACAGTGATGTGCTAACTAGATGATGGCCAGAACAACTGTGGAGACCTACAGTGGCTCCCTAGCAGCATTCACTAGAAAACCAGATTCATAAGAAATGAAGTCCTGTATCATGACTCTTAATTATACAACTAGATACTCTCGTGTTGCCATGCTCTAAGTTGGTTTTTAAGTTAAGGTTACTGGCAAGAGGAGTGATTTAAATTTATGTGATACAAATTCTGTCCCCTCAGGATTATAGCAACTTAACAACTGTAAACTTTTCAACACATGGTTCTTTAATTTATAATCTCCATTTATTTAATAACTACTTAGTAGCTGTTCTGTCTGTATCCACTCTCTTTGTTCTGCACTGAGGATGTAGCCATAGGAGGGTGAAAGTACACATTCTCAGACTCATTGAACATCCCATCTGGCCTGATGGTGCTGCTTTCTGTCCAGTAATACTACGTTACCATTAGCGTTGCTATTCCGTGCTAAATGTAGAGGAGGTCTGTCTGATCAGACACATGTGTACAGTATTTGAAGAATAAACAGAAAAACAACATATCTCAGTGACTATGGAAAATAATATGGACTATGGAATATAATATAATGTTGGACCCCTAGAAGCTTCTTTTTTTGTCAAGAGTTGTCAGAAGGTCGATTGGGGAAGCTGAAATGCCTGAGTTCCTTTTGTTTCTTAATAGAGTCGAATCTGGGAGGCCTTGACGATGTAGGTACTATTTCCAGCAGCATTGACCAGCAGCTGAAGGACGCAGCGAGGCACCGCAGACACACGGGAGAGAACGATTATAACATCGAGGTGCTGCTGGGGGTGGACGACTCCGTGGTCCGCTTCCACGGCAAAGAGCACGTCCAGAACTACCTCCTCACCCTGATGAACATTGTGAGTAGCGCCTCCTCTCTGAGGCTTTTTGATCTTCTAATTCACTTCTCTTGTTGTGTTCGTGTCTTCTGCAAGCCTATGGGAGGACTCCCACGGCTGGAGCCCACACCCCAAATGTGCACCTAAGTGCATTAAACTCAAATATTGATCTATGTATTCAACAGATAAGAATGGAAAAAAGAAGGAAGCATGAAACAGAATTTTCTTTGGGTGATCAGCTAGTTCTCCATTGTCATCAAGGGGAAAATCATAGGTTGAAAAAGTCGTAATAAGATGGACCTATAGCAGGACTTAGGATTTTCATTGTGTTCTGGGGATAATCAAAACTCTTGTGACTTTATCCACCTGCCCCGATATGGACCACGAAGGATGAAATAGCATCATTCCGTTTCCCGAGATGATGAAGAATGATTTAGGCCTGATAACTGTGTGGATGCCTGTTGCCAGGGTTTTTGAATCAGAGTGGTGTCTTTCAACATCATACGATTGAAGGAATATACATACGGAGCGCAGTCAGGCTGGGGCACAGTGGAGCACTGCGTTTTTCCTTCCTTTCTCCTTTATGAGCCTTAATCATACGCAGGGGAAATACGGTCTGCATCCTAGAACTGGGGTTCTCTTTTCCCCTGTGAACTGGCAGAGATCAACTGAGGAGAAATATCTAAACCACGTACTTCTAAAAGATAATTGAGATGATAGTGCACTCTGTTTTATATATTTTACCTCTTAGAATTATAAAATACTTCTTTTTTTGATCTAGCAAATTTATTACCTCAGCCTATTCTCTCTTTTTCAGCTTTTGATTTTTAAGTTAATTTCTTCAGGTATCTATATTGTTTACCACCTTCTTTCCATGCTTAAGATTAGGTTTCAAATAATTATAATGAAGAAGACTTGATTTTATTAATCATTTTATTTATACTAATATTTAAGCCTATGTGTTAAATATAGTTTTGTTTATTGAGATGCCAGTTTATAAGATTATGCATATCCCTGTCACGTGTCTGTGAGATGGAAAGGGAGTACAGAAATTATTTCTCTTTGCCCATTGGCACCGCTTCCTGGTATGAAGACTAAATATCACACAAACTACCCATTACTGGCTTTGACAATAGACGTGTGTAGAGACTCATTATTTGTGAATTACATGAATTTCTTTGACTACTGCTATTAATTTTTTGTCTGACTTGCTAGTGGAGAAACTCTGGGCATGCTGTTTCTCCTCTCTGAGCCTGCTTCAGTCTCTCCATCTTTCCAAAGAGAAAACTAATAGGACTAATTTTCCTAGGCATGTTGAGAGGATTTAATGGGTAATAAATGGGTAAACACAAGTCACTGTGCTGTGTGTACACACAGAAGGAAATAATCCTATCTTAGCTTTCCACATGGAATTTACTTCCAAATCCTGAGGGAGATGCCCCTCCCACTCACATCATTCACTGTGCCCCTGGGCTTCTGCGTCCTCCTAGGGAGGACTAGGGAGGGCGGCCAATCCCTGCAGACATCCTAGGCTCCTTCCTGGTGCTCAGGACTACGGACGGCTCTTGGCATCAGGCAGCAGACATCTGATACAGTCCTTGTCCTCACGGAACTTATAATTTAGTCATGCTATTTTAAGGTTTGCGGGACAGGTGCTGTTCTGTAAATGCTGTAGGACTTCGGAGAAGCGGCTATGACAACACTCATCCAAGTTGTCGAGTGTTGAGGGTATCAAACTGGGACTTGGGAGGCGAGGGTTTTCTTTCTCGTTCTGCTGCCTGTTGGCTCTGAGGCCTTCGACAAAGGGATTTCATTTCTGAAATGTTTATAAAATCTGTTTATAAAATCAAAGGCTCCATAAGATGTTCCTTAGTTCTGTAATTCATGAAGGTGGGAGTTAAACTGGGTCTTTAGGGCTTTGTTTTTCTCTTGTTGTGTTGTTTGCTGTTTGCTTTTGTCTTTTGAAGGGTGGAAAATGTAAAAGATTTCTAAGTAGACTCTTTTGACAAGAAAGTAGAAATGGATAAAGTGTATTCGCCAGACAGTAATTCTGATCTGAAGAGTGTCAAAGAATAAATGAAATGCCACACTTCAGGTTTAATAATACTCAAAAGGGCTGTTTTATTTTTAAGTCCATTAAAAAGAGTTAGATAATAGACTAAGTCTTCATCTCAAATACTAGAAATTATTCTAAAGTTAATAGTGCATCACAGAATGGAGCTATAGTAGAGAAAATCCTAAAACTTAAGAAGTTTGTTGTATCTGAAATAATTGATGTAGGCAGGGGTTTAGGGGAGACAGTAATAATAGTCCAATAACAACACTTAAAACATAATTGTTATATGTCAGGAGTAATGTTAAACTCTTTCTTTAAAGATTTTATTAATTTATTTGAGAGAGAGGAACAGAGGCTGAGAGAGAGAGCATGATGGGGGAGGGGCTGAGGGCTAGGGACAAGCAGACTCCCCGCTGAGCAAGGAGTCCCACATGGGGTTCAAGCCAAGGACCCTGAGATCATGACCTGAACCGAAGGCAGACATTTAATGGACTGAGACACCCAGGTGCCCGATATTAAACATTTTTTAAATTTATCTGCTACTTTATTTACTTTTCCCCTATGCTGTCCATCCTGTGACTTATTTGTTTTATAACTAAGGGTTTGTCCCTCTCAATCCCCTTCACCTACTTTGCCCATCCCCTCAAACCTCCCCTCATTTATCTGCTATTTTAAATTAGCTGTGTGAATTGGCCACCTTTTTTTTTTTTCCCAAAGATTTTATTTATTTATTTGACGGAGAGAGAGATCACAAACAGGCAGTGAGGCAGGCAGAGAGAGAGAGAAGGAAGCAGGCTCCCCGCCGAGCAGAGAGCCCCATGTGGGGCTCGATCCCAGGACCCTGAGATCATGACCTGAGCAGAAGGCAGAGACTTAACCCACTGAGCCACCCAGGCGCCCCAACTGGCCACTTTTTGACACAAATGTATTTCATTTATCCCAGGGCCATATTGCCTAATGATAGTAACGGTCATGTATATGAGTTTGGTAAAGTTCTGAAGTGATATGCTATATGAATCTGGGAGTTTGGACACTGGAAAGGCAGCTCACGAAATTAGCACTTCTCTCAGAAGTTTAAGGGTCAAGTGAACAAGTCTGAACAGGCCCCGAGGTGATTTTGCTATAACTTTCTAAGAGGGAGAGTGGGTATCCTCTACCCACCCCCCTGGGTTCTCTGAATCTGTGAAGGAGGGAATAGTCAGCTGCCTTCCGTCTTCTTTTATTTTTAACTCCTTCTTTTTTGTAGATCTTGAAATGTATCCAAGTCTCATCTATAAAGAAGGAATAAACAGATCTGAATATATTCTAAAACAGTGTGACTAATGACTAGATTCTTGGCAAGCCTTTTATGCTTCAAATAAGATGTATGTGATATGTGTTAATCCTGTCTTAGGATCTCATATCATATCTGTTATGTTAAGAAATTTTAGTTCTGCTATTTTGTAACATGGCTGACTTGCTGGGAAAGTGGTTCTCAGCAACGGGGTGTGTCTCATTATACAAATAGTCATCCATTGCCTACTGTGTACAAGGCCGTTGTAGGCTTAGAAATTTTCCCAAAAAACGCAATAGAAAATTCTCTGCCCTCTTGGAGCTTAAAAGAGGAGACAGGTGATAGTCAAAGGAGAAATAAATAGGTAAGTTTAGGTAGTAATAACTATTGAGAAGAAAAATAAAGAAGAGTAAAGAGACGTTGTCAAGAAGAGATGAGGCAGTGTGGGGAATGTTTAGGATAGGGGCTTAGGAAGAACAAGGATATTATGTGGCCAGAGATACAGAAATTATGTGAGGAAGAGACGTAGGCAAACAGCTGGGGAAGGAGTGGTCCAGTCTAATGGTTCATTAACTGCAAAAGTCTGAGCAAAAAAGAGCTTCTGAATCAGGAGTGTTTGGGATATAGGCCCAAGAGTTAGTGTTTTCTAAACATAATGGGTTAATTTGGATGAACACCCCTAGCTGAAAATCACTAGTAGGGCAATAAAAGGAAAGAATTGAGAGGAGAGATTGGGAAGAAATCTAAGAAATAGAAATGAAATTTCTTGGAGTGAAAAATATAAGTAGTTGGACTATCCTGGAAATTTCTCCAACAGTTTTTCTTTATATTTTATATTCAAACCCTATTGCCAGAAATCTGTTATCATGTGAATAACTGCAAAGCTTGCTTTCCTGAACTCTGAGTATTCTAGGCAGGTAACAACTTTTTCTTGACCTGAATATAGTTTTTTAAAAAAAAGTCTTTTGACTTACTGATTTCTACCTAATTGGCTTTAGTACCCTTTCTATTCTGTTGATCTGTGTGTCTGATTCTGTGCCAGTACCATACTGTTTTGATCACTACAACTTTGTACTGTAAGTTGAAGTGCAAAATTGTGATGCCTCCAGCTTCACT
>NW_019154105.1:9970275-10033245 GCF_002288905.1 Enhydra lutris kenyoni
TTTCTTTCTTTCTTTCTTTCTTTCTTTCTTTCTTTCTTTCTTTCTTTCTTTCTTAAGATTTTATTTATTTATTTGAGAGAGAGAGTGTGAGAGAGAGAATGAGCATGAGAAGTGGGAGGGTCAGAGGGAGAAGCAGACTCCTGCAGAGCAGGGAGCCTGATATAGGACTCGATCCTGGGACTCCAGGATCATGACCTGAGCCGAAGGCAATCGCTTAACCAACTGAGCCACCCAGGCATCCTGCTTTGCTTTTCTTTTTCAAGATTGGCTATTCAGGATCTTTTGAGGTTCCATACAAATTTTAGGATTGTTTGTTCTAGCTCTGTGAAAAGTTGCTATTGGTATTTTGATAGGGATTGCATTAAATGTGTACATTGCTTTGGGTAGCATAGATATCTTAATGAATGATATTTGTTGTTCTGATCCCTGAGCATGGAATGTCTTTCCATTTCTTTGTGTCATCTTCGGTTTTTTCCTTAGTATTTTATAGTTTTCAGAGCATAGGTCTTCAGCCTCTTTGGTTAGTTCATTCCTAGGTATCTTTTTGCATTTGCTGCAATTGTAAATGGAATTAATTCCTTAATTTCTCTTACTGCTGCTTCATTATTGGCATATAAAAGTGCAACAGATTTCTGTATGTTGATTTCGTGTCCTACACCTTGGCTGAGTGTGTATGTCAGTTCCAGCAGTTTTTTGGTGGAATCTTCTGGGTTTTCTATGTATAGTATGACATCATCCGCCAACAGTGACAGTTCGACTTCTTCCTTGCCGATTGAGATGCTTTTGTTTCCTTTTGGTGTCCGAGTGCTGAGGCTGGGACTTCCGGTCCTGTAGTAAATGGCAGCGGTGAGAGTGGACATCCTGCCTGGCTCCTGACCACCGAGGAAGAGCTCTGTTTTCCCACTGGGGATGATGTTAGCTGTGGGTTTTCATAGATGGCCTTCGTGATGTTGAGGTGTATTTCCTCTAAACCTACTTAGTTGAGGTTTTTGTTTGTTGGTTGGTTTTTATAAATCACGAATTGATGTTGTGCCTTGTCCAATGGCTTTGCTACACCTACTGAAACGATCGTGTGGTTCTTGTCTTTCGTCTTATTGATATAATGTGTCATGTTGATTGATGGCACCACCCTGGCAACCCAGGAATGAAACCCACCTGATCGCAGTGAGTGATTTTTGTTAACGTATTGTTGGATTCAGTTTGCTAGTATTTTATTGAGAATTTTTGCGTCCATATCCATCAGAGATACTAACCTGTAGTTCTCTTTTTCAGTAGAGTCTTTTTTTTTTTTTCAAGATTTTATTTATTTATTTGAGAGAGAAAGAGAGAGAGGTCAGCAGGAGAAGCAGACTCCCTGCCAAGCAGGGAGCCCGATGTGGGACTCGATCCCAGGACTCCAGGATCATGACCAGAGCTGAAGGCAGTCGCCTAACCAACTGAGCCACCCAGGTGCCGTTCAGTAGAGTCTTTATCTGGTTTTGGTATCAGTGGAGTGCTGGTGTCATAGACTGATTTGGGAAGTTTTCCTCCATTTACTGTGTTTTGGAATAGATTAAGGAGAATAGGAATGAACTCTTCCTTACATGTCTGGTAAGATTTACCTGTGAAGCTGTCTGGCCCTGGACTTTTGTTTGTTAGTTTTTATAATAACCAATTCAATTTCTTTGCTGGTTATCTGTCTATTCAAGTTTTCTATTTCTTCCTGTTTCAGTTTTGGTAGCTTATATGTTCCTAGGAATTTCTCCATTTCTTCGAGGTTGTCTAGTTGCTGGCATATAGCTCTTTACAAATATTCTCTTGTAATTGTATTTCTGCAGTGTTGGTTGTTATTTCTCCTCTCTCATTTGTGATTTTGTTTATTTGAGTCCTTTCTCTCTCTCTCTCTCTCTTTTGATAAGTCTGGCTGGAGGCTTATCAATTTTGTTAACTTCTTCAAAGAACCAACACTTCGTTTCATTGATCTGTTTTGCAAAATATTAGATTTGGAGAAGGTTGGGTATATAAGAATACTTTATATTATTTTTGTTCTTTTTTTGTGAGTCTAAAATTATTTCAGAATGAAGTAAAAACCAAAAATAAATATCATAAAAGGACCCCTGATTTTATGCTATCCTTTGTTTCATTTACTTTGCTTATAACCTTTAAAGATTGTAATATAAAATGATATTTTGGGGGAAGTTCAATTATGGATAGAGATAACTAGTCAAAAGGAATGGCCTGTGTATTTTTGCTAACCACACATGAGAAAAATACACAATGAATATGTGATTTAATGGTAAATAAAGTCAGTATTGAAATACCATAAAACATTACTCTTATATATCAACTTTTATTAAAGTATAACTTACATATGACAAGACTGATGAGATTTTACTTAAAATTACTTTTCTGTTTCAGTGTAGTTCTCTTTGAGGTACCTTCAGAGATTATAGCAAAGAAATTCGGTCTTGCCTATTTGTCCTTCATTTTCTTAGCATCCCATTATTCACGCCAGAAAACTTTTATTACAGAGATGTTTTTCCCCTTGAGGATGCACTTCACGAGGAGAAGTTAGGTTTATGAATATGTAAATGAAACCTAGAAAATACTAATTAACTGAAAGGAAGTATAGATCAGGTGCTATAGGGGAAGTATGTTAGAGATGTCTTTGAAGTACAGGAATGAGGAAGATGTACACACGGACTTGGCCTTGAATGGTAGGTAGAAGTTAGACCTTTGGAGATGATAGGGAATTCCAGGCAGAGAGGAGATTGGAACATTCAACGCTCCTGTTTCAGTTTGGCTCTATATAGGTTGCATGAAGGAAATCAGTGCAAAATAAGAAAATCAAGATAGATAGCAATTCTACAACTCTTCAGTGAGGGTTTCTCTTCTTTGTTCAGTTCTGCTTTAAAAACCAGTTATTGAACCAACAGCGAATGGGTATTTGTCATGTTTAAGACATTGGGAGAACACAGAGAAGTTCTTGGCAGGTTAAGACCAGGAAGCACAGAGGTTGTAAAGGTGATGAAATGAAAACAATTCCTCTAAGTGTTAGTTTGATTTGAAAGAAGTGCAAGCTGGTTCTGTAAAATCACGCCATTTTATGTTTCATTGGAATTGGTTAAACTTTTACCAAATTATTAAGTGAATGGCAATTAAAAAGACATAAAAGATAGGTGTCCCATCTACTCTAATCCTTTTTTTTGGGAAAGATTTTATTTATTTATTTGACAGAGATTACAAGTAGGCAGAGAGGCAGGCAGAGAGAGAGAGAGGAGGAAGCAGACTCTCTGCGAAGCAGAGAGCCCAATGTGGGGCTCAATCCCAGGTCCCTGGGATCATGACCTGAGCCGAAAGCAGAGGCTTTAACCCACTGAGCCACCCAGGCGCCCTCCTCTAATCCTTTTGAATACTAGAGTATCTTTCAATCACTACAATGCCTAACTAGTGTTTACCATATTTCACCTTTCACGCAGTTGCTGTACATTATTAAGCTTCACATTTACAACATCAAAAACAGTGTCTGACACCTCAGATGAGGAAAACACAAGGGGGTTCAGGAAGAGGGAGAGAGAAATGAAGAAGTGGAGCACAGGACATTTGCACGGAAGTGAAAGTGATGTATAAAGACATTAGGTTTTTGTCCAAACTCATTGAACTTTGGAACACAAGGAGTGAACCCTAGTGTGCAAACTGTGGACTTCAGTGGATAAGAATGTGTCAATGCCGATTCATCAATTGCAAGGCATGTACCACCCTAATGCAAGATGTAATCTTAATATGTGAGGAGGTAAAAGGTATATGGGAACTTTCGGTGCTTGCCAGCAAATTTTTCTTTAAACCTGAAATGACTCTAAAAACTAAAGTCTGAAGAAACACACAGAAAGTCCCAAGAAGGGATCCCCTGGGTGGTTCAATCAGTTAAGCTCAGGTCATGATCCAGAGTCCTGGGATCCAGCCCTGCATTGGACTTTCTGCTCAGCAGAGACCCTGCTTCTCCCTATCCCTCTGCCTGCTGCTCCCCCTGCATGTGTGCACTCGCTTGCTCTCTCTGTCAGATGAATAAAGTCTTTTTTTTTTTTTTTTTAAAGATTTTATTTACTTATTTGACAGACAGAGATCACAAGTAGGCAGAGAGGCAGGCAGAGAGAGAGGAGGAAGCAGGCTTCCTGCAGAGCAGAAAGCCTGTCTCAGGACTTGATCCCAGGACCCTAGGATCATGATCTGAGCCGAAGGCAGAGGCTTAACCCACTGAGCCACCCAGGCGCCCCAAATAAAGTCTTTAAGAAAAAAAAGTCCCAACTAAACAGAACGGTGCCTTGTATTGCACGGAGCACTGGGTGTTGTGTATAAACAATGAATCTTGGAACACTGATGATATAAAATTAAACAAAACAAAACAGTGCCTGACACAGAGTAAACATGCCGCAAAATTTTAATTGATTCATTGTTTTAACAAATATTTTAATGCTGTATACCAGGTATATATGGAGGTGAACACAAAAGATTTATTTCCCGCCCATTCCAAGATTACAGACTGGTGAGCAAATCAAATAAAGCATCGTAGGTTACGCTAAGAGAAACGCATGGAACCGGCAGCTTGGAAAAGAAATAACAGAGCAAGTGAATGACAGGGATTTTACACAGCCATGATGGTAAAGAAAGACTTAGACTGGGAAGTGATGATTAAACTGAGACCTGAAGTAAAGTGGAGAACCAGCCACTGAGCAATGACCTGCGTTGTAACTGCCAAACAAAGCCACTGTGGTTTGAATCTAATACGCGAGGAGTGGGGCAGAGCTTAAAGAAGAAGGTTAGTGCCTTTAAGGTGGGAGGGGGATACTTTATTCAGTTTTAAGTAAATTAAGGGAAAGCCATTGAAGGCCTCTTGCTGTGTCATAAAGAGTATGTTGGAGAGGTTCAGAATGAAGGCAGACCCATTGGGTATCAATTGTAGACGTACAGACAAGAGATGGTGGCTTATTGGACCCTGGCGATTGCTGTAACAAGGAAGTATTTATGATGGACTCAAAAGGATTTCGCAATGGATCAGATGGGGGCTGAGGGACAGGGGTGACTTACGATTTTCTGGCTTGAATATTACTGGATGATGATGGTGCCATTTGTGTAGATGGGGTGGTCTACAGGAAAAAAAAAAAAAACAAATTGTGTGGAATCAGGGTTAGTGATGAAATCTCTGAGGGTGTTTGAAATCATCTAGTTCATGTTTAGATTCTAAAGAATGATTTCACGTCATTAAGCATGAAAGCTTAAGTGACATTTTAGCCTTTGCTCTCTGCCTGGTTCTGTGCTAAATATTTTACCTGAATTATATAGCTTTCCTCAACCCTGAAATATGTTCACTTTTAGTCCTGGTTTACCAATGAGGAGATCGAGATTTAGAGAGGTTAGGTGGCTTTCCTAGAGCCTTACAGCTAACAGGTGTCATGGCCAGAGCTTGAGCCCAGAGAGATCTCTCTGCCTTCGGAGCCCAGCGCTCTGCTGCCTTCCTACGCTTTACTGCATTTAGTGTATCCCTTGCCAGATCAAACCCTGATGTCTTTCCTTTACCTGTTTCTGTGTCTTGTTAAAATACCATTCAAGTCACTAATGAGAATTCAGTTACTTGCCTGATTGAATCAAATCAATTAGCAATCTTTTTAAAGATTCTCTGGAGGTGCCTCTGTGGCTCAGTGGGTTAAAGCGTCTGCCTTCGGCTCAGGTCATGATCCCAGGGTCCTGGGATGCAGCCCCATGTCAGGCTCTCTGATCCGCAGGGAGCCTGCTTCCTCCCCCCTCTCTCTCTGCCTGCCTCTCTGCCTACTTGTGATCTCTCTCTGTGTCAAATAAATAAAATCTTTAAAAAAAAAAAAGATTCTCTGTAATAGGGCAATGAAGCAGATTCTGTTTTTAGGAGGGTGTGTTGTTTTCGCTGTGCCAGATGGTCCCTGTCACCAACACTTGACTGTCTGCGGCAGGTATCATTGTTATGTACTAAGATCTATGAAGTGATCTGGGTCTGTTGCGCCTATTTAAATTTTCAGCGTTCTGCGGAGAACTGAGTCCGTGTTGGAATATCAGGATTTATCAAGTGAAAAGAAAATAATTTATTTAAAAGGTGCCTCCCAGTATGAGAAATAATCGTACTTCCAAGTAATGATTAATAATTAAGGAGAACTCTAATTCTTTTTTATACTGAAATTGGTTACTTAAGTGCAGCGAAATAATAACACAGTTGTGTTCTGTGAGTATGGCCGGCTTCCCTACCTAATATTTTTAAAACAAAACATATACTCCGTGTAAGGACTCTGGTCCTAACAAAGTATTAATAATGATTCTCCAAGCGTTAGCAGATACATGTGGCTACTGGTTAATTAATGATGATGAAGTCTCTACACTGCTTTTGATTTCTCAACTAATGATTCTTAAAACATTGAACAGGAGTGCAGGGCAGGTTTATCTGGGGACTATACATGTTCAGTAACGTAGGCAAATCATGAAGCAGTTGTCTATGGTGGGTCATTATCTTTCATCCATTTCTTCCATTAGAACTGACATCAATCCTCTAGACACTGATTCACCCAACAGACATACCTTCCCATAGGCCAAATCCTGTTTGCTTCTGGGGAGACAAAACTTAATAAAATGGAGCTCCTTTTCCCAAGGAGCTAGTTCTAGCAGGCAGGTGAAATCCGCAAATAATAATAAAATGTGCTGGGCTGCCTGGGTGGCTCAGTGGGTTAAGCCTCTGCCTTCAGCTCAGGTCATGATCTCAGGGTCCTGGGATCGAGTCCCACATCAGGCTCTCTGCTAGGCAGGGAGCCTGCTTCCTCCTCTCTCTCTCTCTCTCTACTTGTGATCTCTCTCTGTCAAATAAATAAAATAAAAAAAAATAAAAAAATAAAATGTGTTAATTTCTTAGAATAATTTTGTTACAAATTACTTTGTAAACATGAACTGAAAAGAAAGGGATGGTTTGGCAAATAACGCCCGTGGCAGATGGAGTGTTCACAGAGGAGATGCCGTTTGAGTTGGACTTGAGAGAATGAATTGGCATGTCCCTGCTAGAAAAGGAGAAGATGGCTCTGGGAAGATGGGGAACAGACACCGTGTCTTTGGAGCCGATGGAGGCTTGTCTGTAGGTGAAATTGAAGGATATTGAAATGACAGAAAATGAGGCTGCACAGGGAAGCTGCAGTTAACTTTATACAAATGTTCGTGCCATTCTAAGATATTTGAATTTCACCTTGCTAATGAAGAGTCAAGGAGTTTCAGAGATGAGTGACTTTGGGGTCCTGCGTGGCTCAGTCAATTAAGCATCTGGCTTTTGTCTCAGGTCATGATCCCAGGATCTGGGGATTGGGTCCCATGTCGGGCTCCCTGCTCAGCGGGGAGCGTGCTACTCCCTCTCCCTCTGCTGTGCTCTCTCTCGCTCTCTCTCTCTCTCTCAAATAAATGAAATCTTAAAAAGAAGAAGAAGAAGAGTGACTTTATCAGTCTGTGCTTTATGAAGAGAATCTCAGTGAATTACAAGTATCTGGAGGAAGAGACGCTGTTAGATGCTGTGCTGTGAACAGGCACATAGTATCCAGAACTAAGGAATAACTCAGTCCATCTGGCTCCAAACCCCTTGTGGTTTATACTGCATCATGCAGCCTCAACAAATTAATTTCCCCGATGTGGATTGACCATAACAGGTCACGGAGACAGACTGGAGTAAACATAAGTCCGCTTGGCCATCCCTTATATGAACATGCATACCTTCCCTGGAATGTCCTGGACCCATAGTTCTAGAAGAATCTGAACATCTCAGGTTAAATTAACATAACAGCAGGACAACCCCACAGTGTTGCTGCCTCAGAGGTCCCTTTGATTTTTACTGAAGCATCTCGATGTCCTTGTTCCCCTTTCCTTTTGTTTCTTTAAAAAAAAAAGATTTTTATTTATTTTTGAGAGAGAGAGAGAGCACAGGAGCACAAGCAGTGGGGAGGGGCAGAGGGAGAAACAGACTCCCCGCTGAGCAGGGAGCCCTTAATTGACTGAGCCACTCGGGTGCCCTTTCCCCCTTTGTTTCTGAAGCCCCAAATTTTCTTCCTGACATTCATTCATTTTTCCTTTGTTATGCAACAAATATCAGACTAACCTTATCCCTCTCAGATTTATAGCAGTCTTTATTTTTCCCAGGGTCCTAAAACACGGAAAATCTTTTTAGCTTGTTGAGAGAATCATCATTCTCATTCTTGATGAGAGGGAATGAGGTCTACCTGGGCTTTTGGTATGCTTTCACTAAAGGCCGGAAGAGTTTTTAAGTCCTTTTAGCTGAATTGCCTCTTCTTGGTCCACCCTTTGATGCTCAAAGGAGGTAAAGTCATAATTAACATAAAAGGACAGACTCATGCTTATTGAAAACAACCATCTGACCCTTCCGGAGAACTACCGAAATGGCCCAAATTACCCAAAGGCAAACATTTGCAAGAGTTTTAACAGGTTATTGCGACAGTTTAGCTCAGTTAGGATGGAGAGTAGCTGCTGGCAGTGGACCCACAGACATAGACTTGAGAGATGTCCGCAGGACTGGGTAACAGATTGGCTGCCGTATTGGCAGAAGGGAATTGAGGATGGTTTAGTCTTCAACTAGAGTATTGAGAGAACAGACTTGAGACACTTGCAAGAGAGAACAGTATTGAGAGAAGACGATTATACTTTGAGATATATAGGTATATTCCCAATAGGTAGCTCTGTTGCTGTTGGAGTTGAACGGATAGCTCTGGAGCGTCAGAGAGATGAATCAGGGTCACGGACATTGGCATTTGGCGCTCATCAGCTTACAGGTATTGATTGAAGAAACAGCAGCGAATGAAACATTGCAGGGAGAGCAAAGAGAAGAGACAAGTGTTGAAAACCAAACTTGGAGGCACACGGACATGTGAGTCAGGCAGAGAAAAGGGAGCAAATATCACTAAAGAAGCACAATAGTGTCGTTGGAGAACAGGGTGCTGAATAGTATTACGTACTGCTGAGCACCGTAGATGGGGGGTTATTTCACGATGAGGGAGTACTGAGAATGTTAATTAAAGAGGAAAAGGAACTCCACGTAAAGGAGAGATTGAATACAGGCAATGCAGAGTTAATTTTTTGGATCAGATCCTTTGGAGTAGAAGCAGCTGGAGACTTAGCACTTACCTGGGACAGAAAAAAAGGCAAGCAAGGTAGTTGTGAAAAAAGATCAGGAATCAGCCTCACGTAGACTTATCTGAATTTTAGTTGTGCTAATTTTGGGGAGGGAAAAAAATCCTATAACTTCTGTGGGTCTCGGTCTCTTTCTAAAGTAGTGATAAAGATGACTCCTTTTGAGGGCATTGAACTGTTGCCATAATGGGGGTTGGGCTTCTGGCACTTGCTCTCCAGACATACCCTCCTGAGGACATACCCCCTGACCGTGGGTCTCCCTGCTCTGACTACTAAGTCTTAAGTAGCTTCTTCCTCTCCCTCTGGTCCCCTGTCTCATCACTCAGCTTTATTATCTTCAGAGCACGTATTCCCATCTGGTATGACCTTGTCTGCATGTCTTTTTCTTTTATTTATTTATTTATTGATTTTTGTCTGTGCATGTAACAGGTTTTACCTTTTAGAACACAGTGATGGTAAGAACAGAGACTCAGACTCAATCATGGTTCTGTTTCCTGCCCCAAGGACAATTGGGCACATGGTAACTGTTCAGTAAATATTTGATAAAACTATTAATAAAGGTAGTTATTTTTAGTCTGTGATTGGAGGTGAGAAAAGAGAAGAGAGGCAGCTACCTACTGTGAGTAAAAGGAATATAGAATATTGGCTGAGAATCCAAGTAGGGGTATGTTTGGAACTTTCTAGCTCTGTAAGAGATGAGTTGTGGAGAGAGCACTGTTTCTTCTTGTTCATTTCAGAATGCTTTTATGTCCAGCCCAAATTACCTAGACATGTTTGCCTTCCATAAACCAGGTCTCTCTCTCTTTAAAAATTATACCTGGGTATCATTTATTTTCATCTATATGAATAATGGTATTCATAATGGCTAACAATTTTACACTTGCAAGGGCCAGCACTATTAAGCATATAAGCATATAGTCACATATACGAGCTCATGTATTCCTCTCAACAATCCTGTAAGGACAGTACTATAATTAGCCCATTTCACAGATGAGAAGACTGAAGCACAGAGACAAATAACACGTGCAAGGTCACATAGGCAAGATCGAACCCAGGTAGTCTGGCTGCAGAGCCCATGCTGTACTGTCTCTCAAGAGCTAATCCACCCATCGAAAAGAAAAATGAGTGTTGCTTTGTTGAAGCCAGACAAAGCTGTTCATCAGCGAGTCAGACAAAGCAGGTCAGACTGTCCTGCCAGGGAAATGTCCTGGGAGAAATTGTCCTGTCCGGGAACAAACCTGGAAGGAATTTTCCTTTCCAGGAAAGGAATACTTGACTTGATTCTACCTTTTCCCCCTCTCACATTATTGGCAACACCTTCTAATTTAAGGTCATCTGAAAATTGAATTCATGTTCTGTTTACCCCTTCTTTCAGGTAATTTAATAAAAGCTCAGGGCTCAACCCTGAACACCTCACAGATGATCTACACACATCCTAATAGATTGGCTCACGTGGTAAAAGGATATTTGGTTTTACATAGGTTTGCGTTATGTTGTGTCACATATGTGACTTCTTAGAATATTTATCCTTACACACCCAAAACACTGGTTGTAAATTTCAACCCTATCTTTTCATTTCTTACTCAGTTTTTCCAGTGATCTGTTCTAGCATCTCTTTCTTTTTCCCAGTATTTTTTAGAATACCATCATATCAGTCGTCAAGAAATCCTTATTTATAGTAAATTTAGAATTCAGTTCCTCATTTCCTTAAAATTTACATGAGGAAGGTTATGAAAGCAAGTGAGGTTGATAAGTCCTCTTTCTCAATATACTCACACACCGATTTATTAAATTCAGGGATAGCAAACCACTGTCAATTATTCGAAAACCAGCTGTTTTGTGCAGAGTAACAGTGCTGTGGTCTGTGGGTCAGTGGAAGCGTAGCAAGATGGTGAACACGACCGGCTCTGGAGCCACACTGCCTAGGTTTTCATCCTTTGCTGCGTCTATTAACTGTGTGACCTTGGGCAAGTTACTTGACTTCTCTGGGCCTCAACGTCTTAGATGTAAAACAGAGATGGTATCTCTAAAGTTGCAAGGATTACTTGAATGAATATAAAGTATTTAGTGCAGTGTCTGGAATCTGGAAATCCCTGTATAATGTTAGCTGTTGGTTTTGGTTGTTGTCGTTTTTACTTAGGGAAAAAATCACTTTCCTTGTCACAAAGAGTTGTAAAAATGCTTTCTTAACAAATATTATTTTAGTTCATCTTGACAGATTCAAGTGGTTCATTCAGTATGATATGTTTTTAGTTCATTCTGTATATTATTTATAGATTGTTAAAATTTGTGATTAATTTGTAGTCAGATTCTGGGAGTTTCTCTGTGCCTCTCCTATGTTTTAGTAGATGACATTGAAAAACAATCTAAATAAAGATGTCTTCAGTATTTTTCTTAGCTTTCAAGAGTCAAATGACTCAGTGTTTTCCTTAGACTAGAATATTTTAAAACTCTTATTTAATTTTAAGGAAGTTATTTTATTTATGTGTAAATATAGGGAAAGGCAGACATAACAACTGGTGAGTAAATACCTCCAGGTGTATTAAGCCGCCTTTACCCCCCTCGAAAATGTGCATACTGCCATCTGCTGGAGAAAGTTTTGCACATTGAGGTAGTATTTTTGAAAAAATTTAAGCATCAAAATTATTTTCCCCATAGTTTTTCTTATAGATATCATTTAAATAACGTCTTTCATTCGATTGAGATTTCAAGTGGGAGAGTCTTCAAGTCCCTTTTAGGTGAAAACTAAGAAGGAGGCAGTTGTATTTCTTGTTCTAGTCACGTAGATTATGAAAATACATCCAGAAGGCTTTCAAATCTTTTCCAGGGATAGATGGAAGGTTGCTTAAGTTCTTTGTGTTTTTCTGAGGGCAGTTGTAGGGCATTTTGCTAGATCGGGACAACAACCCTTTGAAGCAGACAAAGCAAGTCCAGCCATAATTGGCCAATGAGAAAACAGAGGGCCCAGGGAGGTTAAGTGATCAGCCCAAGGTCACTCCGTCTTTCTGGCATGGCTGGATCAGAATCCAGGTCTTTGAATATCTTATCCTATGGTGCTGATTATTTCTTCAACTTATCATATCCTGTAGGCCTCTGAGTAGAAAAACATTGCCTCCTATTATTAATAAGGCTAGCGAAATGGAAAACAGCCAAATTCCTAAGTACATTTTACAGTGAATAATGTATTTTTTAAACTTTGAAAAGCAAAATAGTAAGTGATATCCAACACTTTGCATTGACACCTAATGTGCGTTGGTTTGCCATATTGAAGGAATACTTTCTGTTCTGTATACATACTATTGCTTTATTTTTAGTGATTTCTACCCATGATAATTTATGCCCGTCCTATGACAGTTTCACAAATGTGTGCTGACCTAGGAGGTTCCCTGCTTGATCTTTGATTTGGTTTCTGTTGGCATATCCTGCTATCTTAGCCTGGCATCATAGTGGCTTTGGTTAAATAGTACTTTTCATCTGGTAAGTGGTATCTTTGACTTTTAAAAAAGTAGCCTTCTACTCCATCATTTTATAATGTAATATTACCATGGGGAACATAAATTTTGTCCTTTAGACTTCCTTGATATTGTAGTGATTTTTTAAAATTTCCCGAGTACAGATGAATTTACTGATTTAGGGTGATTATAGGTTATACTAACTCAACTATCATAAGCTGTTGGTCAGTGTTGCCACCTTTCCTCCATGTGCGAGTCTAAGATTTTCTGATATAAGTGTCTCCTGCCTTTTCAAGTATAGTGGTCACTGCTGATCTGTCTTCCCTCCTTCTGTCATCTCTGCTCTAGAAATTTTTTTTTTTAACCTAAGTACTTTAATTTAAAATGAAATCATTCCCCTATTTTGTGTATTTACTGGCATTACTTTCAGTCTTTTTTCTTTTTTTAGCATCGAATGCATTTACATTTCGCTTACATAAAGCTGAGTATGCGGGAGTGCAGCCATGTTGCTAATTCAGAACAGCTGACTTACAAGAAGTCTCTTGGAATGTCCCTGAGTCTCTGGATGAATGTGTTAGTAACATGCCTGGCTTCAGACTTTTTGCTTGCATTGGATTTATAATGTTAGGAATTTCTTATCAGATAATTAAACCAGAAGAGGAAGGAGATTCAGTCTTCAATTAGGCAGGTGTGGAGTAAGATAAGAGAATGTGACCGTGACCGAAAAGGTCATAAGAAATCACAGCTTTTTTGTCCAGCTTTCAGTCTTTTCTTATATTGACCTAGAATTTACCCTTCTCAGTTGGAACCCATGGTTTTGTTTATTTCCTATAGATATATGGAATAAATTGAAGCTAGTAAGTCTTTTCCATATGGCAGCTAGTAAGTCTTCTTTCTTGGTTTTTCTTTTCTGTTTGCTCTATTCTACTATTCTGTAATGTCCCACTCCTCTTCTCACTCACAAATTTTTGGGGCACGCGGTTTGTATGAGTTCAATCTTTTAATTCTCATACCAGCCTAGTCTGGTAGTATTCCTGTGTCCCTCCGACTGAGGCGAAGAACGATGGAGACCATACAACAATGAGGGTTTGAACCAAGAGGTCAACTGAGAAAATTGGTGTCAGGCTTTATAGGCCACGGTATCTCCCCTTCTTGATGTGACACATTTTTGAGGTTTCTTGCTTTTTGCTCTTCTCTGGGTATATACGTATTTGTCAACTTCTCTTTTATAACACATTGTAGATAAAATGTATTCAATACTTCAGGGATACCCTGGCCTCCCAAAGCAATGGCTTCCTCCTGGGCTGCCTGTCTGCACATTACAGAGGTTTTTTGTTTTGTTTTGTTTTGTTTTGTTTTTTTAACTTGGCTTCTCTCAAACAAGTATGAAATTGGGTCTTGCCATCCTCTGTGTGTACGTGCGTTCGTAAACTCTATGTGTGTGTGTGTAAATGCATTTTTCCACTTAAGAGGATTCTATGTTTTCTCTTGTCAAACCATACTTTGTCTTCTTTGGTATCTACTCATGTCTGCCCCCCTTTTTTATTTAACCTCCGTCTTTGCAGTCCTCTCTTTTATTCCATACAAATTTAGTAAGTATGCCTTTAGTCTAGATTTCAGGCCGTGATTTTTTAAGGTGTTCTCTGCGGTCCCATGAGATTCTGCAAATAGTTCAGTTGGGATTTCTTGCTCCCATTTCTCGGTCAGTGTGGTACTTCGTAATTTTATGATTCGTGAATTTTGTGGGAGCTTTTTAGGACATTCTATCATTCTTAAGTTAGGTTTCTTTTTAAAGTCTCTTTATGAGATTATGGTTCTCTTTTCTCTGTAGGGTTTCTGTTTGCTGTGCCTACAGTCTTCTGGATCTCGAGTCGAACTGCAGTTAGTTTTCCATCTGTATTTTAGTTATTGTGACAAATGTTCAGTCCCTGTTCCTGAGAATAGCTAAGAATTTTTGTGATCTAGTCAGATAACGCCATCTTTCCCATTCCTGCCAGCATTTGCCACCTTAATAAGCAACCTTCACACGCACTGATTTTACACCAGCTTAATCAGAAGATAGGATGACGGGCCACTTCAGATTCCTATCTGCCCACCACTGACCGTGCACTCATCTGTATAAATCTGTGCGGACTATGACCTCTGAGGTTGCTTCAATTCTAATATCTATGATTTTAAAGTATACCAAATGACTTTTTGAAATTTCAGCCCGACTTCAAAAAATTAAATAATAAGGAGTGACTGAATTTAGCTTTTCTGAACTATACCCAAGCGCGATATTCATTTAATGTGCACTCGTACGGTCCCCTTAGTAATTCAGGTATGGAAGGACTTCTAACACTATAGGACTTCTAACTAATCATCGACCGAGCTGCCCCACTGCTAGAGCACTGGGGGGGCTACCCGCTCACTGGTCTGCAGATAAACCACGACAGCTGCTGCACACCAAATCCATTTCCACGGGCGCTCCCAACTGGACGTAGGGTGGCTTGTGATGACATGAGCACCTGACAAATGCCTCTTTCTGTTTTCCTCTACATGACCATGGCTATGCTCAGCTAGTAGTCTCTTATCTGAGTCACCCACTTGTGGTTGCTTTTCATGAATACTATATGTGGATTATAGCACATTGGACTCTTTCTAACACAGCAATAGGTTAATGAAGTCCTTTTAAGGTATCTTCTCCATTGTTCAAGGTACGGTGGGGTTTACAGAATCAGTAATTCACATACCTGAGAATTGTTTCAGAGCTAAAGGTAAGAGAGTTCAGCTTAAACCAAATTTTAAAAAAAAGTGACTTGACTCTAGCACTTGTCATCACATGGCTGAGCCCTAAAATGTTGTACATCTCATGAAATCATTGTGTCACCCTTCTTTTAGCAACGATCTGCTTTGTTTCCAGGTGAATGAAATTTACCACGATGAGTCCCTCGGAGTGCATATAAATGTGGTCCTGGTGCGCATGATAATGCTGGGGTATGCAAAGGTAAAATGCCTTTAAATATGTGAACTATGAACGTGAAGGACTGAGCTAGCAAACGGAAGACTGCATTTCTATAGCTGTAGCTAACACGTCGCACTGGTGTCTCACATACACATAGCGGGTTAGAAGTGAGGAGGAGAAAATGCCAAAATAAGCATACATCTCCCAGTCTGAGTGGATAATGATTTTTGTGCCAATACCGTTTGCTTATCTATCTAATGGAGTCACAGGTAGTGATCCTGGCTCTAGGCATGACCGTATGAATGAAAACAAACGGATATAATTGTGAGGAAAGAGAACTTCCTCAGTCTACCATTATCATCAAACTCGTGAACCATTTATTCCTTTAAAACATCTCTGCTGCATGCCTACTATGTGTCAGATGCTTTCTAGGTGCTTTGAATATATCGGTGAAGAAGAGTAGCAAAGATCCTTGCCCCCTCTTGGTTTGTGAAAAACAATATTTTACATATATATCATTCCACTTAAGAAAAGCGAAGTATACAGTGGATATTCACTTAGAAGAGCTCTATTCCTTCTGAAAACAAAAAGTTAGGTCAAAATGCACAGGTAGGAATTTCATGTAATGTAACTAACTTCAGCTGGCTTTAAAATGGCAGTTGATGTGTCCTTGTCCTTGGAAATAATTAAATGGATGACCTTGGTTTCTTCCTTTGAGAAAGTGCCTAACTTGGCAATTTTCTTGATATTTAAAATTACATGTCCCCCTCCCATAATTAATCCTCCTGATTATGAAATACTAAGGAAATTATGCCTTTAGCAAACAGGAAAAAAATCCATGTGTTTGCATTTCATTATGTATGTAACACCCACTTATCATTTTCTGATGAGAGCGTGTCATTGATCTTTACTTTATTCCCCAAGCCTGACCTACTTTGTCACTAACACTAAATGCAAGTCGACTCCAGCTGGAGATGTTAACAGCCCTCAGTGGGTTGTTAGATGATTTGTTTGGAGAAGTATGTGATCAGCATATAATAAACCAAGCTCATTTTATTCAGAATGTAAACACCGATAATGACATTTGCTGAAATGTAACAAAACTCTCAGCCTGTCAGCCAACTAGGTACTAATGTGGGGCTCCAAATTCAATTTCTTATTCAATCAGAACTACTCTGGAAAGTATGGATACTGAGTTTTTGAAGGATGGGCACCTTTCCCTCTAAACTTTTAACTCCTGATCATAATGTGGTAGTAGCAACATTCCAGGCAATGTCAGTCTGTCTCTTGCAAATGCCAGATAAGAGTACATCTCTCTTCATTGCTCTGAGGTTAAGAAAAGGGTAGTTGCTTTTTTCAGTGCAAGGTTTATGTAATTGGGCCATTTCCTGAAATGAAGATTTGACCAGCTTTGCCAGCTCATTGAAGAACTTATATACTTCACCTTTGTTGCTCAATTCTGGGCAAATAAAAATAAAAATTTTAACTGAAGACCTTTAACAGCTCTGGATAAAAGTGTCACAGCAGAATCTTTTCCTCTCTCTCTTTTTTTTTTCCCATTCTTAATGTCTATAAAACTAAGAAATCTGAGCTGGATTAGGAAATGGACTACTAGAATCTTACCCCAATGATTAACATTGAGTTGCCCAACGATAGCAAATGTCAGCGTCACGTGTCCCCATAAATATGTGGTCACCTGTCACACAGGTACCACTGGTTGTCATTCAGATTTCCTTCCTGGGCGTTTAGAATCCCCAAACAAGAATAGGTATAGGCGTAAGCCCTAAATGATATTGTCAAACCTCATTGAAATATTGCACTTCTTCAACACACCGTTTCCTCTTAGTCCATCAGCCTCATAGAAAGGGGAAACCCATCCAGAAGCTTGGAGAACGTGTGTCGCTGGGCTTGCCAACAACAGAAGTCTGATCCGAACCACTCTGAACACCATGATCATGCAATTTTCTTAACCAGGCAAGACTTTGGACCTGCTGGAATGCAAGGTATTTCTATTAACGTGCAGAAGAAAAACTCAAGGGCCTGAGTTTCCAAAAATAATCCTAAATCAAGGAATCTGTTCAAATGTTCAGCTCCCTACCATCCTTTTCCATCATGCATCAGCCAGGCACACACTTTCTTTCTATTGCTTCCAGTGACTTCTGTGGAATTCACAATGTTAAATGCCACTTAAATGGTATAATAAATTATACTTGCCTTTAAAATAAATAATGACTGTGCATTTGGGGTGTGGAGGGGATCCTGTAAAATGGGATATGATTTCCACTAACCCCTTGGAAAGGGAACGGAGATGCCATGAGAAATGATTGCCGTCAAAGAGCTTTCTTCCAAAGTCAGCTTGCATTTATCTAATAAATTCTGATGTAGACTTTGGAAAAAAGTAGACTGATGAGTTTCTTTTCAACATTGATGGAATTTCTGGCTCCCTTTATCAGTACCATCATAGGAAGGACCATTCACTAAAAACAGAAAGACGGGTCTTTGTTGGTGGGCAGAACAGAATGGTAACCCCAGGCAGTTCCTTCCCTTAGGGAAGGAGAAAACGCAGACCCAGTGAATCTTATTAGAGACCATTACCTGTGTGTGTGGCTTTCCCAAGAGAATGTGGCACAATGCTAGCAGCGAAATAATACTGCCTCTGTTTCCTGAAAAGCTTTTTTTTCCCCCCTAGGCAAAGGTCCAGTAGTAGCTCTTAATGGGCTTTCTCATAAAATGAAAATAAAAGTAATTGTTATTCTCTACAGGATATGCTCCAGTCACAGGCATGTGTCATCCAGTGAGAAGTTGTACCCTGAATCATGAGGATGGTTTTTCATCTGCTTTTGTAGTAGCCCATGAGACTGGCCATGTGTAAGTCACTGTTGACAGCTATAAAGCGAAAAAAAAGGTCTTTTCTTTCCCACTTCTCTCAGTATTGTTCACACTTTGGGCAGAGTACATGCCAGCATGCAACTCTCGTTCCTTGCCAAGTGTGAGGAGCTGAAAACAGAGAAGAGGTCATGTGCTGAAACTAAATAAGTGACTCTGGCTGGCGGAGACCCCCCCCCCCCCGCGCTTTTCATAGCGATGGGACAAGGAGGACATTTCTGTCAGTTTGTTCTCTATTTCACAGTCTCTGGGACTCCTCCGCAAAAGCCACATTAATTTACAAAACGCACAGTCCCCCGAACTGATTTCCAAGAGTGACATCCAGCACAATCCATGGCCCCTCTGTTTCTCACCCGTGAGGTCTCACTTCCGTTGCAGGCTGGGAATGGAGCACGACGGACAAGGCAACAGGTGCGGCGATGAGACGGCTATGGGGAGTGTCATGGCTCCCTTGGTGCAGGCAGCGTTTCATCGTTACCACTGGTCCCGGTGCAGCGGCCAAGAGCTGAAGAGATACATCCAGTAGGTCCCCTTCTGCGTGTCCCCAGAGTATTTATGTCATAGCCTAACACAGACATGAGACTGACTTTTAGGATTGACCTTAACCAAACTCCCAGTGAATGAGAATTGTCACTCATGATAAACATTTTCTTATGACTCGGAGCTTTTTGGCACAACAATCCCATAATGCAATCACAGTATTTTAAGCCATAAGCCTAGAGTTTAAGAGGATTTTTAACTCTGGTCTCCTTTTAGTAAGTTCCTTATGGAATCTCTGGTGGTCAAACTTGAGTTGGGGACTAGGAGAGAGAGGACGGTCATGTGACACCCGCAGAGAGTGCCACATATGCCCTGTAGGATGGGGGCTGGGGTCTGTGTCATCCTACCACGTGGGGGTCCTGTGGCGGCCATGAATAAGGCTGTCACAATTCTACTGTAGTCCTGAGTCATGTTTGGCTTCTTTTTTGGGATGAATAAGGATGATGGGTCTTTTTCTGAATGGAAGTGAAACCAGAAACCTTAAAAGGTAGGACTCTGTGATCTTGCTGTATGACTGGATGAAACTCCAGAGTCTGTAACCTAAGAACAGTTTTTCATTAGGATGTGATGAAAAAACAAAAAAAAATGAACATTTAATGACATGAAATATTTTCCTTTTTACAGTTCCTACGACTGTCTCCTTGATGACCCTTTCGAACATGATTGGCCCAAACTCCCAGAACTTCCTGGAATCAATTACTCTATGGATGAGCAATGTCGTTTTGACTTTGGGGTTGGTTATAAAATGTGCACTGCGGTACGTCACTCACAGTCAATTGAGATTTTGCATCTTGAAATCTATTTGCTTCGCTCCTGTTTGGTGAGCCTCGTAGGCTCACTGGTTCAAGCGGAAGACTATCTACCCATGATTTTGTGTTTGACATGTCACTGTGTGCTGAGGCTAAGAGCTTCAAATATATTACCCTGTTTAATCCTTGTGGCCAACTAGATGGGAATTGGTATATTTTAATTTTATAGACGAAAAAACCAAGACTTACAGAGATTAAGCAACTTGCTCAAATCACGCATCTGGTAAATAGGGGAGCTCGACATTGAGACTGAGATGGTCAGGCTCGCAGGCTTTATGCTCTGTCACTCCCTTAGTTTTTGTGACCTTCAGAGATGACTTCTAAGCCTTCAGTTGATTGTTTTTCATTAGTTTGTTGTCTGGATTTCATGTATCTGTGACCATAGGGAAGGGTCGCCCTGGTATATTCTCACGTGAGAATCCTATGGTATTGCAGGAAGGTCAGGGATATGGGTTTTCTACTGCGGCTCGGTGGGCGATCAGAATGTGGGTCTCATACTTACTAAGTACATGACTTTAAGCGCTTTATTCAATCTATCTTAGTTCCTTGGGTGTAAAAATGTGGGTAATGATAGCATTTATCTCACAGATTTGGTATTAGGGTTCAACCTGATGCTGTAATTACAGTGCTTAGCCCAATGCAGGCACATGGTAAATGGGGTCCAGGAAAGCCCATCCCCCATGTGGCTGTGCACATTAGAGCTGTGTCACACCAAACTTCTACATCGAGCTTTAGTAGTTCAGAAAAAGAAAAGGAAGAAAGGAGGGGCTTTTTATATGTTGGAGCAAGCCTTATGTGTAAGAGCAGAGAAAGTAACTATCTCAAGGTACTGGGAAGAAGTTGATCTGCTCTTTGGAATCTTCCATGTGGGGCTATCTACAGCCATTTGGTCAGTGTGTAATTTACAGGTTGTCAGCCCCTTATTGCCTGCATCAATGCTTTAAGACCTGAGAATTCTAAAGCTTTGCCCCAACGTCACGGAAAAGTATAATTTCTAGATTAAGTAACAGGAATTAGAAAACAACAGCAAAAGAAAAAACAAAAAACCCCAGGTCCAAAATGAGTACAATTAAAAAAAATAATAATAAAAGTTCTGTCCATGAGGCTATATGTGGGTAATAAGTACAGTGAAAAATCAACATGTGAATAAACTGGTGTTTGATTTTTTTTCAAATCTAGAGAATGGTAAGATATTTTTAGTTACAGAGACATCAGACAAATGAAGACCACACACAAATACGTGTGCTTATGCATCCATGTTGGTATTATAATGTGGTGTTTTAGGAAAACAAAAAGAATTCTCACTTGTAAGAGCGCTGCATTTCTAGTCTTGCTGGTGTTATCTCACTTATAACCATAACTAATGCCTTACTTATAACTCAGATTCTCAGTCATGGATTGTTTTGAGTATTAAATATATGGAAAATATGTTATAAACTACATGAATGCATTGTGAGGTTTTGTTATACCTAGAACACCTTATCTCACGTAGCAAGCCTTATAAATATTTTCTGCTTCTAGTCAGCTCAGTATTTTTTACAATCGGACTAGTTCATAAAGAGAAGCTCTTTTAATAATTTGAGAGCTTCAAAACCATCTTAATAAGTTTTCACATTTAAAATGGTCATGATATTTACAGATTCTTTAAAATTCCCATATTGTCTGTTTGAAAACCACGAAACAGAAATGGTATGCAGAAATATTGAAGACAACCAGAGAATCGCAAATTATTATTTATCATTGATATTTTAGAAAAGAAGAATACAAGTATCCTTTCCTTGGAATTAATTTGGAATTAATACTTGGGCAGGATTTTTTTTTTCTTATCATGCCACAGCTGTTACTATTAATTTAAAATTAAAATACTCAAGGTACATGACATGAAGAAAGTGTCCACAAGGTGCCGTCGGACATATGTTGGTATGACTTGCCATCTCTCTTTCATTGAGATCCTGATTCTCTCTCTTCCAGTTCCGAACATTTGACCCATGTAAACAACTGTGGTGTAGCCATCCCGATAATCCCTACTTCTGTAAGACAAAAAAGGGACCCCCACTTGATGGGACCGAATGTGCTGCTGGAAAAGTGAGTATATTTATTTATACAATGAAGATGTAAGATAGGTTTCCTCATAACCATCTTTAGAAACCTGGAAAATTATGACCCTTGCTGTAATCATTTTTGTACCAACCATGGTGTCTGGGATTTCATTACAGTAATGCACTAGCATTGTTTTCTAGGGCTTCTATGGCAAATTACCACAATCTTGGTTGCTGAAAACAACAGAAAGGATATTTTCTCATAGTTCCAGGAGCCAGAAGTCCAAAATCAGTTTCACTGAGCCAAATTCGATGGGGGGACTGGGCCGTACTCTCTCCAGAGGCTCGAGGGGAGGATCTGTTCTTGCGTCTTCCCGCGTCTGGGGGCTCCCCGCATTCCTTGACTTGTACTGCATCATTCCGGGCTCTGCTTCCATGGCCACATTGTTTCTTTCTCTTCTGTGTGCAAATTTCCCTCTGCCCCCCTCTTAAAAGAACGCATGTGCTATGCTGGCAGTTAGGGCCCGCCTGCAAATTTCCAGGATAACTTCTCCAGCTCAACATCCTTAACCAAATCACATCTGCAAAGAGTGTTTTCCAGATACGGGCGTTTACAGATTTGGGGGATTAGGATGTCTTTGAGACCACCGTTCAGCTACTCCTGATAGAATAGGAAGCAACAGCTCAGGGGAGTATCTGGGCCCCTGCTGATGGGATTTGATTTACTTGCTGGCGTCCCACTCCTTGTGAAAGTTGTCCAGAAATAAAGTATCATATGAATTTATACAAAAGATTTGGCCTTGCTCCTTGGGGAAAGATGCCCAGAGGTTTTAAATCTCGAATTGTGTAATCAAGATTGAATGCTCAGAAACTGGCCAGGGGCCAAGCTACACTACTCATAAGGGGAAAGATCACCAAACCCCAAACAAAGGCATGTTAAGAACTCAAGTTGAAGAACCTTGACTAGTTTGGAAATAAGATATTGTAGAAAGGACCAAAAGCTGGCGAGGAAGATTTACATAGCTTTAAGTTCTTTTAAAGCCATTTAAAGCTCTATTTGAAATGTGTGTGAACTGTATTTGCTCTGATGATGCTAATAATAATAATGATAAATAAATCTGCCATTATTGGTGTTTAAACTTTGTTAGTATTATGCTAAACAGATTACATAAAGTGTGTTGCTTTGGAAAAATTCAGTGTTACAAACTTCTGACTGAATAAAAAAAACAAGAGAGACAAGGAATTGATTCATTTTTGCTTTATGAAATCTGTATCCTGTAAATCAACTCTGAACATCCAACTTCTCTAAATATATTTATGTTATATTTGAATTTACCAAATTTGAGTTTTAAGAAACATTTTTATTGTAGGTAGGACAAAAAAAGCCAGTCGGAATGTTGAGCAGAACTGCTACTTGTTGAGCACCTACCGTATGCTGGGTACCGTAAGCCAGGTGCCCCTGTAGTAGCAGCACTCCAGAGTTCCCACTAACTTGCTGTTCCGTTGGTCTCATCCTCTCCACGATCATTTCTGGGCCCTGATATTCTTCATCTAAAATGTAAAGATAACAAGTGCCCTATCTATCTCTCAGCATCACTGTGAATGAAAATTTTGAAACATATCTAAGTGTTTTGAACACTGTGCATGTTTTAGTTAAGTTAAAAATTCCGGAGGAGCATGTTACACTTCAAAAGACCCTGATGATCTAGCTAATGAGGGATAAAGGGTAGAGTCATGCCTACTATGCAGGTTAGGTCCGCAGATCATTCTTACTGGTTTTGTTTGATTAGTCATTTAAGAACTTGTCTGCATGAGTGAATTTGTTTTTCATTTTATACTTAAAAGTGCAAGTCTAAATTGTCCTATATAGGTTACCTTATTGTTTTAATTGTGCTAGGCTAATTTTAAATGCATTTTTACCTGCGGGGAGAGAAGAAACAAAGGCCTTTAACTGGTGTAGTTGTATAATAATTTGAGCGTTAGCTTATGCCTGATTCTCATACTTGCCTTTTGTCATCTTCCTAAGTGGTGCTATAAGGGTCACTGCATGTGGAAAAATGCTAATCAACAAAAACAAGATGGCAACTGGGGATCTTGGACCAAATTTGGCTCTTGTTCCCGGACGTGCGGAACTGGGGTCCGTTTCAGAACGCGCCAGTGTAATAATCCCGCGTGAGTAAACTCCTGTAATTCAGTTATTTTTGGAGAGACAAGAAAATGCTCCAGTAGTATGTTATCAATATTCTGCTTCATGAAGTACATGTCAAATACCAAACATGAAAACCAGGGGTTTAAGTGTCTATTTTGGGTAAATCTCTATTCATCAATCTCGTAAAGCGTCGTCACTGGCGAAGACGAGGCTCCAGTGAAAATTCGAGATCTGGGAAGCCATTGCCGTGTAGACGTCCTCAGGAGCTAGGCGGGGAAGCCCCAGCCCTGTGCTGGTAAGGCCTGGGCCCCGAGGCTGGAGGGCCACTGCAGAAGCCCGGGTGTGTCCGTCAGCCGGTCAGCCTGGGAACAGCTCCAGCCAGGGGCTCACTCCCTCCAGGGTTAGGAGAGCAACACAGCCGAGCAGGACCACAGAAGGACGGCGAAAGAAGACCGAGGCACTGGGGGAACAGCTCCGCAGTCCCCCACTCAGACTAAATACAACAAGTCCCTCTTGTGTGCTCAGCAAAAGCTCAGGGCCTTCTTTCTGGTCTAGGGTTTACCAAGTAAGAAAAGTGCTTTCTTCAGTCCCTGGCAGCAGGATGGCTCCGAGAAAGTTTCTCATAAAGAATATCAAATGTCCCATAGCTGTTTTCACGGGAAGAGATGCCGGTAGTATTAGTGGAAGTAACAAAAACAATGAAAATTATAATAAGAGTGGCTAAGGTTCGCTATGAGCCATGCTCTGTCGTGAGTATGTTAAATGTGTTAACTTGGGCAATCCTCTCCATTGTTCTCTAAGGAAGGTGGGATTATTTTTCGCATTCTGTGTAGAAGAAAGCTAAGACGTAGAGCTATGATCAAATTTCTTTGGGTTACATGTACCTGTGTTATGCATGGGAGGAGATATAATTTTCCTCAGTCCATATATATGTTTTTTTTAATTTTTTTATATACTTCCACTGTGCATTCAAAATATACTGTTGGAAATGCTGATTTAAGTTGAGTTTTTGGTCCCCATCTCCCCACCCTATCCCAGACACGCACACAGGGAGAGGATGGTGCTTTTGGAAAGGGATGGAAATTAGGAAGTCTGAGTTCATTCCCTTTGTGCCCACAGCTCAGCCGCTCTGGCTTTCTGCCTTAGAGCGCTATGTCTGCAAGCTTCAACTGCTGGCCCAGAGCCAAGGGGCCTTTTTCAATGTTGTCTTTTCTTTTAGGCCCATCAATGGTGGTCAGGATTGTCCTGGTGTTAATTTTGAGTACCAGCTTTGTAATACAGAAGAATGCCCAAAACACTTTGAGGACTTCAGAGCACAGCAGTGCCAGCAGCGTAACTCCCACTTCGAATACCAGAATACCAAACACCACTGGTTACCATACGAGCATCCCGACTGTGAGTAGACGCTCGCTGTCTTTCCCGCTGTGTGGATGGGGGTGTCCGAGTGTAAGCCTTGTCAACGCCGATCCCTTGGACTCTGGGTCCTTACTCGGTAAATTAGAAAACTTGGTGTTTATAGGGGTAAGTCCTGCTGGTTTTCTAAGAGCAAGGCTCCTATAGCCCTACCCCTAGAGAGGTGAAGACTGTGGGCTAGTTCCCGGCCAACAGCATTCCCACTGTCACTATAGAAAAGACCCGTGGAAAGCAGCCCATGGGAGACATGTTGCATTTCCTTGTTTGACTGGCATCTTTCTACTAGGAAACCCTCTAGAATTTTGTGATCTTTCCTTTTCGAATAACTAGAGAAAAAACACTTTTCTTTTACAGTTGAGTCAGAAATGAGAATATCATGACTTGAGAACTAAAGGCACATCATAACCTTTTACTTTTGTACCGTATCCTAGTTACTAAAAAGACACTTGGGGATTCCCTTTTAGTGTTTCACTTTATCCCTCTGAATTTTTGGTTATGTGTGCTCAGATGGGGGCATCTCACCATACTTCAGAATCGTGTGGCTGAAACAGGATGGTTACATGATTACCATATGACACAATACACTGCTGAGTTCAGTTTAAAAGCTGTTTTAAAGAAAAGATGCATCCACATAAGAATTCCAAGTTGTAATGGATCGAAAGGAAATGCATTATTTTTTATTGGTTTCGGGGAAGCAAGTCACGTAAATTATATTACATTTAACTAATGAGATCCTACATGAGGCATAAACCATACTCAGTCATTGGTTCCAACAAAGGAGAAACCCTTTTAATTCTCAAAGTGTCACTGAAATGAAATTGGTTCTAATTAAAATTTATTAAAGAACTGTGGTCAAATCCAGGGTTGACGTCAAACCTGGTGTGCCTGGGACAGTCCCGGTCATTCCTATGCAGTTCTTAAATTCAGCCATTTTTCACTTTCAAAAGTTTCACAGTTTAGATCAGCCGTGTGCCAAATATGTATCCTTTTTTGCTATTCTTTCTTTCATTTATTCATACAGTGTTTTGTTTTCGGGAAACCATGCAGAAACTCTGTATTTTAAAAATAAAATCACTGTAGTGTGCAAATATGCCACTTTCTGTACGTAGTCGATTGAATGCTCCATCTTTTGCAGCCAAGAAAAGATGCCACCTTTACTGCCAATCCAGAGAAACGGGAGATGTGGTGTACATGAAACAGCTGGTGCATGACGGGACACACTGTTCTTACAAAGATCCGTACAGCATATGTGTGCGGGGAGAGTGTGTGGTGAGTCCGCACGCCTTCCCCGGAAGCTTCCAGTGCTCTCGTGCAATTCTGCTTTGACTGTCGCTCATCTGCATGTTTTCGAAAGATGGTAACCCTGTCTTATCTGTAAAATCTGTAGAATCTGTAGAATCTAGGACAAGCTGAGGAGGCCTAAACTAAATGTGGGAGAAATTTCACTTTTCATAACAATGTTTGGCCATTGGCAGAATCGAGATTTCAGTATATCACTTTTTTTCCTCTTCCAGCCAAATGCCTTTTTCTAAGTTACTCCGATCCCTCTGGTTGGGGATACAACGGCTCAGGATGGACAGTGCCTTTTTTGCTTTGAGTATTTTACTAGGGGTCATCTACTTTTACACTACAGAGCTTTTTTCGAAAACGCAATGCTATACGTATTGTATCTTTTATTTAAAAAAATAATAGACATTCTCTCGCGCGCGCCCTCTCGTTCTCTCTCTTACTTTCCAATTGATTCTAAGTTTAAACACTGAATTCCAACTCAGAACAAAAGAGGCAAAGATGCAAAAACTGGGTTTTGCCCCATTGAGACTCTTTTTTAAAAAACTGCGGTTGACTTTCTTGTTCATGTTCCCAAGTTGAACTGATATGAAATCAGCCTTATTAACTGAACATGTTAGTCCTGTCTGTTTCTTCTTCATTTCAACACAACCGAAGTGTTGTAGGAATGAATCTCAAGTATGCAGAGACCTCACATTTGAAGTGAATTTCCCCAGAAAGTAGAATCTGACTTTTGTCCATCTCTCACCCTCCCACAGTATCTGGTACATCCAACATGTGGTCGTCGTTGTCTCTCCCCATTTTCATTCCAAACTTCTGAGTGCGGTGGCTTATCACGTTCCCTGACCCTGCACTGACTTCCGTGAAGGGGCCTGTTCCCAGTCCAGAAAACCTTCAGTGGTTCCCTGTTAAGTGCATGTGAAAACATAAACTCTGCCTGATATTCAGGGCCTTTCGTGGCCCGTGCTTTGCAAATCTTTCACTGTTCTTCCCTTCTCATACAGCACTAACTTTCCATTGGCTTAAACATGGCATCAGTATTGCTCTCTGAACCCACTTTCTGTGAGCATACGATGTCCATGGCTCTGTTTTTATCCCTCTGCATTCTTGAAATGCCTTTCGACAGGGCCCTGTGAAAATCACCAGCACTTGTAAAGTCTTTTTGTTGGTTGGTTGGTTGGTTGGTTGGTTGGTTTTTAGTTTCAGAGATAGAGTTTAGTGATTCATCAGTCTTACACAATACCTAGTGCCCTCATGTGCCCTCCTCAATGCCCATCACCCAGTTACCCCATCCTCCAACCCCCTTCCCTCCAGCAACCCTCAGTTTGTTTCCTATGATTAAGAGTCTCTTATGGTTTGTCTCCCTCTCTGATTTTGTCTTATTTCATTTTTTGTAAAGTTTCGTTTTGCATCCCTAAACAGCTTGTAAAGCTTATGCTAATGCCCATCTCATCATTTTATTAGTCATCTTTCCAAATAAGAGAACAACGAGGGAAAAATACCATCTCACTTTTTGTCTTCTCAGCATCAACAATAATATCTGTGCTTAATAAATGTTTGATGGGTCATGACTGTGTGTTGGGGTAGATATTTCATTAGACTGGGGGTATTTATCAGAGGGTAGATTTTAACCTAGAGTACAAGTCATTTGACTTCATAGTAGTTCTTCAAAAAGATTGAGGCATTAAAAATCAGAGCTAGAGTCAAGGTTTGGTCAGACTGCGTCACTGTAGGCTCACGATAAAACAAATGGTTTGTCCTTGTCTAGATGCTGACCTTCACTCAGCATATTAAAATTAGTCATGTTTAACATCTCTTTCCAGAAAGTGGGCTGTGATAAAGAAATCGGTTCTACTAAGGTTGAGGATAAGTGCGGCGTCTGTGGAGGAGATAATTCTCATTGTCGAACCATAAAGGGAACATTCACCAGAATTCCCAAGAAGCTTGGTAAGATGAGGTCTCTCATGAATTTGGTATCCTTCTCTATGATTTGTACTTTTTGAGACATCTTTTAGGAATGTAGCATTTTCCCGATAAACATGACAAAAAATTAGCTGCTGATTTATTTTTATTCAGATTACCTTTTCTTTTCTTTTCTTTTTTTTTTTTTTAAGATTTTATTTATATATTTGGGAGAGAGAGGGAGAGCAAGCACGAGAGAAACAGAACGAGCATCAGCGGGGGGAGAGGCAGAGAGAGAGGGAGGAGCAGACTCCCCGGTCTTGGGGGAGAACGAAGCATACTCCCTACTCTTTCGGGAGCCTGACGCGGGGCCCCAGCATCATGACCTGAGCTGAAGGCAGACGCTTAACCGACTGAACCATCCAGACACCCCCAAATTACCTTTTAAGGAACTAAAAATCAAAAAAATAAAAATAAAAACACTTGGACTAAATTCATAATCCATGGCATCCACGATGAAAAATTGTCTACTTAATTTAGATAAAGGACAAATAAAATCAATATCAATTATAGTAGTTAGTTAAAATATGTGTTTTGTTTTATTTTGTGTTTTTATTATTTATTTATTTTATTTATTTGTTCCTTTGTTTTCTTTCTTTATTTATTTTTGAGAGAGAGAGTGTGTGCAAGGGGGTAGTGACAGAGGGACAAGGAGAGAGAATCCCAGGCAGACTCCCCACTCAGTGTGGAGCCCAGTGTGGGGCTTGATCTCCCCACCCCTGAGATCATGACCTGAGCAGAAATCAAGGGTCGGACACTTGACCGACTGAGCCACCCAAGCACCCTTATTCTGTGCTTTTAATAAAACACATTAGACATAATTATTAGAATTGAGGGTTATTTTGAAATTTCTATTCACATAAATTGTTGATCAGAAGTTTAAAAAAAAACACAAAATTTTAAACACAACTTTTAAAATACTGCATTAGCTCTATTTCTTTTATTTTAAAGGTGAACAAGTGTATCCTAATTATCAATCTATAAATCTAGATTCCATATTTCACATAATTTTAACAGTTTTATATTACACAAAATTAGGTGCACAACCAAAAACAACCCTGAGATATGATTGCTTGTGTGTGTGAACGTTACTGTTTATTTCAGAGTCAATGACTTGGACTTAGGCATACAGTGAAGTTTCAGCAGATAAGGAGGAAAAAAGTACAAATAACATGTGAACTTATGAGTAATTTTATAATTATTTACCGGAATTTTCATCAAAGATCTGGATACAAACCTTTCTTATGGGACGATCTTTTTTCGTTTCTAACAGTTACGACTCAGTTTAGTTTGTGACAAATATTATTCAGTTTATGGGGAAAATGTCTCTGGGAATTCATCATTTAAAGATAATTTGGTGTGGGACTTCCCTCGAGAAACTTCTCTTCCATTATCCCTACATAGTTGGCTTACTCTCTGGTAGAATGATAAAATAAGACAAAACAAAAATAAAGATAAGAAATTGGTTACTTTGAACACATGGTCATGGCAGGGATTTTCCCTTTTAGAAGAAGAGAAAGTATAAAAAAGGTAGTCTTCATCCAAATGGAATAATTCTCCCAATTCATTATACTCTCTCTACCCCTGCTACCACTGCTACCCCTGTGCAAGCCAAGCGCACACAGACCAGTTCTGTTCTTTGACATACCGAGTGAGGCAGAGCTAGGTCATTCCAAAGTGTTTTTTTGTTATCAATCGTTTTGATATTCCTGTGCAATCATTTAATAGTTAAATGGTTAAAAAAACAAACATTGCTATTTCTGGCTGATTATATTATTTTAAGAACGTACACAGACTTAAAATGACATGTTATTGTTTTGGTGGAGCACCATGTAATTTTCTTCATTTTAGTGTGAAGCAATTAGGAGTGCTTTCTCTATGGCAGCTCTAGTATTCTTTTTGGTATAAAATCATTCATAGTATTCTAGTTCCATAAAATCATTCATAGTACTCTATTTCCAGAGTAAATTAATGTAAAGAAAAAGGTTTTTGCCATTCATCATCATCCGTTAATCATCCATTCTGTGGTATGAGGTCATGATGCGTTTTTTTCAGGTACCTCAAAAATTAGACTAAACCTGCGACTCAAGTTCAGAAGAGAAGAAAGATTTCCTCAGTCCTAAAGACTCAGACTATTCAAAGATAATCAATCTAACACCCATTTCTTTGCACTGGTGGTGTCCTCATAGTCACTCAATAGACTAATTAACGTTTTCCAACAGGGAAACATTTAAGCAAGAGGTGCCATACAGAATTCAAGTTGCTGGAAAATGAAACCTGCAAGTATTCAACTTCCAATCACCTTTCTCATTTCTCATTCATTCTTAGTCTTCTTTTCATTGACTATTAACTATAGTAGCTAACTATTAAAAATGCCTTTTGACCTTCAAACATAAAATTACAGGATTATTCGCTCTCTTACCGAATAGACTCTCTATAGCTTATAGTATAGTCAATGAAACGGCAAGACTTCGGTAAACATGAAACTTTCACTAATTAAAAACATTCTATTGAAGGGAAGACAAGAGGCGCCTTCACTTTACCCAAAGGAGCTCGTAATAGTTCTCTTGCTGAAATAAGGGAAGCTAAAAATGTACTGGGTAAGTTGTAGCAAACTGCAGAAAGACGGGCATCCATAAATGGCATCAAGCTGTTTTGCTGTGCGTGGTTGGCAACTAAACACGCTACGTCTAACCGTTGCACACTCAGAAGAGACATGCTACGTTTCACGGACGCGACTTGACCCAGACTCAGGTACTGAAAACCCTGACCCCAAAATGACTGTGCCATTGAGTTAAGACAGTAATAAATATTGTGGAGAAGTTGAGTAAATCTGCCCACGGGTGGATATTTATTGTCCGTATAGAAATGACAACCATACGTCTTTCTGATAACATCAGCGATTGTGTATTTATAATGGAATTTCTGTCACCCTCACCCCGCTAGGATGTCAGTTGGATGTTTCCTAGGTAAGGTGTCAACCGCATCACCCGCCTCTAATCATTTAGACTTCCTGGATAAAACATCTTGATTTCTACTTGTCCTGTTGTTGATTTATAGTTCAGATCTTAATTCTAAGTGATCTTAAGGTAATTTTTAGGACATGTGACAATACTAAGATTTGTTTAACATTGCCTGTAATAGGACTGATACAAGATTTTAAAACCCAAGGCAATCTATTAAGCATATTGATTTCATGATTTCTGGATTAGAAGATTGAGTTCCCATAATAAAACTTGTTCAAGGCTTTAAAATTAATGGCTGAGCATAAGAAAAATGAAAGCCACTCACTGATCTTTCTTATGAAATTTCTTTGGAACAAAGCAGGCTTTAAATGTGAAGATATTTCATTAATTAGAAGTTTGGCTATCTGTACTTGCCCTAAACCTTTTAAAATAACATGTAGACAGATAAAATATCTCAAGAAGTTCTCCAACTAAGTACACTAAAAACTGGCCCCACTTCAAAAGGGTGGTTTAGAAAACTAAAATAGTTTAATGTACAAACTGGACAGGTTACTATGTTGTACTATGTACACCTGAAACTAATGTAACATTCTGTGTGTCAGCCATACTCAAATTGAATAAATTAATAAATAAATTAATTAATTTAACAGCAACGACGACGACGACAACAACAGAAAACGATAACAACAACAGAAAACCAAAACTCACAGGGGGAGACAGGAAAGTATAATATTTGCCTGAATTGTTGACACAATTCATGGTTCAATACAAGATAAGTGACTGATAGGTTAGAAACAAGATTAACCCCTCCCCTCTTAATACAAAAAAAAATAAATAAAATAAAATAAAGTCTCCTCTAATCTCATTCCAGTTGTCACAAAAACTACCAAAGCTTTGAAGTTCATTTCTGAAACTGCTTCTTTGAGTTTATGGATGCCCTCTTCTGCATGCAGGAGCAGTAAGAATTTCATGCTCGACTAACCATGGTTGTTGCTTTTGTTTTCTTCTTTGCTTTCTCCAATATTTACTACACATGCAAAGGGTACCTTAAGATGTTTGATATACCCCCTGGTGCTAGACATGTGTTAATCCAAGAAGACGAGGCTTCTCCTCATATTCTTGGTAAGTGTTTCTGCTGGCTTTGCTGTAGCATGCACTTAGAGAAATGTCAAAGATACCACATATAGAGAGAGAGATATATGTAGATGTATGTGTATCATATGTATACGTGTCTGCATACATAGATATACAAGATTCAGAATTACATAAAAATGCATTACTGGTTTTCAATGGTCATTTCTCCCCACTCTTCTTTCTTTAAAACAAAAAAAAATATTCAAAAATAGAGCTTTAATTTTTGGTGAAACCTGGGTTGGTTCATTATTTATATGAAGAAAAGTTTATTTGACAAGTTTGTTATGCATTTTTGCTCCGTATGGGGGATGAGAAAAAGGAATATGTTAATAAAATGCACTGAATTAAGGAAGAATATCAGAAAAATTTGCCATAGTTATGTTGGCAAATTAGTTCTGATATTTTGGTTGATGCCATACCGTATGCCTCTCCTTACTCTATTGCATTTTAAGTTCTTGTACGGAAAAGCCAGTATTTGTGATTCTTCCAGGTTCTGCCTGGCACAGGCAGATCCATTTGCATGGCTGGTTACAATTCTTTCCCTCCTTTACAAGAGGATCGTGTAAAAATGTCATTCTAAAGGGTTTTTTTCCCGAAGTGTATGTGCAAATGTAAACATGACTTCCACATATCCCCTGACCTATTAAAGCATGAAGAATCTCGCTGAAATGAAAGCATCATCTGTCAACCCGGTGAAAATTTGTCTCGTTAACTTTTATTTTAAATGTGTGACTTTAAAAAAGTTCTGTTTTATGGTATTTCATAGAACTGTTTTTTAATATCTAATTTGAATTCACTACCAGATCCCTTAATGATCTAGCAGTCAGACATAGTTCTTTTCCCAGTAATTCATATTCCTTATTTTTTTATCCTAGAACTGAAATTATTATCCTTGGAAACATTAGATAGTTTCAGAAAGCTCAAGAGGAATAAATGTATTTAACTAAAATTGCTCATGTTATCTACACATTTTCAGGAATGGTAATAACATGAAATTTTATTTTCTAACTTATTATATGCTGGTAAATACCCTGAGACTTCAAAATCCTATTGGTCATGTTTTGTCCATTAGAGAAAACATCTTTAAATAATATATAGTAGATAATAATGCATTAAGAACTCTATCACAGTAAACCACTTTTCTAGCCATATAAGTAGGGAAGTGGCCTTGGAATTTCACAAACATAAGAACTCATTGTTTGTTGGTCTAAAAATTCATTCAATATTTTGGATACCTATCAATACTTTTACTAACTAGAAAGAGATAGCACCCTAAGGTAAAGAAGCTGTTATGTTATGTGCTGTCCTAGCATAAATGATTTGTGTTAATGATTATAGAGGTATCCGTAATTTTCAAAATATTCCCAGCTTTCTGAGGAAATATACAGGAGTAAATAAGAAACTGGTAACCTCTTTAACAGTCCTTTCACATGGGAATATTTGTTAATTTTTATCTCCTTTATTTAACCACCTTGCTATTGTTTTTGACTAGTTAAGAGTACTGCTTGAGGATTTTGAATGCTGAATGAAGGGAATGGGAGTCCTATCAGAACTAACTCATTTTCATTGCCTTGATGCTAATAAACAGTCTTTCATGTATAGAAAGGGGTAGACTTGCTGTGGGTCATCAAACCTGTAATATGATAAAATAAAATGTATGCCGGTTATTTTTCTCCTTTTAGCTATTAAGAACCAGGCTACAGGCCACTATATTTTAAATGGCAAAGGGGAGGAAGCCAAGTCGCGAACCTTCATCGATCTCGGCGTGGAATGGGACTATAACATTGAAGATGACATTGAAACTCTTCACACAGATGGACCTTTACACGATCCAGTTATCGTTCTGGTATGTGGTATTACAGGCTTACTATGTGGTTGGTTTAGTTTATAATTTTATAATTAATTTATCTGAACACACTTTTACCTTGAACATTGAATCTTTAGTTCCTTGTTTTTTAAAATTCCATTTACCTGCTGCTGTCTACTCTTTGTACAACTTTGTCATATATTTTATTATATGTACATTATAAACCTAATAACATAGTACTATGATTCCTGACTGCTAGCAATCCATTATCTGTTAGAGACAAAAGATGAGATAGATTTTTATATTTACCCACATATTTACCATTTCTGATGCTCTTCCTTCTTCCCTGTAAATTGGACTTTCCATGTAGTATCATTTGCCTTCGACATAAAGAACATCCCTTCGCATTTCTTGCGGTGTGGGTGTGCGTCTTAGCAAAGAATTCCCTCAACTTCCAATGATCATATTATTTCACCCTCGTTCTTAGGAGATATCTTCAGCAGATATAAACATTTTGGTAACTAGTGCTCTGTGTGTGTGTACGCGCGCGCGCGCGTGTGTGCGTGTGTGTGTGTGTGTGTGTGTGTGTGTGTGTGTTAGCGCTTTAAAGTTGTTTTCACGCTGTTATGGGGGAGTTGAAGGAATGGGAGGGCGGATTTGTGAAGTAGATGTGACCACAAGATGGCAATAGCGGGTACCGGCTTTATCGCCACCTTAACGCCTTTGGAGGTCTGGCCACCTGTCGGGAGAGCAGCAGAGGGGAACTCCTGGTTGAGAAGGGATGGGAGAGGGGGCGTTTTTGGTTAGGTGACGTCCAGCAGCTGCACAGTGGGGAGTCTCTGCTCTGGGCGCCCCGAAGAGCGGCGGTAGCTTGGGATCCTTACAGCCATGGTGTCCTTTATCGTTAGCAGAGGCCAAGTGCAGTTCCATCCGGGTATGCTAAGCAAACAGGTTCTAACTGGCTAAAAATACACCTGTCCGGGCTACCTGGAAAGGAACTGGTAGCTCAAAAAATTTGAGTTTGGTGCTGGCAGGCTTCTGCACTAAAGGCTCTCAGCCTGCTGTGAAGAAACGAAAGAGGGGCCAGCATGCCGGAGCTATCCGCCGACCCTGTTTGACTGTTTGCTAACTCGGTCCCTCCCCAGCCCATCATTTATGATGAGTCCGCCTCGTTCGTATGGCTGCTCTGCCTGTGACGTATCCGTTTTCCCTGGCTGCTCTGGAAAGATTTTCTCTTTAGCTTTTTGTTTCATTTCATTGTTTGTTTAGCGGTTTGACTGTGATACGCTTAGTTTGTGGTGTTCTTTGTATCTGGCTTGGGGTTCACCAAGCATCCTGGCGATCTGAGTCGATGGGTTTTTTTGTTTTTGTTTTTTGTTTTTTTGTTTTTACCAAATTTGGGTTGGGTTTTTCATTGTGTCCCAAGTGCATTTTCCCCCACCTCTCACTCCCAGGGCTCATTTACATGTATCTAACCCAGTTGAAATTGTGTCATATGCCTCCTGCGCTTTGTCCATCCTCTGTAATCACTTTTTCTCTGTTTGGATAATTGCTATTGAGCTATGTTCAAGTTCACTGACTGTGTCTTATGTGGCCTCCAATCTGCTGCTGAGCCCATCCGGTAAATTTTTCACGTCAGATGGTGTTCTTTTCCTTCCTAGAATTTCCGTTTCACCATTATGTCTAATGTTTCCTTTAAGTCCTGTGTACTGGACATTATAGTTGGTAAGGTGTAGGGCATTTGCTTTATGTCGCCTTCTTTACAGGCCGTGGGGCTTTTTACAGGCTCTCATTTCCTCCTGATCTTTGAAGCTTCATTTATCCTTTGTTGGGGCTGATCTGTTTCAGTTTTGTCCTTATGCTTATGGTATGGCCTTTTTGACGCTTTAGCTGAATATCTGAAGTGTTAGCGAGGCCGTTTCATCTGGCCAGATAAGAACCCCTGTGTCCCTAGTGCCACCTGACCTTGGGTGTCTCTGTCCTGCTCCCAGTCCCATAGTAGCCACTCGCTGCAGACAGTGTGGTGACTCAGCCTGGGCATGCACAGAACAGCCTTCCGTCTAGGACGTGCGCTGCTTCTGGGCCACCCTTCTGTGCAGCCCCTTCCTCTTTAGGGCCCTGCCTACAAGTTCCACAGCCCACTCGCCATCTCCTCAGCTCCCTGACACCGCCGTCTTGGTAGGGACTCCTGCTCCCTGGGCCGGGCCCAGAACCTGACCCTGTCAGGAAGCCAGAACCTGGCCGTTTTCTCTTCTCACAGGGACCACTGTCCTTCACTGTATTACTCACGGGGCTCATGGATGAAAGCCAAAGACATCTACCTGGTTTGAAAAATATTGTTGGATTCTGTATGCAACTTATCAGATTTTCTGTAAAAAAATGTTATACTAATTTAAAACCAAATGTCCCCACTCAATTCCAAGGATATTTTTTCTTTCTTTGAAAATTGTTTGGTGAAGTGTCTGTCCAAATCTTTTGCCCATTGTTAAAGTGAGTTGTTTTATCTTTTTTGTTGTATTTTAAGAGTTCTTTATATATACTTGACATGTCCTTTATGACATATATGACTTGTCAAATATTTTCTTCTAGTCTATCATTTCTTTTTGTTCTCTTAATAGTGGCTTTCACAGAGCAAAATATTTTAACTCTCCTGAAGTCTAATTTATTAATTTTTTTTCTTTAATGGATCAATATTCTGGTATGTGAGATATATATATATATATATATATATATATCACATTTATCTATTTATTCATATGTTTATATATGTATATTTCTGCCCAATCCAATGTTAAAGCATTTTCTTATTTTTTTTACTAGAAGTTTTATATTTTACATTTTGAGTTGATTTGTATATAAATTTTGTATGACAGGTTGGCTTCTTGCTTTTGCATGTGGATGTCCATATTACCTATTGCTGTGTAACAAATAACCCTGAACCTGTTAGGTGAACACAAAGCAGCATTTATTATCTCGTAGCCTCTGTGGGTCAGGCCACAGAGCTGCGGAAACGGCTAGCTGTGGCTCAGGGCATCTCATGAGGTCGCCGTTGGCTCCAGTGGGGACATCTGCTCCCCTGCTCAGTCACAGGGCTGTTGGAAGGCCTCAGCAGACTGCTTCTCGGCTTTCCCATGTGGTGGCTGGTGGCCTACATTCCTCACCATGTGAGCCTCTCCTTAGACTCCATAAGTGTCCTTATCACATGACGGCTGACTTCCCCTGGAATGAGTGATCCAGGTGACAGAGTGTAGCCAAGACAGAGACCATCTTTTTTAACCAGATATTGGGAGGAACATCCCATCCATGCTGCCGTTGTCTGTTTGCTGGAAGCAGGTCACTGAGTCCAACCCACCCTGAAGGGGAGAGGAATTGAGCCCTAGTCCTTGAGAGGAAAAGTATTAAAGAGTTTGCAGACACATTTTTAAAGCCACCACAGTGACTTGTTCTGGTACCATTTGTTGAAAAAAAAGGTCTTTTTTCCATGAAGTGATCTTCTCACCTCTGTCAAAAATTAGTTGTTCATGTTTCTGTGGTTTTATTTCTGACTGTCATTCTGTTTCATAGGTTATATAACTTTATAGCAAAAATATGCAATAATCAAAATTGTATTAAGTTTGGATGGTTGGAGATGAGAGGGTCCGTTTCACTCGTCTGATTACACTGCAGTCTTCTCCAGTGGCGCAGGCGTCTGGCCTCAGAGCCCTGCCGTCACCACCATGCTAGCCTCCGTCCAGGCTTCGTCCACTCATAGCAGGGTGACCGCAGGGAACAAGTGAGCTAGAGTCAGAAGGAGAGATTTGTAGCTAGGACGGTGGGGCTCTGGACAAACAGTGCTGTATCACAATGGCCTTTCTTTTCCTCTCTAAAGGGCTGGAACCCCAGGCTGGGAGCCTGGGACCATGGCGGTACCTGTCTGGGGCTGGAAACACTAGGCCTCTGGCTAGAGTCTAGGGCTCAGTGCTTGATTTGTAACGTTGCTTTAGAAACAAACACTAGGGGAAAAACAGACACAAGAACCCAGATAACCAAATCCTTCATACTAGTGGGTTTAATATTACTCGATTTCTCAAACAAAAGCCATTTCTAAAAGTTTAGTTTAAGATACTAGTAAATTGCACATGCTTTTTTCCCTTCATGTAACTGATATAATCCTAGAAGAGCTAGTGCAGGAAGGTTGATAAAAGCTTACTTAAAAAAAAAAAAGAGTACATTGCCATAAACAATATTACAGGACAAAAACAAACAAACAAACCACCTGAGACTGTATTTGCAATGCTTATTACTATAAAAGAAGGACTAATGTCCTTATGTCATATTGCAGTCATTTAGAAAAAAGATCTGCTTACCAATAAAAAAGAAGGCAGGATGAGACCAGAAAACTAGTGACTAATAAACCAGAAAAATTAAACTTTACTGTTTATCAAATAAATAACAATTAAAATAACAATCTTTTGCCCATTCAGTTAACAAAGATAAAAACTACATAGTATGTAGTGCCGAATGGGACACTTTCATATACTCTCATTATGAAAGTAATGATTGTTCTGACTATTCTGAAGGGCCATTCATCAGTCTGTTCTAAAATTATAAAAAGCACTTGTACCATATATAAGGAAAATCAGAAATCACAAAGCGGGGGACAAATTCTGATCAATACTAGTATTTATTAACAAGTGAATGGCTAAATAATGCGTACTACCTTTAGGATTAAGCACTGTACTGACACTGAAAAGTATGTTTTCAAAAAATATTTACTGTCTTGGGAAATAGTACATGATTCATTAAGTGAAATAAGCAAAGCCAGAACACACACACACACACACACCACAAGATGCAAATATCTTAAGGATATACTGCAAATATCTTAAGGATATACTGCAAAACAACAGAAGTGATTTTGGTTTTCTCTGATTTAGTAAAATCATGGTACTTTTTTATTTTCTTTGTGTTTTTCCATAATGTGTACAATTTCTGGAGGGAATATTATTGTCTTCGTAATCATGACAAAACAGTTACTTTAAAGAATAATTTTCAAATGCAGAAAGGAGATACATAACAAGGAAATTCACAGTGAATTTCATTGGAAATTTATTATTTTTATTATGTAAACTCTTATACCTCTATTTTTTATATTTTTATGGTCAAAGTTTTATATGTTTACATCTTTTTTTGTTGTTGTTAAACAGGGCATCCTTATAATTTAGTTGATAGAAACATATATTTAGAAACTGCTTGAAAGTTTTCCATTTTTTTTTTTAAAGATTTTATTTATTTGACGGATGGAGATCACGAGTAGGCAGAGAGGCAGGCAGAGAGAGAGAAGAAGAGAAGCAGGCTTCCCGCTGAGCAGAGAGCCCGATGCGGGGCTCGATCCCAGGACATTGGGATCATGACCCGAACTGAAGACAGAGGCTTTAACCCACTGAGCCACCCGGGCGCCCCGAAAGTTTTCCAGTTTTAATAAGATGACTGTTCTGAAATAGTTGATTTTTATTGAAAATGTAAAGCCCCTTCAGGTGACTTACCTGTTTATTTCATGTATCCATTAGATCATACCTCAAGACAACGATACCCACTCCAGCCTGACGTATAAGTACATCATTCATGAAGATTCCGCACCTACAATCAGCAGCAACAATGTCATCCAGGAAGAATTAGATACTTTTGAATGGGCTTTGAAGAGTTGGTCTCAGTGTTCCAAACCCTGTGGTGGAGGTAACAATTGACCACATTGAGTACGTTCAATGTAATTCATAGGAGGCCGTTTCCAGTGCTTCTGCCTTAAAGATTGCCTCTCATTGAGGCCACAATCTGAGAAATACCAAACATAACAACCAAAACATAAGTACAAAGCATTTTTACTGAAATCTCTGAATCTACAAAGGATAGGCGTCCATTCCTCACAACGGTAAACCTTCTCAAAATCCTCTTGCCGTTTTTCCTTGCTGTTTTCTTTTTGTCTCATGTTCATCTGCTGGTCCCTTTAATGACTTGAGTTTTCCCAGATTCTCCCAAATGCAGTGTCCTGTGGTTCTGGCCTTTCTTCTTCACTTTTGCTGTGCATTTCTTTTCTATCGGTGATGGTAATAAAAGAGCTATTAATTGTACCAGGTAGCAGGTACTGTTTTAAATGTTCTCTATATTAGTGAATGAGCCCTCAAAATAGCTCTGTGAGGTCAGCACTGTGATGATCTCTGTTGTACTGATTGGAAAACTGAAGAACAGGGAAGAGAAGTCATTTCCCCAGACCCTAAGATACAGACCCAGCGGTCTGGCTTCTGGCTACACGTCTTACTCCCTTGTGCTGCCTCTCTGCCCTTGCTCAAGTAAATCCATTAAGCCATTCCTGGAGTTTTTCAGTTTCTCATTTCATCCATTCCCCCACTTCTGAACAATGAATGCTCCAGAACTGAGCTGCCCTACAGGGAGTTTTCCCCAACATGCAGGACAAGGCAAAAGGCTGAGTCATGATGCTGAGTAACGGAGAACAAAAAAATGATTCAGAGCAGGGAATGCATGTGTCAATGATTTATTTTATAATTCTAAATTCAAGGGTGTATTTTTATTTATTTATTTTTTTAAAGAATTTATTTATTTATTTGAGAGAGAGAGAGAGAGAGGCCAAGCAGCAGACAGAGGTAGAGGGAGAAGAAGACACTCTGCTGAGCAGGGAGCCTGATGCAGGGCTCGGTCCCAGGACCCCGGGGTCATGACCTGAGCCAAAGGCAGACACTTAACCTACTGAGCCACCCAGGCGTCCCAAGGATGTATTTTTAAAGGGGCTTTTTTTTTTTTTTTTTGAGGTGGAGGGGACATATACTGTTTTTAATTATTTAAAATGACAATCCATTACAAAATATGTGTTTAATTGGAATCTTCCCTTTTGCTGCTCCCTCAGCATCTGCTTGGTTACAAGATTTGTCAGACACACCTTTTTAATATCTACCACATCTATTCCTTCCTCACCAGGTTTCCCTCATGACTTTGGAAGGGAAGATTATTCCAGAAGTCTTTTAACTAGTCAACTAATTTGATTTTCTTCTCTTCCTTTATTTCCAGGGTAATCTTGAATGAATGAATGAATGAATGGCCGAATGAGTGGAGTTAGAGCATTTGCGTGATTTAAATGCTGTAGCCTCCTACTGTGTGTCCCAGAGACAGCATCATTTGTGTAGCTTTCTTGCCAAAAGTGGATAACTGAGTCTAATCATTAGGAAGCAAATAAACCTAAACTGTGGGGTGTTTTACAAAACAAATGGCCTGTACATCTCAAAAATACTCAAGATAAAAAAGAGGCCCAGAAACTATTCCTGCTTAATGCTGTGACAGCTAAATTCACCACATAATCGTTGATTGGAAACACATTGCCAAGAAGAATCCAAGAGGGGCAACTGGCAAATTTTGAATTTGCTCTGTATATTAGATAATAGTACTATATCTGCGTTAAATATTCTGGTTGTAAGAACTATGTGAGAGATGTGCTTGTGATGGGCAGGATGCTGAAGTATTTGCCAGGGAAGGATCAGGATGCCAGCAACTTAGTCTCAAAGGGTTTGGCAAAATTTTATGTATATTATGTATATTGCATATGATAATTAAGTTATCACATATGTAAAATTATACGTATGCCCTCAAATATGGTGACACATAACACAAGGTTAATCTAGATGCAAGTATGACAAATGTGCATTGTGCTTTCCTTACAACATTTTTGTAGGTTTAAAACATTTAAAAAAATTTTTTAATTAATTAATTATTTACAGATGTCAGGGTTGGTGAGTGGGGAGACGGTCAAAAACTCCCTGTGACCGCCAAGATAAGTCCAAACACTAGTCTGGCACGCAAGGCTTTTAGGATTAGATTCTTTCCTATCCCCTACCCCTCTCACAGAGGAAACCTCAGCCGTTCCAACAGACCTTCTGTTTTTAACATGTCATTTCCTTCGCCTGGAGTCTTCTCTGCTCCGTTCCCTTTACCCGGCACTGTTTGAACTTCAAGATTCCAGTCAAGAAGTGCAGGTCTTCTAAGCAGGCCCTGCCCCTCTGCCGGCTGAGACCCTCCCCTCTGTGTTCCTTTGGCGCCCTCTACAGGAAATGATGTGCCTAACTCTCTAAAAGCCTGTGTCACTGGGTATTGTCCCAGTGGTTGTCCAATCTGTCCCTCACATTAGACTGTGTGTGTTTGGGGGTCTAGCTCATTGGCACATGCACGACTGCTATTTAATCATTATACTCTTTATTAAATGTAGGTCCTGAAAAGTTCAGGATTTTGTTTATTTAATTGACTTCTGGACCTTCAGTGGCTCCAGCAGTGCCTCGCCTCCTCTATGTCCTCAGGCAATGTTTGTTGAATGAATGACTGAACGACCAAGTATATAACAGAATGAATAAGTAAATCCAAAGAAATGTGTTTCCTTTCCTAGGTTTCCAGTACACTAAATACGGATGCCGTAGAAAAAGTGATAATAAGATGGTTCACCGCAGCTTCTGCGAGGTCAACAGGAAGCCAAAACCTATTAGAAGAATGTGCAATATTCAAGAGTGTACGCATCCACTGTAAGCGGCCATTTTAACTATCCTATCCTGAGCACAACGTGACAGGGATTTAAATATCTTTAGTTCTTTTCAGTTTTAATTTCATTTTTAGTCAAAGCTAATAAACGTATCTAGTTTAAATAGTCCAAGGCATTTCACAGGAATTATTTGAAGCTGCAGTTCCCCTGCCCTTTACCGTATTCCTGCTCCTCAAGTACAACCATGTTCCAGCTATAAGGCTGCTTTGGATATCTAGTAACTCCTTGTTTCCAATTCTCTATGTAAATGTGTTTGCATCTCCTTGATTTTTGGGGGTGAGGGGGTTTGGATATTATGTATATTGATTTTCCAAGGTGGAAAGTGAACGGTTTAGCATTTTTTTATAATCCTTCCCCAGATACACACAGCCCAGACTTCTCTCATCCCCAGTATTTCCAGTATTGTTATAACCTAATTTTACTGATATTAATCTTCAGAGTTTATATTATCTTAACAACTTCCATCTGTCTTAATAGGTGACTCACTTAGCTGGTCTTTCCTTGTGAAACTTTTTTTCTTCTAGAATTAATTAAGGTTTTGATTTTTATGCTTTGTTTTCTCCTACTTTTCACTAATTCACCCCCATACTGTCTTCTGTGAGTATCGGTCTCCTGTAAATACTAAACACTCAAATATCCTGTCACTTGCAACTTCTGAGAGATATCTCTCAGACAGTTCTGTGTGTTCCAGCTCTGTCCCGGACTTCTGTTCGTCCTGGAATGTCTTTTTACCTTTTCCAAGATATTCCTACGGCCTCTCTTTTGCATCGGTTCTCCTGTTTCCTGCATTTTTTGTCTTCTTTTCATGTATTCATTTGTTCTGGTAGATCATGTCTTCCAGTAGCTTCATGAAAAATGTATACAGAAAGTGAAAATTTGTGGCTAAAAAATTCTCGTACACCTAAGAAATGTAGCTTAGAGGTTAAAGTGTAAGGGTATATAGGAAGTCTTTCTTCTCTCACTCTTCATGATTGGGACACCCATAAAATTCCAAACCATAATGTGTTTTCCTTCAGGATTTGAAACCATTGTTCCACTGTTTTTTAGATTCACATATTGCTGTTGAAAAGTTATCTGACGTTGTTTCTCAATGCTTTCTGTTTTTGTCATTCAAAGTTTGTAGGATCTTCTTTTTGTTCCCAATGTCCTGAAATGTCACAGCAATGGCATTGTCTTGATGCTCTGCTTTTCTCATCCATCATGCTATGTACTCAAAGACTTTTTAAAACACAAACCAGTATCTTTCATCTCTGGGACATTTTCCTGTGTTTTTTCTTTGAAATATTTCCCCTATTTTTTCAGTATTTTTTTCTAAGATATTTGCAGCTAGGATTCTTAAGGATATCTAATTTTCTTTTCTTTTCTCATCTATTGTTTATTGCTCTATTTCCTAAATTTTTCTTTTTTACTACTGTGTTAGTATCCAAGAGCACTTTAATATCCAAGCACTCTGTTTTGTTCCTCACATGTTCCTTGTTAAGGCATTTGATGCTCATTTCACTGGTGTTAATATATTCTTTTTTCTCTTTTATATTAAAGACTATTTTCTTTTTCATGCATTATTGCTTTTGAGTTCTTTTCCTCTGTTTCTTTCCCCCCCCTCCATGATTTGTGTTAGAGGCTTTTCTGTCTCCACTGAAGAATACAGTGTTAAAAGGCTTCTTGGAAGCTTGAAAGCTTGCCTTATAGTCAAGACTTGCTTGCTGGTGGCTTCACTGTTGGACAAGCTGGCTGGGCTATTTCGTTGGAAGACCCTCAATGTATATTTAGGTCTTTTTTAATGAAATGATCCGATTTCAAAGAGTAGAATCAATCACCTGCCTAGAGAGCATTAGCCTATTTAACAGCTGTTCTGGAAGTTGCATATATGTGTGTATGACCAAGACTCATCTTCACCATTCCGTACGTGGAATCTTACCGAACCCCCTGTTTTCACTCTGGTCTCCTTCTCTGTTGTCTCTTGACTATGTCTGTTGTCCACAAGCGAAAACTCTGGTTCATCTTCTACAGAGGATAAATGTTAGACCCTCTGTTCCATTAGAGGAGGGGCAATCAGCCAGCGGAGGTAAGGAGCAGGAGGTGGAACTATTTCCACACAGACTTTTCCTCAGTCCCCTCTTTTCAGCCCTACCTTCACCCAGTTTCCCAGTGCACATTTTTACCTGTGGCCCCAATCCAGCACATTCCTGGAGCTCTGCTGCCAAGTTAGTCTGCTTACCAACTTCTATAGCTGATTTAAAATTCATCCCTCTTGGGTCTGCTGAGCTGGTAGCCACATGTCCCACTGCTTTCTAGGTTCCAGAATTATCTTTGGGGGCATTCTATCCAATTTTTTTTTTTTTTAACCTTTGTGGATTTATGCCATTTATTCCCGTTTGTTGTCATTCTAGGAATTTTAGGAGGGAATAAAGTTAACCAGGAGTATCTGTGACTATGAAATGTATACTTCTCATTTAATATCTGTCTTCAAATGAGAGTTACTGTTGAGGGCTTTACCATTGCTTAGTTGCCACAATACCTTCTACTGCCGGTCTGACGAGCGAAAGCCAACCTAAACTGGAGATACCAAAGACTACCAAGGTTTTAGCATTGTTAGGTCTCAGTGCCCCATATATATGAAAAGAAAAAAAAAAATGCAGAGGGAAAGTAACTCTAGAAAGGATAAAGAGTATGCCTCAATTACATTCTGACAGATTGTGGAACCAGACAGAATCACTGGGGACAGCCTTTTGGGACCACATGTCACGGAGACCTCTCCCTAATAACACAGCCACAGCTGACGTGGAAAGTGCTGGGGCCATTGACATTAACACAGAATTGGGGAATGGTCCATGGGAAATCTTTTTAAAATATTTTTTTAGAAATCTGTCCGGTGCATTCAAGCCCCGGGTGCACACTACCTTTTACATTTTTGTTGGGCCTCATAATGGCCAATATGAAGAACTGAATTTTCCAGGTAGGACAGATTACTCAGGCAGCCTTTTCAGGGGCCAATTGTAGAAATGGAACGGTCATCTCAGAATCTTAAAACCTGAAGAAACTCGGGATTTCATGGAAAGGCAGCAGCACCCAAAGCAGTTTGTGTCACAAGTACGTGATGCATGGCCTTTCTTAGTTTCCTTTCACATGTTTAACACCATGAGGCAGGGTGGCTGAGGGCGAGTTGGTGTATTTCTGGAAACGGCCATCCTGCCCGAACCTAACCTGGCAAACTTAAGATAAGTTTCAGGAAACCTCTGTCAGTGGATCATCCTTTCGATAAAGAAGTTTCCAGGTTGGGAGGCGGGGCAGAAAAATACCCACGTGTTAAACATAGAAGTGCCGGGCTTGTTGGTATTAGAAAATGCTCAGACTTTGGACGTAGTGGATACATCCCTCTTTCTGAAACTGCTTCCTGAGCGGAGTCTGTTCCTCCTCCCCTGCGCCCCCACCCTCCTTCCCTGCACCCTCCCAGCTTCCCCCCACCCCCCACCACTGCCCCTCACTCAGGGAGCAGGGAAGGCCTGGGGTGCAGAGCCAGAGGGAGCTAGCAGTGGCAGCGGCAGCGTCTAACCATGTCCCCCTCTCCCCCACGCTGCAGCTGGGTGGCGGAGGAGTGGGAGCACTGCACCAAGACCTGCGGGAGCTCCGGCTACCAGCTCCGCACCGTGCGCTGCCTGCAGCCGCTCCACGACGGCACCAACCGCTCCGTGCACAGCAAGTACTGCCCCGCCGAGCGGCCCGACAACCGGCGGCCCTGTAACCGCGTGCCCTGCCCCTCCCACTGGAAAGCAGGGCCCTGGAACGAGGTGGGCGTGCGACTCCTGCGTGCGAGCGTGTGTGTGCGTGTGCGGAAGCGTGCACTGTGTATTCGAGTTGGGCACATGTATCCGGGAGGCGTTGTGTGAGTCCAGACGCGACCACACAGATGCGACCACAGACTTTGTGATCCCTGAGCTCCTGGAGGTGCCAGGAAACAGGATTTTTTTTTTAAAGATTTTATTTATTTATTTGACAGACAGAGATCACAAGTAGGCAGAGAGGCAGGCAGAGAGAGAGAGGAGGAAGCAGGCTCCCTGCTGAGCAGAGAGCCCGATGTGGGGCTCGATCCCAGGACCCTGGGACCATGACCCGAGCCGAAGGCAGAGGCTTTAACCCACCGAGACACCCAGGCGCCCCAGGAAACAGGATTTTAAAACAGGGCTCGCATTTAGGATGACTCGGTAGGGGCCACCACGTGTGGGTGTTTTGTGACATCTAAAAGGGACTGGTTTTCTATTTCGTATCTTGGTTGACGTCACACCATTCCCGTGGGATGAATTCCAAACACCTGACTGACTGTGGGGCCCTGCCCCGTTTGGCGCATGGGTGACACTTCTTCTCCCTCTCCTCCTCCTCTTATTTCTCCAAGTATAATTGACATAAAGTTCTATCAGTTTCAGGTGTACCACGAAATGATTCGATATTTGTCTGTATTGCAAATACTCACCACAATAAGCCCTCGCTCTCTCTTCTTGCCCTGTTGCTCTGTGTTCCAACTCTGTCCCAGTTTGAGAAACTCCTGCTGTTCCAAGAAGACCGAGCTCACAGGCGTCTCCCACCTTTCAGCTGAAGGCCCTTCCTCCTCCTCCTGACTCACCACCTCCGCAGTCGCTAGGGCTCCTCTCCAGTGTCCAAAATACCACCTTCCGGGGCTGCCTTGCCCCCAGTCCTCCCCCAACCTTCCAGAGTGGCCCACAGCCAGCAGGCCACTCACGATGGACACTGTAACTCTTGTCTTGGAGACCGTGCCGGCCACGGGCCCACACGCTTCTCGAAGACTCTGCGCTGCTTCTGCACCACACAGCCAGGCCCTGTCCTGTCCTTGTTCATTTGCTGACTCAGTGTCGTGTGGCCTGAACTAATCCCACACTTTGGTATTCCTGAAGATTCAAAAGGAGGGATCATGAGATCACGGGAGAAAAGCTTAGAGGAGGAAAGGGCCTCAGCAAGCAGACAGAGAATGAAGGCGGAAGTGGAGAGCAGGCCCGGAAGGAAGGAACAGGAGAGCGAGGGTCACCTGCACCGGCCCCAAAGCTAACTCAAGTCTCCTTCTCAGAGTCCTGGAATGCAGGTCCCTCCTCTCTTCCTCCTGCCTGGACCAATAGCTTAGATGATCCTGGACTTAATCTGAAAGTGGTTAACCCCTTCATTAACGGACTTAGTTCATGAGAATAAAATCACAGTAGCTCCAAAGAGGTTGACTAAACCAAGCTAGCCTGCCAGTAAGTTCTACCGTCGGTAAGGAAGGTGAAGGAATGGGAAGGCCAGTAACGGGATCTCTCCCTGGAAAGAGACACCACCACCCTTCTGAGGGACTTTGCAGGTGTTAACATGACATTAATGGCTTCTTTCCTGTCACGTGTTCCCTGCCTGCCCCAAACTACTGCTCTATGGACATTGTCTCCTTTGCTTTCGTTTAGTCCTGACAACAGCCCTGAGGCAAGTGCTACCAGCCCAGCTCTCGGAGAAGCAGACCTATGCCCAGGCGGGTCCGTCATGCCGTCAGGCTATGAACCTGTGATTATTTGTCTCCAAAACAAAATAGAGAAGGAACTCCAGAGCTGTGTAGGCGTGTGTGTGTGTGTGTGTGTGTGTGTGTGTGCGCACGTATGTGTCCACAGGGAGGAAGGTGGTGGTGCAACGAACCTCTCTAATCGTAGCCTTGGTTTCCCTAGTGCTCCGTGACCTGTGGGGAAGGGACGGAGGTGAGGCAGGTCCTGTGCAGGGCGGGAGACCACTGCGCAGGGGAGAAGCCCGAGGCGGTCAGGGCCTGTCAGCTGCCTCCCTGTAACGGTACGTATGACCCCGATCCGTCTCACTGCTCTGGCCATGGTTTTCACACCTCAAAAGGCAGCATTTCAGGACCAGCTCTGGAAAGTGTTTGCTTATCCAAAAACAACCGGAGGAGCACACCCCTGAGACACACGCCTAATCGTCTTCTCCCAGATCCGCGTTCGAGGCTGTGCCCCACGCCCGAGGCCTCGGAACCCCCGGGCCTCCCTGGGTCCCGTCGGGCGCTGATGCAGGGCTGAGGGCGCGTCGTGCATGCGAAGCTGCTGTCGATTTGTTCTTCTGTCAGAAGCTACTTAGGTTCTGTCTGTGTCTTTATAACTTCAGACCACGGTAAAAGGCATAATATCGCAGAAGGTTTTGAAATATTTTGCTGTAATTATCCAGTTCACACGTGGGGGATCAATGCCATGCGCGGAGCCATTTGCGTTCTCTCTCCATCCCTCTAGGAGCCCTTGGGCAGGGGGATTCCAGAACAGACGCCTTGCACGCGTGCACGCTCGCCTCGCCTCCCCCCTTGCCGCGGCGCCGGCGCGGGCGTGTCTGAGCCCATGTATCCGTTTGCTGTCGGAGCATGGAACAGGTCCGGCGTGGCGGCCCTCCCTGTCACTGTCTCCCTTCCTTCTGTGCTCTCCCTGTCTCCAGCCATCTCTGTCGTCCGCCTCATTCTGTGTTTGCACTTGCTGTGCTCCGTCTCCGTCCCCTGTGCTGGTGCGGCCTGGCTTCCTGGCTCGGACGCTGTCGTCCGCGGTCCGCCCCGCGCTCGCTTTCTCTGGTCTCTCTCACGTGCGGGTCTACCTCCTTCCCGCTCTCCCTCTCTCTCTCTCTCCCCCACGCTCTCCCTCTCTCCCTATTCCCCTATCCTCATCCCCATCTCTTTCTTTTTTTCTGCCCTCTTTTCTTCTCTTCTTCTCTCTCTCCTTATCTCTTCCTTCCTCCTTTTTCCTTATTTCCCTGTCTTTCCTGACATCTGACCTCCCCAGCCTCTTTCTACCTCCTGTGTCCATCTGTCTCTCTCCTTTACCCCCGCCTTTTTCCTTCTCAGGGTCCTCCTGCCCTTTCTCCCTGTCCTTGTCCCTCTGCCTTTCTCTCCCACTCTGAGTCTGTATCTACCCCTTCATCGGCCTCACTCCTGTCTCTCTCCTCTTGGTCCCTTGTCTTCCTCACCTTCTTTCATTCTCTCAACGCCCATGTCTGTGCTCTCTGCCTGTGTCTGGCTCTCTTTCTTCTTGTCCCCTGCCATTGCACCAGCTGCTGTCTGTTCTCTCCCTCTCTCTACGCTTCCTCTGTCTCTCTCTCTTCCCCACCTCACAGCACCTTCTCCTTCTGGTGTTTCCTTACACACCCTACTTCTGCCATCACAGACTTCCTCTTAAATGCCATTTTCCTGAGTCTGTACCTGACGACAGCTGGATGCTGCTGTCACAGTAGTGAGGCTTGGAACTTAAGTTGACTTTTCATTGGCCTGAGGTGCTGTTTTATCAAATGTCTTATATATATATTTTTTAAGATTTTATTTATTTATTTGACAGAGAGAGATCACAAGCAGGCAGAGAGGCAGGCAGAGAGAGAGAGGAGGAAGCAGGCTCCCTGCTGAGCAGAGAGCCCGATGCGGGGCTCCATCCCAGGACCCTGAGATCATGACCTGAGCCGAAGGCAATGGCTTAACCCACTGAGCCACCCAGGCACCCCAAATGTCTTATATTTTTATAAAAATTTTTTATTAACATATAATGTATTATTAGCCCCAGGGGTACAGGTCTGTGAATCGCCAGGTTTACACACTTCACAGCACTCACCATAGCACATACCCTCCCCAATGTCCATAACCCAACCACCGTCTCCCTACCCTCTCACCCCCCAGCAACCCTCAGTTTGTTTTGTGAGATTAAGGGTCTCTTATGGTTTGTCTCCCTCCTGATCCCATCTTGTCTCATTTTTTCCTTCCCTACCCTCCACAACCCCCTGCCCTGCCTCTCAAAAATGTCTTTTTTCTTTTTTAATTAAATTTCAAGTCAAGTCTTAAACCTTATAAACCATTTCATTACAAATTTTCATTTGAAATGTGTGGTAGCAAGATCAAGTATGGCCATGAGAGGGAGACAAAGGACTTAGATATTTAATCATTTTTCTCTGGAAAATACATTTGAAAGTTTAAAACACAAGACAAAGCCAACGGAACAAACTTTCCCCAGTGAGAAGCTGTTAAGTTTACTGTTGCGATAACATTTTACTCATTTGTACTACTGTCAAGAGGCTAAAAATTTTTTGAGTAGACTTGACTGTTCTTAATAGTTGGTAAAGCATGTGCTTCTGCAAATATGCCCGATTGTCAGCAAGAATTGCTTGATTCTCTTCCTTTAGCTAAAAGAAATTCTTTTTAATTGTAAAAAGGTACAGATGAGATGGCATAATTACGTTAGGGATTCCACCATCTTTTAGCTACTGTGTTGCTCTGAAATCCAGGCCCGACAGCCAATTCCGTGAGGTCTAAAAGGCCATAGGTTTCTATCACACATTTCAATTAGTAATAATTCCCATTGGTCTCAAACTGCAATTAAAATCAAACGACTTTTTGAGACTATACGTAATACCCTTTTCCTGAACCTCTTAACAATGATGTGGGCATAGAACAAGAAGGCCCAAAATCTTCCTTAATTTTAGTGATTGATTTTGTCATGTGAATCCTTTCCCTAAGCCCCATTTTGATTGTACTATTTCCTTGTTGCTGTTAAGCTCTTCCCATCTATCCTGAGACAAATTGCCATAAAGTGAATGTATCCCTATGGTCTTATCTGTTTTTTTTTTTCTCGGAATATCTCATCCTTTTCCTCCTCTATACAGAAGCATATTCTGTCCGGCCCTAACTAGACCCATGTTGTGAACTAGTTCTTGCAGTGCCGAGTTGCTCACACAGAGGGGGGACTCATGCAGGAGCTCCTTCTCTAACACAGAGAGACGAGGTCATGCTTTGAGCTGGGCCACAGAAAGGGGGTTAGGGGTCAGACAGAAAAGAGAGTACAGGGTCAAATAAAGTCCTCTCATCACAGGGCCTAGAGCCTTAAACATACAGGAAGAAGAAATTAATATCCTTATTTTAAGATACAGGCATAGAAAAAGTAATTCAGAAATAATAAGGGTATTTGAGGAGAAACCCATTAATGTGACATGCAGACATTCACAACATAATTAGATGATTACCTTAGCTAATATGCCATATTCAGATGTGTCATTCTATCTAGTAGATCTGTAAATGCCAGACGAACACAGGTCATTCCAAAATTTGGGAAGGGGACATGCTATTACTCTAATGGATAGTTTTATCATTAATTTTAGAATTGGTAATCAGTAACAGATGTAGGTGGTAATTTTAGCTCTCTCTTGGTCTTGCCAGCTGACTGTCCTTTTTTTTCAAACTTTAGAAAGAAAGATTCTTTAATTTCCTTGGCAATTTATATACAGGTTCCTTACCTAGCCGTGAAGCATGACCCAATAATACTTTGTAATTTTAAATGATTCTAGTACGTAAGTGCCACAGTTTCCAATTCTTTGTGTTTACAGATCCGGCATAGGATTAGTATCTCTTTGTGGCACCGTGGTCGTGGACTCTGCATGAGATGTGCCCTAAAATGGCTGAAAACAAATATAAATTCATGTGTCCATGAGCTCAACATTTGGAGTTTTTGAAATCAAATTCTTATAACCTGTACTTTAAAAAATTTAAAGATGATAAAAAGAGTGTGCTCACACGTGTATCAGCTGTTTTATGAGTGTCACTTGAGTACTTTTTAAAGTGTTATCAAGTCAGTCAAATTGAATTTAAAAACTATGAATGATTCAAAAGAAAGTTGGCTCACTTTACCCAAATTTATGCTTTCAAATAATAAATAGTCTGAGAATATTCTGTAGTAAAAATGAAACTGTTGCATTGACTGTGGATGTTACTTTGGTTTTTCTTTCGGTAATACGTTTTTAAGATTTAATTTGTTCCAGCAGGTCCTTAGAATTTATTTTGCTTTTTATTTATTTATTTATTTATTATTATTTTTAACGATTTATATATTTATTTTGGAGAGAGAGAGAGCAAGGGAGAGGGACAGAGGGAGAGAGAGAGAATCTCAAGCAGACTTCCCGCTGAGCGTGGAGCCTGATGCTGGGCTTGATCTCAACATCCTGAGATCATGACCTGAGCCGAAATCAAGAGTCAGGCGCTTAACCAACTGAGCCACCCAGGTGCCCCAGGATTTATTTTGATTTTAACTTAATGTAGACACTAATCTATTAGAAAGCCGGAAATACTATAAAGTTAAAAAAAAAAAGAGAGAGAGAGAGATGTCCCTTTATATCCTAAAAAATATTTGTGGCAAAATGAATCCTATATTCTCATTCTAAAATCATATGTAGGTTCCTACTAGGAAGAGAAAAGTACCTTCAGTGTGCAGACTTGATGGAGATATTAAAATGGTGTTCAATTCAAGTGCTTTGCAGAGAAAAAGACTGCATATTTCAGTGAATTTATCTAAATGTTCATATTTGTTTATTGAGATATAGTTGACATACAACATATTAGTTTCAGGTGTACCATATAATGATTTGATATTTTTACATGTTGTAAAATGATCACAACATTAAGTCTAGTTAATGTCTATCACTATGTATAATTATAAAATTATTTTTTCTTGCCATCAGAAAGCTTAAGATCTATTCTCTTAGCAGTGTTTATGCAATTCAGCATTATAAACTGATAAACTGTAGTCACCACGTTTACATTACATGCCCATGACACTTATAACTGGAAATTTCTGCCTTTTGACCCCCTTCACCCATTTCACCCCCTCCCTAACCCCTGCCACTGGCAACCACCAATCTGTTCGCTGTATCAAGGAGCTTTTGTCCCTAGATTCCACATACAAGGGAGACCGTGTGCTTTGTCCATCTCCGTCTGACTGACTTCATTTAACATAAAATGGTCAAGGTCCATCCATGTTGTACATGGCAAGATTTCATTCTTTTTTATATCTGAATAACATTCTGTTATATACATATACCACAGTTTCTTTATCCATTCATCCATCCGTTGGCGAACAGTTAAGTTTTTTCCGTATCTTGGCTATTACAAACGAGGCTGCGGTCAACATGAGGGTGTGTGTATCTTTCCGAAAGAGTGTTTTCATTTTCTTCCGATACCTGCTTTTGGGACTTACCAGATCATATGGTGCTTATATTTTTAATTTTTGTAGGAGTGTCTGTGCTGTTGTCCACAGTGGCTGTGCCAGTTCCCACTCTCACCACTGACATTCACATTTTTTTAAAGATTTTTATTTACTTATTTGACAGACAGAGATCATAAGTAGGCAGAGAGAGAGAGGAGGAAGCAGGCTCTCTGGTGCGCAGAGAGCCCGAAGGGGGACTCGATCCCAGGACCCTGGGATCATGACCTGAGCCAAGGCAGTGGCTTTAACCCACTGAGCCACCAACGTGCCCCTGACATTCACATTTTTAATGCAAAGTCTCATTTGGACAACTCCCAATTCATGTCGGATTCTACTTAAAATTTTTTATATTCCGAAACAATTTCCGTTTCTCCCTTTTGTTCTGCTTAGATGTATGTTTCATCCTGTCTTCTTTTATCCTCTGCAGATGAGCCGTGTTTGGGAGACAAGTCCATCTTCTGTCAGATGGAGGTGCTGGCGCGATACTGCTCCATACCGGGTTATAACAAGCTGTGTTGTGAGTCGTGTAGCAAGCGCGGCAGCACCCTGCCACCACCGTACCTTCCAGAAGCTGCTGAAACTCACAGCGATGCTGTCTTTAACCCTAGCGACCTCCCTGGATCTCTGCTGATGCCTACGTCCTCGGTTCCCCACCGTTCGGAGCCCCCTGCCGAGAGGAAGCGATCTCTAAGCAGGCTGCCTGCGGCGGGGAGTCCCAGGCCACACAGTAAACCCGATGGTGCTAACTTGCCCCGGAGGAGAGCTCTGCTAGCGGGGGGTAAGACTCTGAGACTGGTGTCCCCGGCCACCAGGAGCGGCCCACTCAGCTCCCCCGCAGAAGCGGCCGCGGCCCGCCTCCCCGCGGTCAGCGAGTCCCTGGGTGCTGCTTCTCAGGCCAGAACCTCAAGGAAAGATGACAAAATCCTTGACAAGACACGTCCGGTCAGATCGGCCTCTTTGGAAAGATGAGAAAGCGAACCTCGAAGGCCAGAAAGCAGAGGAGAACCCGGACAGGCTCCCTCTCCCTGCGGTGCGTACGGCTGGTTTCGAGTCCAGTCCCCGTGTTGAAAGTAAATCTCCGTAACTGTCAGCTCGTCTTGTCCGTGAGCGAAGAGCGAAAAGTGCTGGTTCACTTTCTAGTTGCTTTCATCCACCTCTTGTTCTGCATTGACTCATTTGCCAGAAGTCATCGGAAGAAAGCACCAAAGATTATTAATAGAAGGAAAGTAAGTTGCTAAGGGTGTCGGTCCCTCTCTAAGGCAGCAGAGGGCCTGGAACCAATTATGTATATCAGTGGATTTTTTTTTTTTTAATTTTTAAGAAGTTACACTAAAAATAAAGAGGAGCCAACAGTTTACACTTTAACGAAATATTTTGGAAATGGAGCAAAACATTCTTAGACTTGTATTCCTATTTATCTATATTAGAAGTATTGTATGAGCGAATTTGCAGCTGTTGTGTAAATATTGTATATTGCAGAAATCAGTATTATTTTAAGAGATGTGTTCTCAAATGATTGTTTACTACATTACATTTCTGGATGTTCTGGGTGCCTGTTGTTGAGTATTGCCTTATTTGACGTGCTATGGGTGGATTTTCGAAGCCGAATATTATGAACAAGAAGTTAGAATTGTAGCTACTGACAGTACAAAGGGTTTTTGTTGTGTGGTTTTGTCCAATCAACAGTGTGATACCTGAGTAGCAGAAAAAGAGAAATCATATCATGCTGTGGATATGCAGATCCCAGCTTCCCTCTTACCTCCCACTTTTTAAATAACAAAGATGAGGAAAGATCTGTTAGGCTACTAGTGGTCACAGGGCCAGAGACTGGTGAGTCAGCCTGGGCAAGCCAAAATTAAAACCCTCTTATCAGGATCTCAGTAGACACCACTGAAGTGTCCTGTGTTCTTGGGCTGATTTTTCTTTTCCCTTTGTGGACATAGGTAAACGGTTATACTCAATGTACTGTAATAGTAACAAAAGAAGAATGTTTCAAGATAATTTGCTTGTGTGTTGGTAGCTGAGAAAACTAGAAACCGAACTAGAATTGACACCTGAGTGTAATAGGGCTTTGGGGCTTTGGAGGAAGATTCAAGAAAGTATTTGTCCGTGGTCGCAATATTTATTTTCTGCATGGTCCCTATTCAAATGTTCACAACCACAGTGCATCTGACTGCAATCATGTGCTAGTAATTTATGTCAGTGGTCACCTTGCTCACAGTGAAGCCAGAAATGCTCTCTCCAGGGAGTAGATGTAAAGTACTTGTATATAGAATTCAGAACTGAAGATATTTATTAAAAGTCGATTTTTTTTCTTGATAGTATTTTTATGTACTAAATATTTACGCTAATATCAATGACATATTTTGGTAAACTAGAGAGACATAATTAGAGATGCACATTTTGTGCCTGGAGGAGAAATTTAAGCAAACAACGACAACCAAATCAAAGAGCTAATATGAAACAAAATTTGACGTCATGCAAACTTTTTGCATTTTTAAAGTAGCTGATACAAAGTTAATGACTTCTTCCCTTTGGATGGAACCTTAAATAATATAGATCCAGATAGCTGTTTAATGAAAAAGGGAATTAGAAACATTTTTTTAAGTATATGAAAGAGGCAAATACTTAAAAGAAAAAAAAAGTGTTGTGAGCGCAATGTTCTTGAGGTCAGTTCCTGAACTGTGTTATGCAAACGAACTCGAACGATGTCAGCCTTTCCGAGCACAGTCTGTGCAAGGACGTTTGCCTTTTAGCCACAGTAAACTCAGCTTCACCTACTGACTCTCTACCACTAAAGAATCTGCTACTTTACGCAAGGCTTTTAAAGTTTAAAGGAATAAGCTGAATTCCAGACAGAAAAACAACCTCTGATCCTCAAGTAGAAGTCATTTTTTTTTTTTTCCCTGAAAGCTTCCCCAGAATGAAATTCTCTCTAGTTTGCTTGCATATGTACGCATCTGGTCCACAGGAGAATGCAGAGAAAGATGGTCGCACACATACACCTCCCATGAAGATGTACATATTTCTTCTACTTCTCATCTTCGAGCTTCCTTTTCTGCGAAGCTAAAAACTCCCTTTTTATCCGAGTGTACACTACTGATGCTGTTTGTTGTATTGGGAGCACGTAGCAATAAAATGTTAACAAAATATAGACCTGGCTCTATCTAGATTCTATCATTAGGTTCATTACTGAGTAATGGAAACTTTTCTTTCCTCCTACCAAGTTCAAATAGTGTCAAATTCATTGGCTCCTTGAACTTTCTCTGAAGAGGCTCAAATAAAGTGACAGTGTCTCCTAGCCTCACACCAAGGTGTATCATAACATTTTTCAATCATATAAGAGAGAGACTAGGAGCAGTGGCTTTGTGCTTAAATCCATCCCGCAGAGCTATGAAGATGCGGAGAGCAAAGGGCAATAATGCTGGGATGTACAAGGATGGGAAGGGGGACTTCTGTCTTCTGAATGTGCAGCCCCAGAGTGGTTTTTAAAGAGAAGCTGTCCAACAGCTTTAGAACGCTTATTCCCCGAGGACTTTGGGGACTACGACGTGACATCTGACTCAGCAGTGGGGGCTGAAGCAGGGCATCGAGGCGGGGGGGGGGGGGGGGGGGGGGGCGGGGGGAGGGCTTTGCTTATGTCACAGGGAGGCACTAGATTGCCATGGTCAGTTAAAAGGCAAAGGCAGGTTTGAACTGCACCTGTACCTCTATACCTGAATGACCCCGGGCAACCAGACTTAATGTCAGTTTCCTCATCTTTTAAAATGGGAGGCAGGACTGTCAAACATCAGTGCATAATTACTGTGAGAAACGAGAAAGTAGTTAGCGTGGGGCTGACTCCTGGTAGCTCTCAATAAGTACTAAGTATCATCATTGCCTTTATATTTTCCCCATCCTTCTCCTCATCTTCATCATGTGACCAAACCATAGCTTTCCTCTGGGGTGATTTCCTCTAGGTTTGTGATTCAAACCACAGATGGTTTGAATCATGGTCACTGAGTCCCGTTAATGGCAGTAAAGAACATAGTTTGAGGAATCTAAAAACCACTTTTAGGTTCTAAAATTAATAGGAGGGACAAACTCATTAAAAATTATCTCTGGTCAACGGTTTTGGAAAATTTTAGCTATGTCCACCCTCCCTTCACAAACAATAAGTAGTCAAACTAAAGAAAGACTACTAATTCTCTATTTCTGTGCAAATGGCCAGTAGTGAAATAATGCTCCAGATTATTAGCAAATAAAATGTTTTCCATATATTTGCAATATACTTTGCAAAAATATCAAGTTATTCCTTTAAACATAGCTTATCATAAGTTGCTTAAATATATGATATAAAAAAAAATCACTTGAAGAATGATGAAGCTTGGACAACCAAAAAGTATGTGTTACAATTGTTACAAAAGTACTGAAGATAATGGTAGTAAAAAGTAAAAGGTTAAAGCTACTTAAAATGCAATAAAATATAAAAACCACCCAACGGTGGGCAGGCTTTGTCAACACATCAATTAGTGTTAGAAAACATTCCTTTTGGGCTCCGATATGTGAGAAACTTAATTTGAGCTAGAGACATTATTCAAAAATTAATTAAAATACTGCCTACCAAGCAAAGGCTAATCTAAAATGAATTTGCCATCAAAAACACAAATTCTAAAATAAACCAAAGTGCTATCAGTTTCTGCAAAAATCATCAGAAAGTTCACCTAGGTGTTTGAATTGCTTCCTAAATTCCCCCATCCTGGTAAGGGGCAAGAGCCTAAAAAGTTGCCCATCTACTTCCCGTCAGCACTGAGCTCCCTTGTAGGAGTGCTGACGCCTTTGGTCCTCCGTCTTGGTCTCCCTCGCACGCAGGTGGCGCCACTTTAGGTAACTACCCTGCGACCTCACCCCTGTGAGCCTCGCTCCATAAAAGCTTGAGGTCAAGGTCCGGATAGGGGCGGAGGATAGCAGTGCTGTCTGATTGTCCGGAGGTCTGACCGCTGCGGACTGCCCGTCTGTAAGTTACCCTGGATAAAACTCTGAATGCTACGGGGGGTGGCTTCCTTCTCTTTCCGGTATCGTAGTGCCTTCTCAGTCTGGAAGATTCACTACTGACCCTTCTCCACCTTCTAACAATTGGTTACTCTGCTGGGTACCGAGAAAGAAACAAGCATGAGAGACAGAGCTGAGCAGCCGAAAGCCCTTTGCTTCTGGGGAAGCTCCCAAGCTGGCCAGCCACCGCCATATGGAGACACTTGGCCGGGTCTTCTGAGCAGTTTGGATAATTGCTTGTGCATGGGGATGCCCTAAAAACACCTGTGGGATTGCTGGCTACACCCCATCGGAAACTGGTAGGGAAGCAGAGGGGTTGAGAAGGGGTGGCAGCTCAGGTGTCCTGACTGTGGGGTTCTGGGAAGATGATATTGAAGACGGTATCTTACTGTCTGCTGGGGCATGTATGGGACCTGGGGTATCTGTTCTTGCCCTGTGCTCTGGTAGCCCAACACTACTGTAGTCTCTTGGTCGCTGACTTCAGGAAAGCCTAAAAAATTTATCAAAAGGGAAATAAACATGTTGAAACACAGGAAAAACAAAGGATATTGTTCATAGTAAAATGGTGGAAAGGGGGCCCATCTCGTAAACAGTTGTAGCAAGAGCTAGCATAACCTGGAACCCTGCGAGAGAATCTAGACAAACAACCCAATCTGGTCTTGGTAAACCTAAAGAAGACATTGCCTAAGGGAGAGCAGTTTACGCCCTTGAAGGAAGTCTCCAAAAGCCAGGGGTGTTTCAGAGTGCCCCTCCGACAAGGAGGAATTTCAGGGATGGATATGCCCAACCCCTAGAGACTGGGGGTTAGGCCAATGTCGCCCTTCAGTGCATGCAATGGGGAGGCAGTCAGAGGCCCCATGGTGACTTAACCATTTATTGGTCTAGCCCTAAATAACAGAGCATACAGCTCTAATAAACAGTGGAGCTGAATGCACACCTCTCTTTGGGAGCTCCCGCAAAGTTTCAGGGAGACATAAAGGCTATTTATGGTCAGGGGGACAGATTAGCAAGGCCGAACTAATTCCTACCTACAGATCTACAGGCTCCCTCCCTGCTGTTCTATTGTGTATATTTCCCCCATTTCTGAGTATAATTTGGGCACCGATGTTTTACAGGATCTGGCTCTAACTGCAGTGACCGGCCAGTTCAGCTTGGGTATCTGAGTAGTGAAACCCATCCTCGTGGGTCGTGCAAAAATGGGAACCCAGGCCACTGCTGGTTCCCCAGAGAATAACACAAGTACAGGGCCTGGGGGTGTGAATGCCAGATGGGGGCTGTGAATTAGATGTAAGTTCATATCCACAAGGGTTTAGATGGGGCTTGTGGCGATGACAAAATGGGAAATCAATTATTATTTCTTTTTTAACGTTTTTACTTCAATTCCAGTTTTATCCTACAGTGGTCTACTACTTCAGGTGGCAGTTCAGTAATTCAGCATTTCCATACATCAGCTGGCGCTCTTCACAAGTGCCCTCCTTAATCCCCATCACCTACCTCCCCCCCCACCCACCCTTGCCTCGAGGTTCCAAAAGACTCTGTTCTCCTTATAAGATGACACCGCTGGAAACGCTGGTTACATTACCAAGGCTTTGAGTGGAATGTTGCGTTTGAGAAAGACCTGCCTAGGCTCAGATAGGACCCGACAGCTTTAAGGAACTAAGGTTGACTTTATGGAGCCTACGAAGGCCCTGGGGAAAAACTGGCCTGATTTCTTGCTTCTAGGATTCCCAGGAACCTTACTAGGCGAATAAGGAAGGTCACTTTCTGGCAGGTTTGGGAATCTCCAGTTATTCTGGGGGATCTCAAGACGAGCGGGAGTAACCCATATCTAGAAGTATTGCAGGTGAGTCTGATTTGGCTTTGCTCTTAACCTTGACAGATGACTAAAAGCTCAACGTGAAGTTCCTATGAGAAGTCCCAGTGTCCTGAGCATGTTATGAAGGCGGCACACACGTGAGTTCTGTCTTTCCGCACGATCAGCTTTATTCAATCATAAGGCAAGGTTAGCCTAATTGTAGAGCTGGTTCAGAATTCCAAACCCAATGACCTTTCACCACAAGTTTGATTTGGTTTCTTACACATCACACAAAGCAAAGCGTCAGTCTCACAACCAACTAGAACAAGGGCTAGGAAGTCAGTCTGTGAGCACGCAGCTGGGACGAGGACCTGGTCTGCTCGAAGTCCGCTGTTGGCACCTGCCGCTTATTACTTGAAAGGATGCAGGATCTGTGTTCCACTCAGAGATCAGTGGGCAGAGACTCGGGCACCAGTTGGTGGGGCTTGTGTGGGTTTCAGCCATACCTGGTCTTAACTCAGCACCCCTGGCCGCTTGTGTCACTGCTTGACATGCGTGACTCCATTGTGCTCTCTCTACGTTCCACCCTGGGATTCCTCATGACTAACCTGTAAGGGTCATGCAGGAATCAAATAGGTCTTAAACCAGGTCAACAGAGCTATTCTGCTAATGTGGATAAAGGCAAAGACAAGGCATTTAATCATGTTTTCAATTAAAAAAATTAAACAATCAAATCTCAAATCTTATGAAATGTCAACTGACCTCATAAGATGAAAATCTACACCAAATCAAAGCTAGTTAAAAGAAACTGAATCAAAGAAAGTTTTATCAGGGTAGAGAAAAGCAAAATGAAGGACTAAATTTTAAAATTTGAACTTGTTACATCCAATAAGAATTAAGTCAAAAAGAGAAGAAAAACTAAATGTAAATTTAAGGTAAGTTAATAGATCAGCAAAGCAATCAAATAAATGAAATGAGAATCACGTTGCCTAATATAGGTAGATCAAGATCCAAAAATACACATGGAATCTTCAACACGGGCTGCAATGCATCCAGAAAATATTGGCATAGGTATGGTTAATTATAGTCTTTGTGAGTGTTTCCTTCTTAAGCCTGAGGATGCCTAATATCCTAATACTGTGTTTAATAAGGTACTAACAAAAATAATAGCTAAAAGCAATAGAAGGATTTCCTTAATGAATTTCCAAACATGAATAGAGGTAACTCTATCCCATTTCTAGAGTGTTTCAAAGTGTCAGATCATGAACCTATCACCAATTTGAAAGGTTTTGTCAACCATTCTAGAAAGGAACATTTATTGTGTGAGTTTAGTATATTTGTTTTCAGTGACGCTAAGTTGGGGTTGTTGAGTGCCAAGGCCACACGAGTGACCTGTGTGTGTGCACGCTCAGAATGGGTTAGTTTGTGGGTCAAGGTTTAATGGGCTGCTTGGAGCCCTTCAAAGTTTTCATCTGAAACTTGATCAATTCTGTCCATTTTTACCCAGGGTGTTTCTGTTACTTCAATGTGATAGGATTCTGGAAAACTATGCATGGATATTCTGAGATAAAGGTACCCATTTGGGTAATGTTATTAAATCTCCTATTAATAGCACGCCATGTTTTAATACCCTCAGTGTCTAGGGTGATGAAAGTATCATTCATCCTAGTACGACTAAAGAATGTTAACTCTAAGGAGTTACTAGCACAAATTATCCAGTTAAAGTATCTCATGTCTAAGAACAAATTTTCAGTAGACATTTTTGTAAGTGGGTAAAGATTAGTATGTATTTTTAATCCATGGCAGGTATAACACATGCGATTAGACCGTTGAAATTGTATCCCTTTGAGTAGTAAATATCCATCAATCCACAGGAGTGTATGTATTAGAAATGCTGTGTTACTCCTCTTTGTTGTGGTAAAACATGTGTGTCATCTGCTAATCAGCTTCGAATCCCCTTAATAGTCTTGACAGTGAGTGTTCACGTTG